>NW_006921715.1:6202505-6221004 GCF_000298275.1 Orycteropus afer afer | reverse complement strand
CCTGTACTTTGTTTGGCTGGAAATCACAGGTGTGGGTTCAATTCCAGACCTGAAGGGCAGCTAGGGGCCATAGTCTCAGTGGTCTGCTTCCTTTTAAATGCACTTTATTGAAATATAATTTATGTACAGTGAAATACACAAAACTAAAGTAACATGGTAATGCTTTTTTTTTTTTTGCTGTGCTCCTTCCCCTCCCTTCCCTGGCAACCAACAAAGAAATTTTCCTTCCATATATAAACCTTTCCTTGGCTTTTTACAATAATGAACTAATACTATATTTGTCCTTCTGTGACTGACTTATTTCACTCAGCCATAATGTCCTCCAAGTTCATCCATGCTATGCGGTGTTTTGCAGATTTTACGTGACTCTTTAGTGTTGCGCAGTATTTCATTGTGTGTGTGTACCACAGTTTGGTTATTCATTCTTCAGTTGATGGACACCTAGGTTGTTTCCATCTTTTTGCTATTGTAAATAGTGCTGCAATGAACAAGGGTGTGCATATATCTTCTCTTGTCCTGGCTCTCACTTCTTTTAGGATATATACCTAGTAATGGGATCGCTGGATCAAATGGTATTTCTAATCCCAACTTTTTAAGGAATTGCCATACTGCTTTCCACAGTGGTTGTATCATTTGACAGTCCCACCAGCAGTGTATGAGAGTCCCAATCTCTCAAAATCCTCGCCAGCCTTTGTTATTTTCTATGTTGTTGAACTGTGCCATTAGTGCTGGGGTAAGATGATATCTCATTATTGTTTTGATTTGCATCTCTCTAATGGCTAATGATTGTGAGAATTTCTTCATGTATTTAGGCTGCTGCCTAAATATCTTCTTTAGTGAAGTGTGTCTACTCATGTCCTCTGCCCATTTTTTAAATGGACTATTAATCTTTTTGTTATGAGGTGTTGGAGTTTTCTATAAATTTTAGAGATAAGTCTCTTGTCAGATATGTCGTTGCCAAATATTGTTTCCCAATCTGTAGGTTCTCTTTTGAATCTTTTGGAGAAGTCTTTGGAAGCACATAAAAATTTATTATTTAGAAGGTCCCATTCATCTAGTTTATCTTCTGCTGTCTGTGTATTTTGGGTTCTGCTTGACAGTCTATCTGTGCCATAAATGAGGGCCTTTAGATTTGCCCCTATTTCTTCCTTGAGGAACTTTATAGTTTTATGTTTCACATTTAAGTCTTTGATCCATCTGGAATTAGTTTTTGTGTATGGTGTACAGATCTTGTTTCATTTTTCTGCAAATGGATATCCAGTTTTGCCAGCACCATTTGTTAAAGAGACCATCTCTTCCCCATTTAATGGATTTCAGCCCTTTGTCAAAAAATCAGCTGACTATAGGTCAATGGATCTATTTCTGGGTTCTCAATTCTGTTCCACTGGTCTATGTGTCTGTCATTGTACCAGTACCAGGCTTTTTTGGCTACTGTGGCTGTACAGTAGGTTTTGAGATCCAGCAGGGTGAGACTTCCTACTTTGTTGTTGTTCTTCAATAGTACTTTGCTTATTTAAGGTCTCTTTCCTTTCCATTTAAAATTAGTGATTGTTTTTCTGTATCTTTAAAGAATGCTGATGCGATCTGGATTGGGATAATATTTGGATCTGGATTGGGATAGTATTTGGGTAGTATCGACATTTTCACAATGTTCAATCTTCCTATCTATGAGCATGGTATGTTCTTTCATTTATGTAGATCTCTTATGGCTTCTTGGAGTAGTGATTTGTAGTTTTCTTTGTACAGGTCTTTTGTGTCCCTAGTGAGAAGTATTCCCATTTTTTTTTTTTTTTTTGTAGCTACTGTAAATGGTATTGATTTCCTTATTTCCTTTTCAGCAATCTCTTTGCTGTAGTCCACTCCCTCTTCTGCTCACCCAGCTAATTATTTTAAATTCTCAGATCTCTAACACCTCCTATCTCAATATTCATGCTCTTAGCTGATGGCCTTGCTTTGATTTTATTAAGAAAATAGTGGCATTTAGAGGTGAACTTGCCACAAGCTCCCACTACCACATGGAACTACTCACCTGCACCTCTGCCAGTACCCTTACCTTCTTCTTGTGGCCATGTTACCCAAAGCCAATACCTACACCCATCGCCACAAGGAACCACTCATCTGCATCTCTGCCTTCCACCTGTGTCCACAAAACCCAAGGCCCACATCTCTGCCCATCTTGAAGCCACCCCCCTTCACCTACTTTAATCTTTCTCCTGTGGAATCACTTTTTCCCGTTTGCTTAAGATCCTGCCCATATGGAGATAAATGTGTTGCTATTTTGCTCATCTTTTACACATAGCTCTGGCCTGACACCCTCCTTCAGTTGTCATCCACCTCATTTCTCAGTGCCCTGGAAAAGCCATCTCATGTCTCTCTGAGTTCTACCCACTAATCTCTCCTGGACTAACATATTACATGACACGCACATGGGCATGCAAGGTATTTGAAAGACAGGCTGGAACATATGGGACAAATTAGCAGTAAACACAGAAAACCCAAGAAAGTTTAAAAAAAAAAAAAGAAAGAGGCAACTCAAATTTTAGACAAAATAAAAAATGCATACAAGAAAAGGAATGATTATAATACAATACTGAGCAACACTTTATAGTCTTAATTAAGTTAATATGATTGACCACATATTTCACTTGAATTATAATGAAGGGCTGGGGAGAAGAAGGTAGATGTGGAAATGGGAACTATACCCTCATCTTTCGTAAAGAGAAAGCCAGCGACTTCTACCATGATAAATGTATGTGGAGACAATGGCTAGAGATCCGAAGCAAAAAAAAAAAAAAAAAAAAACCTACCACCATCAAGTCAGTTCTGACTCATAGTGACCCTCTGGGAGTATTGTGGTTAATGTACGTGGCTGCTAACCAAAAGTTTGGTGGTTTGACAATGAGGCACTCTGCGTCCATAAAAATTTAAAGTCTTGGAAACCCTAGGGGGCAGTTCTACCTTGTCCTCTAGGGTTGCTATGAGAGACCTGAAGAAAGAGCTTAAAAACTCAAAGTGGGAGCCTATGAGTAATGGCACTAAGGGATAAAGAGGGTGGGAGAAGAAACTTCCAACTCTAATGAGAAGGCTTTGAGTGCTGTGGGACTTGATAAGCTACACGCTTGCATTACTTTAGAAAAACAACATTTTAAGCTAATAATAAAAAATAGCCTCAAAAAAGAACTAACCGAGTGATACAAGTGCTCTATGGTTCAGGTTAGGGGCCACTTGGGAGGAAAGAAGTGAGGGAGCAAAAACTCAAAGAAACACTCAACTTCAAAGAAAAAGGTAGTACCAAAATAGTATCTTGGAAGGCAGAATTACTTCAGCAGCCCAAGGCTGAGTCCTGTGAGGCCAGACATGCTGCCTTCCTCCAGCCCTTTCACCAACCCTGACACCAACCGTTCCTCCCGCAGCACTCACCACCTTTCTTCTGGGTTCAATAATTCACTGCAGTGCCCACACAGAACTCACAGATTATGGGATTTATCAGGGAAGCACCAGGCTACAATTCAACTTCAGGGAAAATGCCTGAAGTCTCTCTCAGCTTGCTGTCACTCAGCCAACGGTCTCTCACAGTCTCTCTTCCAGCAGTGCGTGTCCCTTGGTATCTCACTCAGCAATGTGTGTCTCTTGTGTCTCTTCCACAGTAGCTCATGTTTCTCAGGAGCATTTGTCTCTTTCAGCAGCACGTCCTTCTCAACCAGCAGTCAGAGAGAGACCTCTGCCTCTAGGAGGCTTCCTTTTGAGCCTGGCAGTGTGGCCAAACTAAGCAATCATAACATCAGAATTCTAAGCACCTGAGCGAGAGCGAACTTCCCAGAACATTGCTTTGTACCATGCCCAATAGAAATACCCCAGGTGGATCACTTTTACAATCAGGAGCTCCTCAGTTGCTCATAGCGAATTCCACCACAGAGTTTACAAAGACTTATGGCTAGAAAAGCCATACCAGGTAATTTACTCCATCGCAGAACCCAAAAAACCACACAGCAGATGGAACAAACACACCCAAATCACCGCAGATGTGGGACAGATGGACAGATGCTTTCCTAACTGTAAGGATAAGGGGCAGCATTGTCATCCAAGAGCTAAATGAAAACTGGTGCTTGCTTGTTTTTAACATTCAGAACATGGATCCTAATGCCGACTTCTGACTGGTTCCTGATCTAAAAATTAAAAATTATCCTAGAGAGAGAGATGCCTTATCTTAATTGGGTTTATGCTATCTTTATTTCATTCCATATAAAGACTTCCTTAGGAAATGTCCCCTGAATGTACCTAGCATATATCTTGGTTATAATGTATTCTTCAAATCTGTCTGCTAAGGTTGCCTTTCTCTCACAGCTTTTGAGTTTCTGATGTTCACAACATCCTTGCACATGGCATAGGCTACTCCCACCCCCCTCTTTCAGAATGTACAATTCTTTCCACTCTGTAATTCTACTATGTCTCTGCACTGACTCCAAATATAGCAGTTAAAACTGTCTCTTAACATAATACATAATAACCCTTGGTTTTATACTGAATCCCTGAGTCACCAATTTCACTCGTTGCAGCCCTGTGGTTTCCTTTAGAGGTATGAGTAACCTCGACAGACAAGACACATCACATTTCCACCAAAGGACAAGAGAACTGCTGACAAAAATACAGACTTCAGCTTTCAGTGGGCTGAGAACAGTACCAAGTGATGAAAATACAGTAAACACAGCAGAGCTCTTACTTTTCTATTAGGAATACTACACAATAGCAAGCCCTGCTTCCCAGTCAAAATTCTCTTTCTAACCCATGACTCAAACGTCCCACTCCTAGGTAACTAAACACTCCCCTCCCCACAAAACAATAAGCCCACTGCTGTCAAGTTGACTCTGACTCACAGCAACTCCATGTACAACAGAACAAAACCCCATCCAGTCGTCAGGTGTCATCCTAATCACTGCTATCTCTGAGCCCACTGCTGCACCCACTGTGCCAATCCGTCTTGTTGAGACGGTTCTTCTTCCTCACTGACCCTCTACTTTACCAAGCATGATGGCCCTCCCCAGGGACTGATCCCTCCTGAAAACATGAACAAAGTACGAGAAACAAAGACTCAGCATCCTCACTTCTAAGAAGCACTCTCACTGTACTTCTTCCAAGACAGGTTTCTTCATTCTCCTGGCAGTTCATGTGATGTTCAATATTCTCTGCCAATACCCTAATTCAAAGCCATCAATTCTTCTTTGGTCTTCCTTACTCACTGTTCAGCTTTTACATGTATCCAGTGACTGAAAACACTGTGGCCTGGGTCAGATGCACCCGTGTCTTTTTTTTTTTTTTTTTTTTTAACACTTTCAGGAAGTCTTCCGTAGCAGATTTGCCCAGTGCAAATAGTTTGGTTTCTTGACTACGGCTTCTGTGGGTGTTGATTATAGATCCAAGTAAAATGAAACTGACAACTTCAGTCTTTCACTGTTTATCACGACATTGCTGACTAATTCAGCTCTGGGGATTTTTGTGTTATATCGAAGTGTAATCCATACTAAAGGCTGTAGTCTTTGTATTTGTGAGTAAGTGCTTTAAGTCTTCTTCATGTTCATCAAACAAAGTTGTGTCATCTGCATATTGCAGATTGTTAATGAATCTTCCTCCGATCCTGATGCTGTATTATTCTTCATATAGTCCAGCTTCCAGCTCAGGATATGAGTGAATCAATATAGTGAAAGGATACAACCCTGACACAAACATTTTCTGATCTGAAATCTTGCAATATGCCCTCATTCTGTTTGAATGACTACCTTGTGGACTATGTACAAGTTGTGTCACAAACACAATAAACTGTCCTGGAATTCTCATTCATCAAAATATTATCCATAAAGTCTAATGTTATATTATCTACACAGTTTAATGTGACATTACTATATATTATAATATACATAACACAATGTTATAATATTATTCACACATCCTAATGTTTTTGCATAGTCAATAAAACATAGGTAAACATCTTGCTGGTATTCTCTGCTTTTGGCCAAAACCTGTCTGACATCAGCAGTGATATCCTTTGTTCTACGTCTTCTGAATCTAGCTCAAATTACCAATGATGTACTGCTGGAAGTGTTCTTGAATATCTTCAGCATAACTTTACTTGCATGTGATATAAATGATATATACACATTTTTAAAATTTTATTGTGATTTGGGTGGTGATATTGTTTTTTAATTCCCACATTCTGTTGAATACCAGAAAGATGTTTACTTGTGTTTTATTGATGATGCAAAGGCATTTGATTGTGTGGATCATGACAAAATATGGATAACAATGAGAAGAATGGGAATTCCCGAGCACTTGATTGTACTCATGAGGAATCTGTACCTTGACCAGGAGGCTGTCGTTCGAACAGAACAAGGGGACACTACATGGTTTAAAATCAAGAAGGGAGTGCGTCAGGGTTGTATTCTTTCTCCATACTTATTCAATCTATATGCTGAGCAAATAATCCGAGCAGCTGGACTATATGAAGAAAAACGTGGTATCAGGATTGGAGGAAGAATCATTAACAACCTGAGATATGCAGACGATACAACTTTGCTTGCTGAAAGTGAGGATGACTTAAGGCACCTATTGATGAAGGTTGAAGAATACAGTCTGCAGTATGGATTACATCTCAACATAAAGAAAACAAAAATCCTCACAACTGGACCAATGAGCAGCATCACAATAAACGGAGAGAAGATTGAGGTTGTCAAGGAATTCACGTTGCTTGGTTCTACAATCGATGCCAACGGAAGCAGCAGTCAGGACATTAGACGATGTGTAGCACTGGGAAAGTCAACTGCGAAGGAACTGTTTCAAGTGCTGAGGAGCAAGGATATCTCCTTGAGGACTAAGGTGCGCCTGACACAAGCCATGATATTCCCAATCGCCTCGTATGCATGTGAGAGCTGGACAATGAATAAGGAAGACCGAAGAAGAGTTGATGCTTTTGAGTTGGGGTGCTGGCGAAGAATGCTGAAAGTACCATGGACTGCTAAAAGAACTAACAGATGTGTCCTGGAGGAAGTGCAGCCAGAATGCTCCTTGGAAGCAAGAATGGCCAGACTTCGTCTCACCTATTTTGGTCATGTTGTCAGAAGGGACCATTCCCTGGAGAAGGATGTCATGCTTGGTAGGGTGGAGGGTCAATGAAAGAGGGGGAGGCCTTCAACGAGATGGATTGACACGGTGGCTGCGATGATGGGCTCAAGTATAGCAGGGATTGTGGGGCTGGCGCGGGATCGGGCAGTGTTTCGTTCTGCTGTGCGTGGGGTCGCTATGAGTCAGAAACAACTCGACGGCACTTAACAACAACAACAACAACACATTCTGTTGGATCACTTTTCTTTGGAATGGGCACAAATACATATCTCTTTCACTTGGCCAGGTCTTCCAAATTTCTTGCCATAGATGAGTGAGCGCTTGGGGATCCTGTCAATTCCTGAAGTCTTGTTTTTCATCAATTCCGTCAGTGCTGTTGACTTCTTCCTTAAAGACCATCAGTTCTTGAACGTATGCTACCTCCTGAAATGGCTGAAGGTTGATCAACTCCTTTTGGTGAAGTGCTTCTGTGTAGTCTTTCCATCTTTTTCTGATGCTTCCTGCATTGTTCAATATTTTGCCCATAGACCTTCAATGTTGGAAGTCAAGGCCTGAACTTTACCTCCAGTTCTCAGTATGAGAAATGCCAAGCATGTTCTTTCCTTTTCATTTTCTAACTCCTTATATTTTCTTTGTCTTGAGTTACCTTTTGAAATCTTCTCTTCAGCTCTTTTACGTTATTACTTCTGCCATTTGCTTTAGCTGTTGTTGTTGTTGTTGTTATGTGCTGTCAAGTTGGACCCGGCTCATAGCGACCCCTCCTTGGGTTGCCGAGGCAGTATCACTACGGAAGTAGATTGCCCCATCTTCCTTCCGAGGAGTGGCTGGTGGGTTTGAACCGCCAGCCTTCTGGTTAGCAGTCAAGTGCCTTAGGCACTACGCTACCAGAGCTCCATTGAAGAGCAAGTTTCAGAGTCTCTTTTTATATCAATTCTGGTCTTCCCTTTCTGTTTTGTGTGTTTAATGACCTTTTGCTTTCTTCATGTATGATGTCCTTGCTGTCTTCCTACAACTCTGGTCATCTCCAGTCATTAGTGCTCAATGTGTCAAATCTATTCTTTCTTTTTTAAAAATTTTTATTGTGATTTGGGTGAAAGTTTACAGAGCAAATTCATTTTCCATACAGCAGTTCACATACACTTTGTCTTGTGACATTGTCTGCAATTTCCCACAATGCAACAGCTCCCTTCCCATTTCCTTCCCATAGTGACCTCTTCCTTGTGTCCTTCCCTCCCAGGTACTCCCGAACCCCAAGCTGTCTCCCTGTGCATACACAGCCCTTCTATTCTCCCATGATTGATTTCTCCAAGGAGTGTATCTACCTAATGTAAATCTTCAGCCCATATGCCTGTGTTTTGTTTGGCTGGAAGCCACAGGAGTGGGTTCAATTATAGACATGAAGGGCAGCTAGGGGCCAAAGTCTTAGGGGTTCCACCAGACTCTATCAGACCAGCAAACTTGATTAACTTTTATTTTTATTTTTTTCATGATTCTGAGTTTTGTTCCACATTGTTCTCCTCCTCTAGCCACGATCTCCAACATAGATACCCCTCTGAGTGATAGACAGTAGTAGCTGGGCACCATCTAGTTCTTTCAGTCTTATAGTCATACAGGCTGAAGATCGCATGATGTACCAGTCTCTTGGATTAATTGTTTTCATGCATCTTTGGTATTCTTCATTCTTCTTTGCTCTGGACAAGGAGAGACCCATCGCTGCATCTAGATGGCCACTTGCAAGCTTTTAAGATCCCAGTCACTACTTGCCAAAGTAGGAT
This sequence comes from Orycteropus afer afer, assembly GCF_000298275.1. Taxonomy (NCBI): domain Eukaryota; kingdom Metazoa; phylum Chordata; class Mammalia; order Tubulidentata; family Orycteropodidae; genus Orycteropus; species Orycteropus afer. Next base: position 6,212,116 of record NW_006921715.1, on the reverse strand, counting down.
GTGGAACATTGTTTCAGTGTAGTATGTTATGCCAATTGAGCTTGATGTCCCGTGACCATGGTCCCGAGCACACAGGTCCAACTACTTGCTCCCTCTGGGTAGCTGGTTGTGGCCAAGAAGTAACCTTGTCCCTTGTCAGCGCTACTACATACCTGGGAATTCTTACAGAACATACAATACACTTGTAGAAACATTGTCTGCCAACCCTATACATGGTCATGGGCACACCCTCCCCTGCCTAGACATACCTAATCATTCAGCCTGTCCACCCTTCTATCCACCTGCAGATCAATATTTGCCTTCACTGACAATCCAGAACTGTATGTGCAAAAGGGTCCAACTTTGTTGTCTGTACCTCCTCTGCACTTCCCTACGTCTTCCTCTTCCTCAATGCCACTGTATTGAAAACTCACATTTGGTACATCAAATCTATTCTTGAGATGGTCTCTAAATTCAGGCGGGATATACTCAAGGCTGTACTTTGGCTCTAGTGGACTTATTTTCATTTTCCTCGGCTTCAACTTAAACTTGCATATAAGCAACTGATGGTCTGTTCCAAAGTTGGTCCCTGGTCTTGTTCTGACCGATCACACTGAAGTTCTCCATTGTCTCTTTCTATTTGATTACTATGGACTCCATCTGGTGAGGTCCATGTGTATACTAACTATTTATGTTGTGAAAAAAGATAATCTGCAATGAATAAATCATTGGTCTTGTAAAATTCTATCATGCAATCTACAGTGTCATTTCTGTCACTGAAGCCATATTTTCCAATTACCACTCCTTCTCCTTTGTTTCCACCTTTTGCATTCTAATCATCAGTAACTATCAATGCACCTGGACTGCATGTTTGATTGATTTCAGACTGCACAAGCTGGTAAAAATCTTCAGTTTCTTTAGCTTTGGCTTTAGTGGTTGGTGCATAAATTTGAGTAGTAGTCATATTTTCTGGTCTTCTTTGTAGGCATATCGATATTGTGTTAGACTGGGTTCTCTAGAGAAACAAAACCAGTAAAGCTCATATACATAATATAGAGAGATTTATCTTAGGAAAATGGCTCAAACACTTATATAAGCTGGCAAGTCCAAAGTTCCTGGATCAAGCGTCAAGCTGGAGGCTTTTCCCAACTCTTGCAGCTGCAGGGGCTGAGGAGCTCAAGGTTGGCAGGCAGTGCACCGGCTGCTGATTCCAACGAATGACGAATCCAAGATCTCCAGGCCAAATGGTGGATTGTTCACTCATAGACAGTTGTAGGCAGCACAACAGAATCCCGATCCAAAGAAGAATGTCTCTTTTCCCAGGATGTCCATAGATATACTGGAAGCAGAACACGCCCCTAGGGAAACTCCCTTTCAACAGATTGCCTGCTCAAAACATAATCATTGTATCCCATTATGGGAATAACCACATGAAAACAGCTTAAAACACACCACAAAGAATTGTGGTCCAGCCAAGTTGATATACAGCTCCAACTATCACAGATATTATCCTATCACTACAGCACTGTATTTCAGGATAGATCTGAAAATGTCCTTTTTGACGACAAATGCAATGCCATTCTTCTCTAATCTGTCATTCCCTGTAGACCATATAATTGTCCAATTCAAAACGGCTAGTACCAGTCCATTTCAGCTCACTAATGCATAGGATACTGTGGTAGTTAAATTTGTGTGTCAACTTGGCTGGGCCTGGTTGAGTGGCTGGAGAGCTGGATGCAGTATTTCCCATGATGAGACTGGTAATCAGCTCCATGGTGGAATCGACTGTGAGCAGCTGAGTAGCTGCCCTAGGGATGTGGTCTGCTTCCTGTACATAAGGAGAAGCCTTGGGGAATGGTCTCTAGCTTATGGCACGCTTGGACCCTGCATGTTGCCATGTTGTTGTTCAGCAGCCTACCATGCTCTGCCAACCTTGGGATTTACAATGGACTTGAATTAATGGCATGCCTTGTGGTTTGTTAACATTGGGACTGTGCTATTGTATTTTGTCAACCTTGGGCTTGTTAGCTTCAGCAGCCAGTAGCTGCCTGAGTGAAGAGATGCCTCTAGCTTCAGTGGGCTGGGAGCAAGAGGCAGAGCTGAAGCCCAAGGTCAAAGGGCTTTCACACAACCCCTAGAGCCTGGCACCTTAAACTTGGACTTAAAGCCTCCAAACTCTGAGAGAATAAACTCCTCTTTGTTAGGGCCACCCCATTTGTGGTATATTATTGCCACAGCGGCACCAAGTAACCAGAACAGATATCATGCGTTTTTATTTTTGACAAATTCCAGTTTTCCTAGACTGATACTGTACATTCCACATTCCAATTATTAATGGATGTTTGCAGCTGTTTCTTCTCATTTTAAGCTGTGCCACATCAGCAAGTGAAGGTCCTGGAAGCTTTACTCTATCCATGTCATTCAGGTCGACTCTACTCTGAAGAGATAGCTCCTCCCCCAGTGTATGTTGAGTGGCTTTGGGTCTGAAGGGCCAGCACTGTATCACACAATGGGCTGCTGCTATCCATCAGCGTTTTTTCAGCCGATTTTTTCAGAGGTAGACCACCAGGTCCTTCTTCCTCTTCCGTCTTGGTCTGGAAAGCTCTGCTGAAACCTGTGCACCATGGTTTCACATGCTGCTGATATGTGAAATACCAGTGGCTTAGCCTCCAACTTCACAGCAACATGCAAAAAGCCACAGTATGACAGAGAGATGAGTGGAAGACAGGACAGAGCAGAAATAGGTAAACTAAAACCTATGTTTACATAAACCCCAGTGCAAAGATATTGACAGCAGCTCTGTAGATAACTGCCAAGCACTGGACAGAACTTCAATGGCCTCCGCGGGAGGAATGCTGGGTGACTCTGAAGGGCCCACGGGAGGAATGTTGGGATTGTTTTGTATCCTAGTTATGAAGATGGTACTGAAATGCACAGAGCTGTACACAAAATAAGAAGAACTTTAAAGACAGCAGAAGTTTGCTTCATTGTGGTGTCCAAAATGAAAGTGAGTTCAAACGCTGCTCAGATAACTGGGAAGGTCAATCTGCTCCATACCTGGAGGACGCCGTACAGAGTCAACATTTTCCAGTCTAAGGAGTCATCCCCAGTCTTGAGCTGTGACATCCCAAGGAAAAATAAGTACACTGTGAAGGGCTCGGGGACAAGAAGGCCAGAGTGCCTGAAGCGGTCTACTGAGACCCCCCCCCCACTCGTCCTGCACTCTAGCTTCTGGCCAACAGGCATCTGGGGCAAAGACCCCACTGCCCCCCTGTCCGGCCACACCTGTGAGCAACCGATCCCATGCATTATCTGGCTGACTCCTCCAGCTTTCCCTGTTAGACCTGGGGCACAATCAGCAGGGGGGCTTTGGGAAAATAAATGTACTTATCACAAAAAGAAAAAAGAAAGCTACTCAGATACAAGATCAATACCAAATTTTTAGGCAACTATGTTTGCTTGCCAACTGAGCCCCACCCCCAGTATTTTTCTAAGCGCTATGCTAATTTTTGGCATAGTGCACTTATGGAAATATGGGGGGGTTGGCAAATAATCATAGGGTGTGGACATATTTACATAAAAATACGATATACAAATAGTATAGCCCTCCCATTCATTCACAGCTAGGAAAAAAAACATCATTCACAATAATTATAAAATACCCTGAAACAAACTTAAGAATTACGTAAAACTCAGATGCAGAAAATTATAAAACCTGAAAACAGATTTGAGACATAATTCATGTTCTGGGCAGAAAGACTTGTTATCAGTAACATATCAAATATACCACAAATAAATTTATAAATTCAAGGAGTTCCAGGAAGATTCTTCTTGGAACACGACAACTTGATTCTGAAGTTCACTGGGGGCAGTAAATGACAAGACGACTTGGGAAAATTTTCAAAACTAACAAGAATTAGTAGGAGAACTGACCTGTATAGTCTGTGTTGGTACAAAACTAAATAAATACATCAGAGGACAAAAGCACAGGTAAACCTGTGAAAGTCAGAAGGTATCAGAGAAGGAAATGTCAAGCATTTCCCACTAATGGGGAATGACAAGAAAATGCACTGGTCAAAGGCGGAAACCTTATGAGACTGGAAAAAAGGCAATCCCTTCGCATTCTGGCTCTTAAGGTTTCACTGTACGTGGGAATTTAATCTACGGTACAGCAGTTACCTTCAACCAGTGGGGAAAAAAGGGACAGTCCCAGAGGCAATGAATAATCCACATTAAAAAAAAGTTAGATCCCTGTGTCAGACTCGATAACCAGCTGCCATCCAATCGACCGCGCGTATGTGTCACAGCAGAGCTGTGCTCCGTAAGGTTGTCAAGGGCTGATTTTTCCAAAAATTCCTATCAGGCCTTTCTTCCGAGGTGCCTCTGGATGGACTAGAACTTCCAACCTTTTGTTACAAGCTGAGTGTATTCACCATTTACACCCCCAAGGGCTCCTATCTAACCTCCCCAAAATATATTCCAAACAATGAAATATTAAAAGGGAGTATTAGAAGAAAACAAAGAATCATTTTTTAAATCTAGTAACAAAGTAAACCAATCTCACCAAGGTATATAGTAAATGTAATAAAGACAAAAAAAAAGATTATTTCTTGTTAAGTGCCATGAAGTCATGTTCCACTCACAGCGACCCCATGCACAGCAGAACAAAACACTGCCTGGTCCCGCGCCAGCTCCACGATCCCCACTATACTTGAGCCCATCGCCACAGCCACTTTGTCAATCCATCTCACTGAGGGCCTTCCCCTCTTTCATCGACCCTCCACTTTACCAAGCATGACATCCTTCTCCAGAGCATGGCCCCTTTTGATAACATGACCAAAGTACGTGAGACGAAGTCTGGCCATTCTTGCTTCCACGGAGCATTCCGGTTGCACTTCCTCCAGGACAGATCTGTTAGTTCTTTTAGCAGTCCATCATACTTTCAGCATTCTTCACCAGCACCACAACTCAAAAGCATCAATTCTTCTTCGGTCTTCCTTGTTCATTGTCCAGCTATCACATAAATATCGAGGTGAATGAAAATATCATGGCTTGTGTCAGGCGCACCTTAGTCCTCAAGGAGACATTTTTGCTCCTCAGCACTTGAAAGAGGTTTTTTTGCAGATGACGTCCCCAGTGCTATATGTCCTCTGATGTCCTAACTGCTGCTTCCATTGGTGTTGACTGCAGAACCAAGCAATGTGAAGTCTTTGCAACTTCAATCTTTTCTCCATTTATAATGAGGCTGCTTACAGGTCCAGCTGTGAGGATTTTCGTTTTCCTTATATTGAGAGGTATTCCATACTACAGACTGTATTCTTCAATCTTCATCAACAAGTGCTTCAAGTCATCCTCACTTTCAGCAAGCAAAAGTTGTGTCGTCAGCGTATCACAGGTTGTTAAAGATTCTTCTGATCTTGATGCCACATTCTTCATCATATAGTCCAGCTTCTAGGATTATTTGCTCAGCATATAGATTGAGTAAGTATGGTGAAAGGAAACAACCCTGATGCACTCCCTTCTTAATTTTAAAACATGAAGTGTCCCCCTGCTCTGTTTGAACAACAGCCTCCTTTTCTATATACAGGCTCCTCATGAGTACAATTAAGTGTTCTGGAATTCCCATTCTTCTCAATGTTATCCACAATTTGTTATGATCCACACAATCAAATGCTTCTGCACAGTCAATAAAACATAAGTAAACAACTTTCTGGTATTCTTTGCTTTGAGCCAAGATCCATCTGACATCAGAAAGGATATCCCTTGTTCCATGTCCTCTTCCAAATTCAGCTTGCATCTCTGGAAATTCTCTGTCAATATAGTGCTGCAACCATTTTTTAATTATCTTCAGTATTGCATGTGATATTAATGATACTGTTCGATGATTTCCACATTCTGTGGGATCACCTTTCTTTGGAATGGGTACAAATATGGGTCTCTTCCAGTCAGTTGGCCAGGGAGCTGTCTTCCAAATCTCCTGGCATAACTGAGTGAGTACCTCCAGTGGGGCATCCATTTGTTGAAACATCTCAATGAGTATTCCCTCAATTCCTGGAGCCTTGTTTTTCGCCAATTCCTTCAGTGCAACTTTAATTTCTTACTTCTTGATCATATGCCACCTCCATTTGAAATGGAAGAACATCAACCAGGTCTTTTTGGTACAGTGACTCTGTGTATTCCTTCCATCTTCTTTTGATGTTTCCTGCATCATTCAGAATTTTGTCCATAGAATCTTTCAATATTGCAACTTGAGGCTTAAATTTTTTCCTCAGTTCTTTCAGCTTGAGAAATGCCAAGTATGTTCTTACCCTTTGGTTTTCTAACTCCAGGTCTTTGCACATTTCATTACAGTAAATGGCTTTGTCTGCTCGAGCTGCTCTTTGAAATCTTCTGTTCAGCTCTTTTATTTTGTCATTTCTTCCATTTGCTTTGGATACTCTCCATTCGAGGGCAAGTTTCAGACTCTCTTCTGTCATCCATTTCTTGTTTTCTCATCTTTTTAATGACCTCTTGCTTTCTTCATGGATGATGTTCTTGATGTCATCCCACAATTCTTCTGGCTTTCAGCCATTGGTGTCTCTAAATTCAAGAAGGATATATTCAAGATCACATTTTGGTTCTCATAGACTTGTTTTAATTGTCTTCAAGTTGAACCTGCACATGAGCAGTTGATGGTCTGCTCTACAATCAGCTCCTGGCCTGGTTTTTGCTGAAGATACAGAGATTTTCCATTGTCTCTTGCCATAGATACAGTCAATCTGATTCCTGTGTATTCCATCTGGCGAACTCCATGTGTATAGCCACTATTTGTGTTGTTGAACAAAGGTATTTGCAATGAATAAGTCACTGGTCTAGGAAAATTCTATCATGCGATCTCCAGCATAATTTCTGTCACCAAGGCCAAATTTTCCAAGTACTGGTAGTTCTTTGTTCACAACTTTTGCATCCTAGTCACCAGTAATAATTAACACATCTTGATTGCACATTTGGTCAATTTCAGACTGTCACAGTTGATAAAAATCTTCAGTTTCCTCATCTTTGGCTTTGGTGGCTGGTGCATAAATTTGAATAATAGTCATATTAACTGGTCTTCCTTGTAGGTGTATGGATATTATCCTATCACTGATAGATTGTACTTCAGGACAGATCTTCAAACATCCTTTGTGATAATGAATGCCACGCCACTCCTCTTCAAACTGTCATTCCCAACATGTAGATCACATGGTTGTCTGATTCAAAGTGGCCAAAACCAGTCCATTTCAGCTCACTAATGCCGAGGATATCAAGCTTTATGTGTAGATTCACACTTCATACATTCCATGTTCCGATTATTAATGAACGTTTGCAGTTGTTTCTCCTCAACTGAGTCGTGCCATGTCAGTAAAGGGAGGTCTAGAAAGCTTTACTTTATCCCTATCAGTAACGCTGGTTCTGCTCTGATGAGGCAGCTCTTTCCCAGTCATATTTTGAGAGCCTTTCAACCTAAGGGGCTTGTCCTCCTGCACTGTATTGGACAATGTTTCTGGGCTATTCATAAAGTTGCCTACTGATGTATCAGACAGTGTTTCTCTGCTATTCATAAGGTTTCCCTTGGCCAATTCTTTGAGAAGAGGATGGCCTCTTCCCTCTTTCTGGTCTGTCTCAGTCTGCAAGCTGCACTGAACACCATGCACCATGTGCCACTGGCGTCTGAAACACTGGTGGCACGGCCTCAATCCTCACAACAACACACAAGCCACCACAGTGTGACAAAGTGACAGATAAGTCTGTCTCCCTTAGCTGTTCGAAACTTGTCCACTCTCCCCTTACCAGGGTCCCTGCCGCTAGCACTTTGTTCTTGTCCCCCTGACTTCCTTTCCTGTCCCCCACTTTCTTGCCATGTGGGGGAAAGATTTTACGACCTAAAAATTTAAAACTTCTCTAAAGCAAAAGACATTGTACACAGTTAAAAGATGTAACATCTATGAAAATATTCACAGCCTATAAGCAGACAGATGCCTGAAATCACTGAGAACAGGAAAATGGAGAAAGGATATGAAAAAGAAACATAAAACCAAGAAAACTGAAATGACAAAAGCACATGAGGAGACCATCAATCTAAGCAGTTATCAGGAAAAAGCCACTTTTTAAAAAGTATCTGTTCATCAAAGAGTGCAGGAAAATACATACTCTCACTAGCTTTAACCAAAACCAAACGCACTGCCATGGAGTCAGATCCGACTCACAGCGACCTCTTCCAAGGTGCTATCACTACAGAAGTAGATTGTCCAACCTTCCTTCTGAGGAATGGCTGGTGGGTAGCTGGACAATAAACTAGCCTCACACTTCTTCAAACTATTCAGCACTATCTATTACAGATGAGAAGGTGCGCTGTAGTACAGTACTTAAAGGATTTGCCTGCTAATCACAAGGTCAGGGGTTCAAACTCACCAGGTGCTCTACAGGAGAAAGATAAGGCAGTCTGCTTCTGTAAAAATGACAGCCTTGGAAACCCTATGGGGCAGTTCTCTTCTGTCCTCTAGGGGTGCTGTGAGTTGCAGTCATCAAATTAAAAAGGACATTAGGTCCTGTATGAGTATCGTTTTTTGTAAATAAACAAAAAGTATCTGCGTAAAACTTGGAATAGATACCAACTATTTAAAGGGTTTCATTTTGATGGGAGAAATTTCAAGAAACTTTTATTCTCTACATAGTATTTACATTTCATAGAATTCTGGATCACACTTGTAATACAAAAATAAAAACATAAAAAACAAAAGTAAAATGGTTTTGTCCAAAGTTTTAAAAAAAAACTGAGAAAAAAATTTAAATTATGCCAGTATGTTGCTCAAAGGGGGCCCTGGTGACATAGTGGTTAAAGCAATCAGCTACCAACCAAAAGGTCGGCAGTTTGAACCCACCAGCTGCTCTGTGGGAAAAATGATGAGGCATCCTGCTTCTGTAAAGATTTAGAGCCTTGGAAACCCTACGGGGAAGTTCTTCTCTGTCCTTTAGGGGTGCTATGAATCAGAACTGACTTGACAAAAATGGGTTTGGCTTGGGCTTTGCTTCCATAAAGACTGACAACCTAGGAAACCCTCTGGGGCAGTTCCCCTCTGTCCTCTAGGGGCGCTGTGAGTCAGAATCAGCTCAGGGCATGGGTTTTACGCTGCTTGTTTTCAAGCCTATTTCTAGAGAGAGCCTACTGTATGTAAGTAAGCACAGTAGGCCAAACCCAAGCCATGTAAGTCAAGTCAAAGGGGAGAAGATCTGTCTGTCCTACTCATCTCCTAAGCCCCCATGTCTACACACAGAAGCCAACTGGCAGAGTAACAACCTAGGACTGCTGGGAACATGTGCAGAGATGTGCCTGCCATCAAGACAGCTTTCACTCAGAGCAGGAAAGTAAGCCCCACCCATTCATGCCAATTCCCAAAGCCAAACAGGTACCTCAGTGATAAGGTGTGGTGTAGTAAATTATTTAATATGGCTTTTCTACCCATAAGTCTTTGTAAACTCCAAGGTGGGATTTTTTATGAGCAACTGAGGAGCTCCTGATTGCTGAAGGTGTCCACCTGGAGTATTTCTGTTGGGCGTGGCACAAAACAATTTTTTGGGAGGTGCCCACTCTCTCTCAGGTGCTTAGAGTTCTG
>NW_006921715.1:6195497-6202205 GCF_000298275.1 Orycteropus afer afer | reverse complement strand
TGTAGCCTGGTGCTTCCCTAATAAACCCTGTAATCTGTGAGCTCTGTGTGGCCACTGCAGCAAATTATCGAACCCAGGAGAGGTGGTGGGTGCTTTGGGAGGAACGGTTGGTGAAAGGGCTGGAGGGAGGCAGCATGTCTGGCCTTGCAGTAATAGGCCTTGGGTTACTGCTGGTAATCCTGTCTTCCTCCTGCAGGATTAGAGGAGGTCAGAATATGTGGCCTCCTCGCTGTTTTTGTATAAGGGGTATCACCAAAACTCCATGGGTACTTCGTCACCAAAACTGAGTGGAATCCTTAAGTCTTTTCATGTTCCCCCTACAGAAAATGAAGAGTATCTGTATGGTGTGTTGCAGCCAACAGAGGCAGCACAGCTCGCCAGCAGAACGGCTGGCTCAGGGCTGTGGCTATCAAGACCACGGCCTGTGACATGGTCTTGGTGCATCTGTCAATCTATCAGGAAGTTCTGGTGCAGGAAAAGCATTTCTTTAAAAAGCATCCTTTAGAAGTTCACGCAACACATTCATCAAGTACCCAGCATATGCTAAGTAATCTTACGTACATGTTTACAAACTCCAAGAGTTGCTGTGATGGTTAATGTTATGCATCCACTTGGCTAGGCCATGATTCTCACTGCTTTGACAGCTATTATGTAATCATCTTCCATTCTGTGATCTGATGTGAGCAGACAATCAGCTAGAAAGGGAGTTTCTTTTGGGGGTGCAGCCTGCATCCAAGATATTTGGATGTTCTGGGAACGTGTGCACATGCTTTCTCGATCCCGCACTCGTCTCATGACAGTCTCCACAAATGCAGGAGCCATTTCTTTGCTGTAAATCTTTCTATACATTTATATATACGCTTCAATGGTTTTACTCCTCCAGAGAATCCAGCCTAAAACAAGTGTTGACAAGAAAATAAGCAATTCCAGTACAAGGCAAAATGTGCCATATAAGCAAGTAATGGGATTTTTAACATGAGCCCTATCCCTGAGGAAAAGGGGATCTGTCAGGGAACGTCTCAGAAGTGATGCCTACACAGAAGAATGAAGAATATTTCAGGAAGAAGAAGCAACAGAGTCAAAGACCTAAAGGCAAGAAATTAACTTATAGACCAAGATCCAAATCAGGTTTTGTACTTACTGGAAAGTAGCACGTAAGGAGAGAGTTAAGTGTAGAGGTTTTAACAGATCAATTTCTGATAAATAAGGAATAAGTCTGAGCAGACAGTCAACATCACAAAGACAGGAAAGTGTGTGTCTGTGTGTGCACGCGTGTGCACAAGCATCCCTTCCTGCCCAATAACCCCTCTAACATAAGCTGTGAGCCTTACTTAGCAAGAAGAAGAAATCTCTCTAAGGCTGTATCTATAAACACAGACAATACTAGTGAGTTGTAAGTATCCTGAGTTTATACATGTAAGTCCATATGTGAAGTTCAAAGCATTTTTTACTGTAATAGCAAATTTTCTCTACTGAAAAAGAACAGAACACTACCCATTTTTAAATTTACAGAATTATTCAAACACTCACTATAACATTTTCAACATTTAAAGTAGTCGGAGACTGTACAGTAGTCCCCCCTTAGCAGGCAAGGGATGTATTCCAAGATCCCCAGTGGTCGCCTAAACCTGTGGATGGGATGGAAACGTGTACACAGTATGTTTTTCCCACACCTACGTATGACAGGTACCCAGAGGCCCCCAGGCAGGCAGCGTCAATCTGTCAGACATCACACGGCTCAGCACGGCCACCCCCTGAACTGTGCTTTCCAGGTTCATTCCCAGTGCAGCAGGAGGAAGCTGCTCTGGGACAGACTGGGATGGCACTGTGATTTCATCCCACTATTTTCAGAACAGACTGCGGATAACTGAAACCATGGATAAAGGGGGACTACTGTATTCTCAACAACAAAATGTTGTTGTTGTTGTTGCTATGTACCGTCGAGTCGGCCCCGACTCATAGCGACCCCTCCTTGGGTTTCCGAGGCAGTATCACTATGGAAGTAGGATTGCCCAACCTTCCTTCTGAGGAGTGGCTGGTGGGTTTGAACCGCCAGCCTTCTGGTTAGCAGTCAAGTGCTTTAGCCACTATGCTACCAGAGCTCCTAACAACAAAATAAATTATTAAAAAATATATAAAATAATGCAAAAAAAAAAAAATCCCAGATAACAAGTTTCTTCTCTCAAAAAAAAAAAAAAAAAAGTTTTCTAAAGTTTACTTAGCTTAGAAATTATCTCAAATATACACATTTTCTTCCCCTTCTTTCTCTTTCACTGGGACTGCACAGTATTATAACAGAAGCAAGCATCATTAGTGTTTACCTCTCGGCCTGTAAGGATATGTCTTGCCAACTTCACTTTTGCAAAATTCCCTTTGCCGATTGTTTTCAACAGTCTGTAGTTTCCGATGTGAGGCTGGTCGTCTGCACAGGAAGCTATAGAGTTTCTACATCGAGCTCCGGAGCGCCCGGTTCGAGAGGTAACTTCTTGACGCCCATCTCCATGTGAGGTGTGCTAAAACACAATATGCACAAAGACAAGGAAGTGAGAGAACACACAGTTCTTGTCAAGTTTTCAGAGTCTCTGTTGAAGAGAAAAAGCATTACTTTTTTTTTGGTAAACCTTTATTGTGCTTTAAGTAAGTTTACACAGCAAATTAGTTTTCCATTCAGTAATTCCTACAAAAACTGTTCCAAGACATCAGCTGCAATCTCTGCAAAACATTAACAGTGCTTTCATTTTCATCTTAATGTATCTGCACCTCAAAGGATCTACCTCATATAAGAAAATAAGAGAATGCTGAGAAGTACATTATCAAGTGTTGAAGTTCAACTCAGTATTCAGAAAGAAAACGACAGATATTTTGCATATGTGGCTGTCACATGAAATAAGGGTAATAGCTTTCGAGTGCTAACCAGAAGGCTGGCGGTTCAAACCCACCAGCCAATCCTTGGAAGGAAGGTTGGGCAATCTACTTCCATAGTGATACCACCTCAGAAACCCAAGGAGGGGTCGCTATGAGTGAGGTCTGACTTGACGGCAGTGCACTGCATTTTCTGTTTATGATCATAAATGACTTAACTCTTCCATATACAAATAAACATACCAGAAGCTGGACTATATGAAGAACAACACAGCATTAAGATTGGAGGAAGACTCATTGACAATCTGCGATATGTAGACAACACAACTTTGCTTGCTGAAAGTGAAGAAAAGTTGAAGCATTTACTGATGAAGGTCAGAGATTACAGTATTCAGCGTGGATTACACCTCAACGTAAAGAAAACAAAAAGCCTCACAACTGGACCAATACACAACATCAAGATAAATGGAGGAAAGACTGAAGTTGTCAGGGATTTCATTTTATCTGGATCCACAGTGAACACCCATGGAAGCAGCAGTCAGGAAATGAGACATCATATTGCACTAGGCAAATCTACTACAAAACATCTCTTTAAAATGTTAAGAAGCAAAGACGTCACTCTGAAGACTAAGGTGCACCTAACTCAAGCCACAGTATTTTCAATAGCCTTATATGCCTGTGAAAGCAGGGCAATGTTTACGGAAGACCAAAAAAGAGTTGATGCTTTTGAACTGTGGTGCTGGCGAAGAACAGTGAAAATACCATGGGCCGCCAGAAGAACAAACAAATTTGTCTCGGAAGAAGTGCAGCCGAAACGATCCTTAGAAGCGAGAACGGCCAAACTTCGTCTCCCCTACTTTGGCCATGTTGTCAGAAGAGAAAAGTCCCTGGAGGAGGACATCATGTTTGGTGAAGCAGAGGGTGAGCCAGAGAGGGGCGGTCCTCAGCCAAACAGACGACTCAGTGGCCGCAACAATGGGCTCAGGTACAGCAAGGCCTGTGAGGACAGCGCCCGACTGGGCAGCGTCTCGTCCTGTTGTACACAGGTCACGGAGAGCTGCCGTGACTCAATGGCACCTAACAACAATCAATGTACCATCACACATGACCCTCACCACATTTTGGGAAGGCAGGGCATCTAATGTCACCATTTACCAAACAAGGATACCCTTGTAACTTACCAAGGTCACATCATTATTTAGTGAGAAATCCAAGGGGAACCTGGACTCCCAATTTCTTTGTATGCTACGCTGCCAACAATAACTCAAATAGGTATGTTTAAAGAAACAGCTAGACTGGCCCTTGACAAATGTTTGTTAACCTGACTAACCGAGTAAAGGATTTAACATGCTCGGTACAGGTAAAACTAACCATATGCACCTCTAGCCCCATCAAACAGCAAGGCACCAGCATCATGAAGAGCTGCTGTGGACTAACCTGCACAGACCGCATCCAGGTGAGTACAGCCTCCCCCCCCCCCCATGTGCTCACAGGTACGCTGCCCGCTGCCTGCCCGCTCCTCGGCTGTGAGTGCACCTGCTTCAGAAGGCTTCTCATTCTCGGGCGCACACACACAGACTTTACCAAGCTCTTTATTCTTTTCTCTCTTCCAACTTTTAGTCCAGAAAAATGCAGAGGGTATAGGTCAAAACAATACTGATTCTAGCTGATAAACATGAGAAGTAATTTTACAATACACTCAGGAAAAAGGAAAGTAAGTGTTTGAAAGTAACAAAACAGAAAACCAAACTCACTGCCGTGGAGTTGATCCTGACTCATAGCGACCCCTCCTTGGGTTTCCGAGGTGGTATCACTACAAAAGTAGATTGCTCAACCTTCCTTCCAAGGAGTGGCTGGTGGGTTTGAACCGCCAGCCTTCTGGTTAGCAGTCAAGTGCCTTAGGCACTACGTGACCAGAGCTCCCTTGGAAGTAAGAGTAAGCTTGAAAAACTTGTGCCATCAACCCTGAGGCCCTCAGAAGATGTCCTGTCCCGAATTTCTGCTTTAATCTCTATCTTCTTATTCATGTTCCTCTAACTAAATATTCTCTTTCTCTTGTACCGGGTGTGGGAACACTAGCCAATGACCACATTAAGACTTCAGGACAACAGTTTCTATTTTGATTGCATATATAGTTTAGTAACATAGGCTTTTTTTGACCAGTTACAAATGTGAGTAATCTGTAGCTTTGTTTCTGTAACAAAAATGGTTCTAATTTACAAATTAGAAGTTCTGGAGAAACAACCTATATAAATGCGGACTTCCGGATCCAAGAAAACAAACTAAAACAATGACGATGACTCAGCTATGACACTAAGGCTTTGCACAAAATGGACACATGTTGTGTGACCCCAGGCCCATGCCACTGCAGCACAAATGGGATTTTTACATGTATTGGAGTACGGTTTTAAAAGAATTCTCATAATCATGTTTGTTAAGTTTATCTTCAAACCAGATTTTAATTCTACCAGAATTTAAGTTTCATGAAAAGAAGGGCAGTAATCTACTGTTTTGGGGACCTTAGCACAGTAGTTGGCACATTGTTGTTGCCGTTAGATGCCATGGAGTCAGCTATGCCTCTTAGAGACCTTACATACACAACACAATGGAACACTGCCTCGCCTCACACCACCTTCACAATCTTCGCTAAGTCTGAGCCCACTGTTGGAGCTACTGTGTCAATCTGGTCTCCCTCTTTTTTTGCTGACCCTAAACCAAGCATGACGTCTTTCTTTAGAGACTGGTCCCTCCTAATGTCATGTCCAGAGTAAGTGAGACAGTCTCTCCATCCTTGCTCCTAAGAAGCATTCGAATTGTACTTCCTCAAGACAGATCTGTTCATTCTTCTAGCAATCTAAGGTTTATTCAATATTCTTTGCCAACACCATAATTCAAATATGGTGATTCTTCTTTGGTCTTCCTTATCCATTGTCCAGCTTTCGCATGCATATGAAGTGACTGAAAATGCCACGGCTTGGGTCAGGTGCACTTCAGTCCTAAAAGTGACATCCTTTTCTTTTTGTTTGTTTTAATTGTGATTTGGGTGAAAGTTTACAGAGCAAATTCATTTTCCATACAACAGTTCCTACACATTTTCTTTTCATGCCATCGACTGCAATTCCCCACAATGTAACAGATCTTCCCTCTTCCCTTTATCTTTCCTACCCATGAATGCCCACCATCTGAGCTGTCTCCCTATGCAAACACTGCCCTTTTCTTCTCCCACAAATGACTGGCGGCTCCAAAGAGTGTATCTACCTGATGTCAAAGTTCACCCATATATGCCTGTCTACTGTTTGGCTGGAAGCCATGGGAGTGAGTTCAGTTCTAGGCCTGAAGAGTAACTGGGGCCGTAGTCTCGGAGGTCTCACCAAGCTCTATCAGACCAGCAAACCTGGTTTATTGTTTTTATGATTTTGGGATTTGTTCCACATTGTTTTGCCACTCCATCCAGGGTCTCAAGCACCAATCCCCCTGAGTGGCTGACCGTAGTAGTCAGGTATCATCTAGTTCTTCTGGTCTCATGGCGAAAAGTGATTATCTTTGCTTTTTAAGTCTTTTAAGAGCTCTTTTTGCTATGGATTTACCCAACGCAACATGTCATTTGATCTCCTGACTGCTGCTTCCATGGGCATTGATTGTTCACCCAAGAAGAATGAAATCTTTGACAACTTCAATCTTTTTTCCATTTACCACGATGTTGCTTATTGGTCTAGTTGTGAGGATTTTCCTCTTCTTTATGATGAGGTGTAATCTGTATAGAAGGCTACAGCATTTGATCTTCATCAGAAAGTGCTTCAAGTCTTCATTTACAGCCAGCCAGGCTGTGTCATCTGCATATCGTAG
>NW_006921715.1:6144713-6189502 GCF_000298275.1 Orycteropus afer afer | reverse complement strand
GATTATCTTCTGTGTCTGTGTTAATTGGTTTCCCTTTTCTTTGTTGAAGAGGGTCTGTGCAATCCTTCTGCCTAGTCCGCCATCTTGCCCCGCCTCCCCACATTCTTCTTTTTATAGTCCAACTTTGCAGATTATTTGTTCAGCATAGAGATGGAATAAGGTGAGAGGATACAACCCTGCCACACACCTTTCCAAAGTTTAAAACATGCCATGTTCCCTTGTTCTGTTCTAACAACTGTCTCTTGATCCATTTACAGGTTCTTCACAAACACAATGAAGTATTCTGGAATTCCTGATTTTTGCAATGTATCCATAATTTGTTATGATCCATATAGGAGCTCTGGTAGCATAGTGTCTAAGGTACTTGACTGCTAACCAAAAGGCTGATGGTTCAAACCCACCAGCCACTCATCGGAAGGAAGGTTGGGAAATCTACTTCTGTAGTGATACTGCCTTGGAAACTCAAGGAGGGGTCTCTGTGAGTCGGGGCCGACTTGATGGCACACAACAACAACAACATGTTGAATGCCTTCTCAGTCAGTAAAACAGGTAAACATCATTCTGGTGCTTTCAGCTTTTAGCCAAGATCCATCTGACATCAGCAATGACTTCCCTTATTCCAACTCCTCTTCTGAATTTCTGGTAGTTCCCTGCTAGTGTAAAGCAACAACCGTTTTTAAATTATCTTCAGCAAAATGCTGCTGGCATGTGTTGCTGTTAGATGCTGTCAAGTCACCTCTGACTCATAGCAACCCTATGTACAATAGAACAAAACACTGCCTGGTCATGTGCCATCCTCACAATCCCTGCTATGCTTCAGCACAATGATGCAGCCACTGTGTCAATCAATCTTGTTGAGGGTCTTCCAATTTTTGGTGACCCTCCACTCTACCAAGCATGATATCCTTCTCCCAGGAATGGTACCTTCTGATAACATGACCAAAGTATGTGAGATGAAGTCTGGCCATTCTTGCCTCTAAGGAGCATTCCTGGAAGCACTTTGTCCAGGACAGATTTGTTCTTTCTTTCGGCAGCCCATGGTACTTTCAGTATTCTTCACAACACCACAATTCAAAACCATCAACTCTTCTTTGGTCTTCCTGATTGACTGTCCAGCTTTCCCACATGTATGAGGCAACTGAAAATACTGTGGTTTGGTTCAGGTACACATTAGTCATCAAACTGACATATTTGCTCTTCAACACCTGAAAGAGGTCTCTGCAGCAGATTTGCCCAGAGCGATTCATTGCCTGGTTTCTTGACTGCTGTTTCCACAGTTGCTGTTTCTGTGATTCCATGTTGATTGTAGAATCTTTGATAACTTCAGTATTTTCTGTATTTATCATGCTGGCATGTAACAGGTACCTAGTAAACAGACCTGAATATTTACCTCTGCTATAGAGACTTCCATTTGCAGACGTGGCACCACTCAAATTGAGGAGAAACTGCGGCAAACGTGCATTAATAATCGGAACATGGAATGTATGAAGTGTGAATCTAGGAAAATTGGAAGTTTTCAAAAATGAAATGGAACACATAAAGATTGATATCCTCGGCATTAGTGAGCTGAAATGGACTGGTTTTGGCCATTTTGAATCAGACAACCATATGATTTACTATGTCGGGAACAAAAGTTTGAAGAAGAATGGCGTGGCATTCATCATCACAAAGGATGTCGCAAGATCCGTCCTGAAGTACAATACTGTCAGTGATAGGATAATATCCATACAGCTACAAGGAAGACCCGTTAATACGACTATTATTCAAATTTATGCACCAACCACTAAAGCCAAAGATGAGGAAATTGAAGATTCTTATCAACTTCTGCAGTCTGAAATTGACCGAACATGCACTCAGGATGTGTTAATTATCACTGGTGACTGGAATGCAAAAGTTGGAAACAAAGAAGAATCACCGGTAGTTGGAAAATTTGGCCTTGGTGACAGAAATAATGCTGGAACTTGCATGGTAAGAATTTTGCAAGACCAACGACTTGTTTATTGCAAAAACACCTTTTTTCAACAACACAAATAGCGGCTGTACATATGGAGTTCACAAGGTGGAACACACAGGAATCAGATTGACTACATCTGTGGCAAGAGGTAATGGAGAAACTCAATTATCTTCAGCCAAAACCAGGCCAGGAGCTGATTGTGGAACAGACCATCAACTGCTCATATGGAAGTTCAACTTGAAATTAAAGACAATTAAAACAAGTCCATGAGAGCCAAAATATGATCTAGAATATATCCCTCCTGAATTTAAAGACCATCTAAAGAATAGATTTGATACGCTGAACACCAATGACCGAAAACCAGAATTGTGGGATGACATCAAGAGTATCATCCATGAAGAAAGCAAGAAGTCACTAAAAAGACAACAAAAGAAGAGAAGACCAAAATGGATGACAAAATAGACTCTGAAACTTGCCCTTCAGCGGAGAGTAGCTAAAGCAAATGGAAGAAATGACAAGATAAAAGAATTGAACCAAAAATTTCAAAGAGCAGCTCAAGAAGACAAAGCCAATTACTATAATGAAATGTGCAAACACCTGGAGTTAGAAAACCAAAAGGGAAGAACACATTCGGCATTTCTCAAGCTAAAAAGAATTGAGGAAAATATTTAAGCCTCGAGTTGCAATATTGAGAGATTCTAAGGGCAAAATATTGAATGATGCAGGAAATATCAAGAGAAGATGGCAGGAATACACAGAATCACTGTACCAAAAAGAACTGGTTGATCATCATCCATTTCAGGAGGTGGCATATGATCTAGAACCAATGGTACTGAAGGAGGAAGTCGAAGCTGCAATGAAGGAATTGGTGAAGAACAAGGCTACGGGAATTGACAGAATATCCACTGAGATATTTCAACAAACAGATGCTGCACTGGAGGCACTCACTCGGTTATGCCAAGAGATTTGGAAGACAGCTACCTGGCCAACTGACTGGAAGAGATCCATATTTGTACCCATTCCAAAGAAAGGTGATCCCACAGAATGTGGAAATTATCGAACAGTATCATTAATATCACATGCAAGTAAGATCTTACTGAAAATAATTCAAAAACGGTTGCAGCAGTATATTGACAGAGAACTTCCAGAGGTGCAAGCTGGATTCAGAAGAGGACGTGGAACAAGGGATATATCATAGCTGCTGTCAGATGGATCTTGGCTCAAGGCAAAGAATACCAGAAAGATGTTTACTTGTGTTTTATTGACTATGCAAAGGCATTTGATTGTGTGGATCATGACAAATTATGGATAACATTGAGAAGAATGGGAATTCCCAAACACTTGATTGTACTCAGGAGGAACCTGTACCGTGACCAGGAGGCTGTCGTTCAAACAGAACAAGGGGACACTAAGTGGTTTAAAATCAAGAAGAAAGTGTGCCATCATGGACAGTGACTACACCATTGCATAACTGCCAACATGACTGTCAGACCACTGGAAATCATGGCCCAGCCAAGCCAACACACAACCTTAGCCATTATCATCCACCCCTTGTCTACCTGGCACCTGTACACATCTTCATCTGTACATAAAGACAACTGCAAAGTCACTTACACCTAACATGACACAATTAATACACACACGTACAACCATAAACGTACTAGCCACTTACATCTTATATTTTGTAGGTAAAGAAAACAAAAATATTTGATGCACACGTACTAGAAAGAAATACTAATAACAATTACAGTCCTCGTTTCTACAACTAGTCATGTGGTCATAGCTGGAATTTAGAACTATCTTCTTCTACTACCCATTCCGAATTCCTATTGCCTTCACTAAGCACTTCAGCTGGTCAGAGATCTTTCCGTGGTAGGGTAACCCCAACCGAATGCCTGGGCCATAAGTAGTCATATCAGAATTGAGTTGCTGTAGTTTTCCATGCAGTGCCCAAGGCATTTGACTGCTAACCAGAAAGTTGGCGGTTCAAACTCACCAGCCACTCTGTGGAAGGAAGACCAGGCACTCTACTTCTGTAAAGATTTACAGCCTTGGAAACCCAGTGGGGGTCGCTATGAGGTAGAACTGACTCGACGGCAGTGGGTTTGGTTTTCGTTAATCATGGGACATGGTAGTATGAAGAGACATCCTAAGGAGTGTCCTATATTCCAGACGAACTCTTCTTTGACCTCCATTGTTGCTGCTGCTGTTAGGTGCCATCCAGTTGGCTCCAACTCACAGCCACCCCATGGACAACAGAATGAAACACTACCCAGTCCTGCTCCACCCTAACAATCCTTGCTATACCTGAGCCCATCGATGCAGTCACTTAATGGAGATGTCACTCCAATTTCCCCTTGGTAATCAGGATCCATCACACCAGCTAACATGGTAACTCCCTTCTTTGCCAGCTGATGCAGAAGTATGAGGAGCCCAAAGTGGCTGGGTAGCATTCTTAATGCCCAGTTGAACAGAAAACACGTACCTCCTTAACACATCTACCAGAAAGTAATCTTCAAAAGGACAGTTATTTCCAAAACTTAGAACATTTCCTGGCACATAGTAGACACACAATAAATTTTTGTTGAATGTTAATTCAAGGTCCTTTCTAATCTAGTCCATCCTTCTTTTCCCATTACATTATCTACTATATCTAAGTCTAGAAATGTTTTGACTCAGTGTCGTGTTTTCTCAGCTTGAATGGATGCCCTTTCTTCCCTGCAAACCTAAGAAAAGCCCACTCAATTCCAGTAGGTTTGGATCATGTGTCGCCTTCTTCCTGAGCATTCAGAATGTGTGCCTTTTCCTCTGGGCTCCAAGGTACTTTACTTGCCTCTATGCCTATTACACTACTTTGTAGTCGACAACACCGGTCCATTCTATTGGCTTTTTTAGTTGAGTCATGAAGGACTATATTCCCTCACTCGAGGCTGAGCACACCCACGTGACTAATTTTGGCCAATAAGATATGTGTGAAAGAGACAGACGTCATTCCATGATAAGGCAATTAGTTGCCAATGCTTGACTCTCCTACCCCATCTTCTGCTCTCCTGAACCCTGAAGCACCGTCCTAGGATGGATGGCCACAAGATCATACTGGCCTGAACAGGGAGGACAGCTGCCAGGGAGACCAAAAGCTCTGCAGCTGACTTTGTGGGCACAAGGTTTTGTACTATGTTAAATCACTAAGATTTTGGTGATGTTCATTATCACAGCATCCTAACTGAATATATACTCATGCAAATAAACAATCACCACACGAAGACGAAAGAAGCCTCCATTTCTGCATTACACCATAATAGGGAATCTAACAGGCACACAGCAGACTGACAGATCTAATGTGTGTTAAATGCAACAGTTAAATTTAGTGTATTTAATTTGATGCTTTAGACCCTTAAGTTTAAAAAAATCTGTTTAATTTTCTTAAAAAAAAAAAAAAAAAACTTTTCTCAAAATAAAAAACCAAACTCACTGCCACTGAGTCGATTTCATAGCAACCCTTCCTTGGGTTTCCGAGACGGTATCTCTACACAAGTACATTGCCCTGTCTTCCTTCTGCGGAGTGGTGGTGGGTTCGAACCTCCAACCTTCTGGTTAGCAGTCAAAAGCCTTAGGCACTACGCCACCAGAGCTCCTATAGAAGCAAATTAAACAGAATTTTATTTCTACTTGACCTTCACTTTGTTTCTCTCATGCATCCATCAGTAGCCCTAAAAGAAGAGAAAGATTCTAAATGCCACAGCACTTAGTTCAGATGCTAAGCATTTTCACAAATAATTCTGAATTCTTATACTGTTAACCAAGTATTTCATACACAGAATTTTTTTCTCTCTAAAGAATCACTAAACAACTTGAAGACAATAATAATAATAATGAAAAGTTACATAATTCTCCTATAGCCAATTTATAACCTTTTGTAGCAACACTAAGCACCTAAGAGGTACTCAAAAGCAGAGTTTAATTCTTGGTGAAAGGAGGCTGAAAGTGCCTCCCTCCATGGCAATGAGTTGGTAACACTTCATCCACCAGGAACACTAGAATGCAGACACTGCACTGAAACTAACGCCAAATAAAGCCAAGGCAGGAGGTAACTAAGCAATCCATACAGCCTTCATTTTCAACCTGAAGCCTCTCTGTAATGCAAAATGTTTACGTGGAATGGCCAGATAACAGTAACAGGAAATGAAAGAAACACTAGTTAGTTATTCAATATCCATCTGCCTGTCTTCATTACCAAGAGAAGCGGGATATGTGTTTGTGGAGTAAACATGGCCAGCTAAGCATTTGTTTTCCCAAACTCCCCACAGCTAGGGGTGGCCACAGCTTAGTTCTGGCCAGTGTTCATCAGTGAAAGTCTACAGGAGGCATCTGGGGAAACTTTTTCTAGTAAAAGGAAACAGACAAGCTAGTACAGTCCCTACCTCCTTCCTCCTGCCTGGAATGAACCAGCCTATCTGGAGCTCTGCTAGTTATCCCTCAGTCTTAAGGCCTCAAATGTGAAAGACGAGACAAGAATATAAACACCAACTTGGATAGGACTGAACTGCTAAACCAAAGCTAGAGGCTACCTACCTCAAGATTTCTTTTGTGAGAAAAACCCCTCATTGTTTACAACATTTGTGTGAGGGTTTCGTTACTTGGAGCCAAAGCACTACTGACTGATCCAGGGCCCTTAGCAAGGCTAACATAAGCAGCAGTAAGGAAACGGAACTAGGAACGTGCTCTACTCGTGCTATACGTATTATTGCTATGAAAAACAAACTCTGCGCACATGTAAGAGTCATTGAATATAACATTATAGAACCGGAAGGCCAAGGTAGACTATTCCTTAGCATACACACACACATACACACACGTGCACGTGCACAATCAAAATGGATTTTTTTTAAACAGAATAACTATGGTTGCAGATGTGCCCCTCTATCTGGCAGAACACCAACCTGGGACAACTTTGTACTGTTTTCATTTTTCCTGAACAGAGCTTGCTCTCTTCCATGAAACACAAGCCATGTGCCCACCTTTCCAGTCCTTAAAATAACAAGCCACCCTTTTAATACACTGGCAGGGTTTCCAAATGTGATATCCACAAAGCCAAGTTGTGACAACAAAGAGCTGTAGTCCAAGTATTTCCTACTTTAGAGATACAAACAAAATCCAATTTCCATTTTGAAAAGTAATTAAGCAATTACTTTACTGCAGAAAAAGGATAAGATTGAACAATTCATGACGTAAGCTCTTAAACTAAAAATAGAAGAAAACTTACTGACTTGACAAAAATCATATACAAAACCTCCAGCAAATAATATACATAACAGAAAAACATTAGAATCATTTCTTTAAAGATCAGAGAAACAAGACAAGGTTACCCTTTATCACTATCACTATGTAATGTAAAACTATAAGGAAAGTATGAGTTGTGTGAAGTAGCAGGTGAAGGATAAGTGTCATAATTTGTTGATGACATACTGCTGCTGTTGTTAGGTGCCGTCGAGTGGTCTCCAACTCACAGACACCTCATGTACAGCAGAATGAAACAATGCCCAGTCCTGTGCCAGCCCCACGATCTTTGCTAGACCTGAGCCCATCACTGTAGCCACTGTGTCAGTCCATCTTGTTTGAGGGCCTTCCCTTCTTGGCTATCTCACCACTTTGCTAAGAATGACAGCCTTCTCCAGGGAATGGTCCCTTCTGACCAAAGTAGGTTAGACGAAGTCTGGCCATTCTCGCTCCCAAGGAACATTCCGGCTGCACTTCTTCCAGAACATATTTGTCAGTTCTTTTAGTAGTCCATGGTACTTTCAGCATTCTTCTCCAGCACTACAACTCCAAAGCAACGACTCTTCTTCAGTCCTCTTTTTTCATTGTCCAGCTCTCACATGCCTATGATGCAACTGGATCAATAAGCTGCTCTCTGAAATCTTCTGTTCAGCTCTTTTATTTGGCATTTTTCCTACTTGTTTTAGCTACTCTCCATTCAAGGGCAAGTTTCGGAGTCTCTTCTGACGTCCATTTTGGTCTTTCCTTCCTTTCCTGTTTCTTTAACAACCTTCTGCTTTTGTCATGGATGATGTTCTTGATGTCATCCCACAATTCCTCTGGTTTTCTGGCACTGGTGTTCAAAGCATCAAATCTACTCTTTAAATGGTCTCTAAATTCAGGAGGGATGTAATCAAGGTCCTATTTTGGCTCTTGTGGACTTGTTTTGTCTTCAACCTCAGCTTGCAAATGAGCAGTTGATGGTCTATTCTACAATCAGCTCCCGGCCTTGTTTTGGCTGAAGATATTGAGCTTTTCCATTGCTTCTTGCCACAGATGTAGTCAATCTGGTTCCTGTGTACTCCATCTGGCAAAGTATATGTGTATAGCTGCTCTTTGTGTTGTTGAAAAAAAGGTTTCTGCAATGAATAAGTCATTGGTGTTGCAAAACTCTATCATGCAATTTCCAGCGTAATTTCTATCTCCAAGGCCAAATTTTCCAACTACTGGTGATTCTTCTTTGTTTCCAACTTTTGCATTCCACTCAACAGTGATAATAAGGACATCTTGATTGCATGTTTGGTCAATTTCAGACTGCAGAAGTTGGTAAAAATCTTCAATTTCCTTATCTTTGGCTTTGGTGGTTGGTTGGTGTGTAAATTTGAATAACAATAGTATTAATTCCTTGTAGGCACATGGATATTATTCTATCACTGACAGCATTGTAATTCAGGATAGATCTTGAAATATTCTTTGTGACAAGGAATGAATGCCATGCCATTCCTCTTCAATTTGTCATTCCCAGCATAGTTATCTGATTCAAAATGGCCAAAACCCATCCATTTTGGCTCACTAATGCCTAGGATACTGATCTTTATGCGTTCCATTTCATTTTTGACAACTTCCAATTTTCCTAGATTCATACTCTGTACATTCCATGCTCCAATTATCAACAGATGTTTGCAGCTGTTTCTTCTCACATTGAGTCATGCCACTTCAGCAAATGGAGGCCCTGAAAGCTCTACTTTATTCATATCATTAAGGTTGGCTCTGCTCTGATGAAGCAGCTCTTTCCCAGTCATATTTTGAGTGCCTTCCGACCTGAGGGGCTCATCTTCCAGCACTGTATCAGACAATGTTCCAGGGCTATTCATAAAATTTTTCAGTAATACATCAGATAATGTTTCATTACTATTCATAAGGTTTTCACTGGCCAATTCTTTGAATAGTGGATGGTCTCTTCCTTCTTCCAAGTCTGTCTCAGTCTGGAATCTGCACCAAAACTGACCCTCCATGGGCACCCCTGCTGGCACAGCCTCCAGCCTCACAGCAACACTCAAGCCACCACAGTGTGACAAACCGACAGACAAGTTCGTCTCCCTCAGTTGTTCTAACCACTCCACTCACTTCCTGGGCTCTCCCCTAACTGTTCCTGCTGGCCTGGGGCTCTTCCCCAACCGCCTTATCTGTCACAGCCACCAGCCGTCTGCCACTGCTCCTTGCTGCCTGGGGGCTGTCCCTCGCCCGCCATACCTGTTCTGGCCACCAGAACAAATGACATATGTTTTGGTTACCTAGTGCCACTCAAGGAGCTCTGGTAGCATAGTGGCTAAAGCACTTGACTGCTAACCAGAAGGCTGACAGTTCAAACCCACCGGCCACTCCTCGGAAGGAAGGTTGGGCAATCCTACTTCCGTAGTGATACTGCCTCGGAAACCTAAGGAGGGGTCGCCATGAGTCGGGGCCAACTCGACGGCACATAACAACAACAACAACAGTGCCACTCTGACAGGAATATACCACAATGTAATGGCTTGAACAAACAGTTTATTCTCCTACAGTTTGGGAGACTAGAAGTCTGAGTTCAAAGTGCCAGGCTCTAGGGGCTGTGTGAAAGTCCCTCGACCTTGGGCTTCAGCTCTGACTCTTGCTCCCGGCCCACTGAAGCTGGCAGCATCTCTTCACTCAGGCAGCTACTGGTTGGTGAGGCTAACAAGCCCAAGGTCGACAAACAAAATGGCACAGTTCTGATGTTACCAAACCACACGGCAGCCCATTAATTCAAGTCTATTGAAAGTCCCAAGGCTGGCAGAGCATGGCAGGCTGCTGAACCATGACACAGCTACATGCAGGTTTCAAGCGTGCCATAAGCTAGAGACTACTCAGCTGTTCACAGTAGATCCCACCATGGAGTTGATTGCCAGTCTCATCATGGGGAAGAACTACCACCTGCCCAGCCACTCAGCCAGGCCTAGCCAAGTTGACATACAACTCTAACTACCACAATTCCACCCCTTGTCACCTTGGCACCTGTACAGATCTTCAATGGGTGGTATCTGTACAGATCTCTTTCCTGGGTGACTCCAGTCCCCTAGTTCCTCAGCGGCAACCTCACTCCCTTGGCCTAGCAGGCCCCATGCCTCTTCCTTTTGGGCATGGTAGCTTTGCCCCCTCTCTCTTGGGCAACAGCTATAACTCCATCCCACTGCCTCACATGAAGGAGCAGCCCCCCACTTCAGAACCAAGCTGGTGAAGGCCTGGCTCTTTGAAACCTAAGCTGCTTCTTATACACGGGAAGCAGACCACATATCCAAAGCAGCTACTCAGCTGCTTGTAGTAGATCCCATCATAGAATTGACTGCCAGTCTCATCATGGAGAATAACTTCCACCAGCTGCCCAGCCACTCAGCCAGGCCCAGCCAAGCTGACATACAACTTTAACTACCACAACATCCTTTCTACTTCATAAAACTCAATCGAACCAAACCAAACTCACTGCCATCAAGTGAGTTCCAACTCATAGCTACCTCTCCTTGGGTTTCTAAGGTAGTGTCTGTATGGAAGTAGATTGCCCAGTCTTCCTTCTGAGGAGTGGCTGGTGGGTCTGAACCGCCAGCCTTCTGGTTAGCAGTCAAATGCCTTAGGCACTACGCCACCAGAGCTTCTTCACAGTAATTAAGTACATGGAAAAATAATTTAGTCATCTAATCCTCAAAGTTAAGAGTTCTGGTAGCATACATAGTGCCTAAAGCATATGACACTAACCAGAAGGCTGGTGGTTGGGAAATCTACTTCTGTATGATACTGCCTCGGAAACCCAAGGAGGGGTCACTATGAGTTGGATATGACTCGAGGACAGTGGGTTAATCCTCAAAGTTAGAAAAGATTCGATGACAACAGGTTTGGTGTTTTGTTTTGTTTTTTTTTTACTTTTCAGAGAAAAAACTATGAGGCACAAGTAAATTGTGCCTAAAGCAACTCTGATTTGGTGACTTCTGGTCACTTCATTGTATGCTTAAAAAAAAAAAATAGCCGTCCTCACTGCAACTCACAGAGCCCCCACGTGTGTCAAGGCAGAACTGGGCTCCCTAGAGTTCTCAATGGCTGATTTTTCAGACGTCAATCACCAAGCTTTTTTTCTGAGGTGCCTCCGGATGGACTTGAACCTCTGAACTCTCAGTCAGCAGCTGAAAGCGTTAACCACTTGCACTACGCAGGGATCCCAGTTGCGCGTCTTGCTGTTAGGCGCCATCGAGGCGGTGCTGCCTCCTAGCGACCCCCCGAGTAACAGAAGGAGACGCCGTCCGGTCCTGTGCCACCTCACCACCACTGCTGTGCCCGAGCCTGTTGTTGTGGACACCGTGGGCAATCCATCTCATTGAAGGGTTTCCTCTTTCTGACTGACCTACTCACTTATGATGTTCTCCAGGGAATGGTCTTTCCTGATAATATGTCCAAAGTACGTGAGACGAAGTCTTACCATGTTCACTTCTAAGGAGCATTCTGGCCATACATCTGCCAGGACAGATTTGGTCACTCTTCTGGCAGTCCATGGTAAGTCAATATTGTTTGCCACTACTGTGTGTGCAGTGAATGACTTAGTATGGCTCTTCTAACTATCATCTTTGTGACTCCCACCAGATGACTGGGTGGAACTATTCAAATAGTTCTTATGGCCCACCAAGCTACTGGGGAGTTTGTTAATAATGTAAATAAGGTACAGGATGCCTATGTGGGGGTGGTACCATACAAATAAGGTGTCTGGATTGGCCAGCTTTGCCCTTCCCCTACACTTAAATAAGCCACCCCAGAGACAGAAAGGGGGGATCTCGCTACCATCAGCCAGCAGAGGAACACACCTTTGACCCAAGATCCCTACACTAGACCTCCTTGGCAGGGAGATGGCAGCAACAGAATCAAGAGACCAGCGTGCCAAAGCAGCACTCTTACCAGTCCCTGGCCCACGGAGTAAGAAAGCTAAGTGCCAGACAGGATGCGTGCTGGCAGAGTGGGGTGCAGCAGAGCTAGAAGACCTTTGTTACACTTGCCTGAGCAGGGCAGAGGCCAGGCTGAGAGGCTGAAGGCTAAAGAGAGGTGTGCCGGAGGGCATGGTCAAGGGGCAACAGTCCTGATCCAAGAACTGGTCCCTGAGCGTACCTGAATCTGAATTGTAACCTGTTACTTCCCTAATAAACTCCACAGTCTTGAGTGTTGTCTGAGTTCTATGTGGCCATTGCAATGAATTAGTGAACCCAGCAGGGAAGGAGAGAGTGCCGTGGGAGGGGCAGTTGGTGTCAGATTGGTAAAAAGGAAGAGGGTGTCAGCCTACATGAAACCAGAAGAACTAGATGGTGCCTGGCTACGACTGTCAACCACTTGGAGGGGAATCTATGGAGGAGATCCTGGATAGAGTGGGAGAACAATGTGGAACAAAACTCAAAATCATTGGGGAAAAAAAAAAAGACTAGGTTTGCTGGTGTGATAGAGTCTGACAGAACCCGAAACTATGTCTTCTAGCTGCCCTTCAGGTCCGGAATTGAACCCACTCCTGTGGCTTTTAGCCAAACAAAAGATAGGCCTTTGAGGTGAACATTTACATCAGGTAGATACACTCCTTGGAGATATCGATCATGCATGAACAGAAGGGCTGTGTATGCACAGGGAGACAGCTAGCGGGGGGGCAGGAGTGCATGGGAGGGAAGGACATAGGGAAGAGGTAACTATGGGGAAGAAGTGGGCAGAGAGCTGTTACACTATGGGAAATTGCAGTCAATGTCATGGGACAAAATGTGTATGAACTGCTGTATGAATTTGCTCTGTAAACTTTCACTCAAATCACAATAAAAATAAATTTAAAAAAAAAGGTAGAGGGTGGCAGCACATCTGACTTTGGCCCCATCGGAATCAGCCTTGAGCAGCTGATAGCTAGTCTGTCTCCCCCTTATGAAGTGTGAGGAGCTCATGGGAAGCTGTACCCCCAAGCCCTTTTTTCAAATACCTTAACTGAAATGCATTAATGCTTCTGCAGTTTTCCTTATTCATCACCCGGCTTCTGTGTGCATCTGAGGTGACTGAAAAGAATATAGCTTGGGTCAAGTGCACCCTTAGTCTTC
Organism: Orycteropus afer afer; assembly: GCF_000298275.1. Lineage (NCBI taxonomy): Eukaryota > Metazoa > Chordata > Mammalia > Tubulidentata > Orycteropodidae > Orycteropus > Orycteropus afer. The sequence continues at coordinate 6,176,179 of NW_006921715.1, read as the reverse complement.
AAAGTGACATCTTTGCTTTTCAACGAGGCACGATTACGTGTCTGGCATTACAAAGGGACCCAAGAGATACAAAAGTAAGGTGCCAAACCTTCCAGGTACCTACAGTGTGGCAGAAGTGCTAACATGGGGGAATGGTAACTGCAACAAGGCGAGGTGCAATCCTTGCCTCCACAGGGCCTCAGAGAGGGGCCGCTCCAGTGCTGGCCAACAGAAACGGAAACTCATTCCCCAGGTAATTTCACATTTTCTAGCAGCCACACCAAAAACATAAAAAGAAACAGGTAACTTTTGATAACTTTACTTACCCCACTGATCCCCAAATATTTCAACATGTAATATGAAAATAGTAAGCCTTCCATCCTTCTCCCCACAGTGGCTTTGAGTCTGAACTTGAACTAGCTGCATTTCAAGCACTCAATAGCCACATATGGCAAGTGGTACATGCATTGCTTAGCATAACTCTAAGAGCTCAAAGGACGTGAGCACGTTTGGATGAGATGCAAAAGAAAGGTACCCAGAGGTGGCGGACGGAGTCTTTGAAGGACAAGGAGACTAACAATGGTAGAGGAAGGTCATCTCAGACCAGGCTAAGAGCCACTGCGAAGCTCTACAGGGAAAAGGACGGATCCCAGGGGCTTCTCCCCTCCTTAGCAGAATCAACCACCAACTGTAATAATTAGTAGCAAAACTTTAAAGTGATGTAGTGACGTATGTAAATACTTGATCCACTTCTGGTTGAAGATGATGGCCGTTAAGTGCTTCCTGTCCCTCCACCAACTAATAGGACATAAGGTGTAAGGCAAAAACTCGTAAGGCAAAGAAAAGAGATGACTGAAATGTGCTTTTGGAAACTAGAAAATAGAAGGAAAATGACAACATATGTAAGGAAACTGAATACCAAGCTAGTTATGGAGATAAAGGACTGTACACCTGTAGGCCTTTATCTAATGCCAACATGAAGTTGTACGAGGGCAAAGCGGTCATGACACAGTATACCATTCAGCTGTGAACAGCTTCTACCCAGTCATAGTAAGGTAAAAACCAAACAATCTAACTGAAATTGTGACATAATGACACTATAAAGATACCAAAAGCCCACTGTCATCAAGTCAATGCCAACTCAAAGCAACCCACTGGGACAGAGTAGAACTGTCGCATAGGGTCTCCAAGGCTGTCAGTCTTTATAGAAGCAGACTGCCACATCTTTCTCCCATGGAGTAATCGTAGGTTCAAACCATCGACCTTTCAGTTAGCAGTTGAATGTTTTAACCACTGAACCACCAGGGCTCCTACTAAAAGGACTGGTGGATAAAAAAATGTAAGATGGGAAAAGGGAGAGGGGCAGCAGGTTAACCAGCAAAATCCTTATCTTCCTTAGTGGGAAGTCAATAGAAAATGCCTAAAAGTGAAGAGAATAATCCAAGCAGCAGTATGTTATCTGAAAATATGCACTTTCAAAAATGAATCAACTTGCTAAAAGAAATGGGAAATTCTCACTACCATCTCTAGATAGATAGTCCTTTTTTAAATTTATGCACACTTGGGGCCATCATCCATAAAGCTGAACAAAGAGACAACAAATGTCCAGTTGGATTATCATAATGGGCAATATGATTGATTAGTATAATGAATATAATATATAGCAAAAACAAACAAAAAAAGCCAATTCACTATCATTGCCTTGATTCTGCCTCACAGCGACGCTACTGCTTCATTTTTCTTCCACGGAGCAGCTAGTGAGTTTGAACCACTGACTAAATGCCTTAACCACTGCACCACCAGAGCTCTTCCATAATATATACCCACCCACTGCCGTGAAGTCGGACACGACCCACAGCGACCCCTCCTTGGGTTTCTGAGGTGGTATCACTATGGAAGTAGATCGCCCAACCTTCCTTCCAAGGAGTGGCTGGTGGGTTTGAACCGCCAGCCTTCTGGTTAGCAGTCAAATGCCTTAGGCACTGCACCACCAGAGCTCCCAAAATATATACAGTAGCCAGAAATATATATTTGTGAAGTAAGCAATAATTTGATGAAAAATCTAAAACCATTAAAAGATGTGTATGAATTGGGAAGTGACAAGAGTCCTACAAACCCACCAAACGCCATCCAGTTGATTCTAACTCATAGTGACCCTACAGGACAGAGAAGAACTGCCCCCTAGGGTTTCCAAGGCTATAAATCCTTATGGAAGCAGACTGTCTCATCTTTCTCCTGTGGAGTGGCTGGTGGGTTTGAACGGCTGAGCTTCTAGTTAGCAGTCAAATGCTTTTACCTCTGTACCACCAGAGCTCCAGGACAGAGTACTAAAGATGCTTAGAGAGAGAGATCTAAAAGATCAGAAAGGAGTCAATAGGAACTAAAAGACTACCAAAGGAAATGCCAAATTTCTGGTTAAAACATTTTTCTGGATGTTAAACATATTTTTAAACCCCTTGGTTTTCTCATTCCCCTTACCTTCCAATTTAACATGCCTTTAAAGTTGATGAACTTGAAAAGCATAAAATCTCTAAAAGTTGTTAAAACAGTCTTATCCGATACCAATTTTTGTAAACTCATTAAATAATTAAATAAAACAACTTTTGGGTAAATCAGTAAAATTTGGTAAAATGACCATCTGAATTGATCCTTCAGCATACTGGCTTTCAGTGAGTTGAGTTTTCAGCAAACTGAACTAGATCGAGACTTTAGGTCAGTGGCTCTCAACTAGGGTGATTCTGCCCCGTAGGGGACATGTGGCAATGTCTGGAGACATTTTTAGTTGCCATAACTGGAGGGATGCTGTTGGAATCTAGTGGGCAAAGACCAGGGATGCTGTAAATACCCTAAAATGCACAAGATAGCCTCCCACAACAAAGAGATACCCTGCTTTAGGCCAATGAAACTAATTTTCCTCCAACACTGCTCCCTTTCTGTCCTTGTTCCCGTGGAAGATACCACCACTTAGGTGACTGTCTCTCCACTATCCTTGTTCCTGTGGATGACCCCGACATTCATGGGGCTGCCCCTTCACTGTCCTTGTTCCAGCGGATGACACTGCTATTTACGTGGCTGCTCCTCTGTCCTTGTTCCTATGGACGACACCACCATTCACAGGGCTGGCCCTCCACTGCCCTTGTTCCTGTGGACAATACCACTATTTATGTGGCTCTCTTTCCACTGTCCTTGTTCCAGTGGATGATACCAGTATTTATATGGCTAGTCAATGGAGAATCTGAAGGCACCATCCCTGATCTTCCCCCTCTCCCTCACCCCCTACATCTCAATCAAACTTGTGATTTTATTTATCTCCTAATCTCTCAAATCTGTCATCTTCTGTCCTGTTCAACCACCACCGTGCTCTGCTATGGCCTCTCTGGTCTACTTGCCACACTGGAGCCAGTCAACAAGGCCCCCTAGACCCTGGCCACTGCAGGTATAGTCACTTCCGTCTCTCACAACTCTCACTTCATGTGCCTTGAACACGGGAAAAAAAACTACTGTATTTCCACAACAGCACGACTGATGACCACTCCTTACCTTCATGCTTTTGATTCTTCTGCCCTTCTGCCATGGGCGCCAACCCTTCATTTAGTTAATTCCTACGCCAACGTACTTGTCTATGAGCTCCTTACAGGCAAGACACTCTCATCTCTGCATTCGCAGCACACAAGACCTGGTTAATGCCAGTTCTGAAACTGCTGGAGAACACATGGCCATGCTGATCTATCTGGGCAGAGTATCAAGTTCAGATAGACGAGCAGTTAAGAGACAATAAAGCTGGAAAGGTGGGTCACACTAAATGGAAGGCTTCACACTATCAAATTTTTTAGAATAACACTATGAAAGCAAAGGGAACTTACAACTCCTGAGCTCTCTTCACGGGGACTGGGCCAAACACTGCAGGGGTGTCATTTTCTGTAATCACAACAACACTGAGGGCAGACAGCATTACTCCCTTTTGATAAATGAGAGAGATGAGGCATAGTTATTCAAAGACAGGCTTTGAATCCAAGTCTGTGACTCCAAATCCCAACTCCTTTGACGTTTCTTTTTGTTGTTGTTCTTTCCTTATTTGTGGCTCCCTATCTTGTCCACTCTACCTTAGAAGTGTCTTCAGAAATCTCTCCCTCTTACCACAGTCTTAATGAGCCTCCCATTTTTATCCCTTACTTCAAAGCCCAGAGTATTTCCAACAAGTCTCCTTCTATGAAAGGAGTCAGAGGTCTAAAATAGGTGAAAGAAGGCAATCTCATTGGAATGAGCTCCAGCAGAGGTGGTGGATGCAGGGATAGCTAGCATTTACATAGTACTTACCCCACATCACAGATGAGACAAAGTCTGACCATTCTCACTTCCAAGGAGCATTCCAGCTTAGGCATACTTTAAGTCTTCAAAGTGACATCTTTGCGCTTCAACACTTTAAAGAGGTCTTCTGCAGCAGATATGCCCAATGCAATATATCGTTTGAATTCCTGACTGCTGCTTCCATGGGTATTGATTGTGGATCCAAGTAAAATGAAATCTTTGACAACTTCAATCTTTTCTTTATCATGCTGTTGCTTCTGGGTCCAGCTGTGAGGATTTCTGTTTTCTTCATGTTGAGGTATAATCCACACTGCAGACTGTAGTCTTTGATCTTCATCAGTAAGTGCTTCAGTCCTCTTCACTTTCAGCAACCAAGACTGTGTCGTCTGCATATTGCAGGCCAAAGTGCAGTGTTCAAGATCTCCAGGCAGAAGAGAGCTGGACTTCAGAATGGAAAAGGTCTTTTTTTAAAAAATTTTTATTGTGATTTGGGTGAAAGTTTATAGAGCAAATTCACTTTCCATACAGCAGCTCACGTACACTTTGTCTCATGACATACACTGCAATTTCCCACAATGCAACAGCTCTCCTCCCACTTCCTCCCCATAGCCACCTCTTCCCTGTGTCCTTCCCTCCCATGAACTCCTGCCCGCCCCCGCCAGCGGTCTCCCTGTGCATACACAGCCCTTGTATTCTCCCGTGATTGATCTCTCCAAGGAGTGTATATACCTAATGTAAATGTTCACCTCATATGCCTGTCTTTTGATTGGCTGGATGCCAAGGGAGTGGGGTCAATTCCAGACCTGAAGGGCAGTTTGGGGCCACAGTCTCAGGGGTTCCACCAGGCTCTCTATCAGACCTGCAAATGTGGGCCGAAAAGGCCTCTCTTCCCCGGCCACGCTACCCTTTTCTATTACTTTGCACAAGCAGGTGCAAACAATTCAGGATAAATCCCGTATTACTACGCGCAGACCAACTCCCGGCATGTTCTTTACTTCTTACATAAGACGAAGAGATTTTAAAGAGTGTCAAAATCTTATTCTCCAGTAAGAGGTTTTTTATCTTTCAGATTCAATTTAAAACTTTAAATAGGTGTGAGACAAGTGAATTTCTGTTCTGCTTCCCCCGGTGGCGATCACAAGGGGCCGCATTTCCTGATTCCTCCTCCTAGCCTGGGAACAAACTCCAGCATAAAATTGGCTATATCTTAGAATGATAAAATTCAGAGCACCCTCCTTTAAGCTAAAAGATAACTGGACTATTAATTTAAATAATTTCAATATAAATCACCATGTACTACATAAATTCTACACTCACCTAATTTATATACAGAAGATGCAAATACTCTGTTCCTAACCACTCTGACCCAATATAAAACATGTTCTTCAGAGAGCAGATGTTTTCAAAGGTGCCAACACTTGCTGCAAGGAAAGTTATGGCTGGAAGGTCAAAAGCAGATGATATGATACTACATGGTTTTGTTTGCTGCTGCCCAGTCAGCTCTGCCTCACTGTAAGCTTGCTCACAACAGCATCAAACGCTGTGGGGTCGCCATTCGTGGTCTGCTGAGTCCGCTGTTACAGCCTGTGTCACTGATACAGCCTGACTCAATCTCCGCGTAGAGGTCTCCTTCATTTTCACCGGCCTTCTACCTGACAAAGCACGATGTCCTTTTCTAGCAAATGGCCTTTCCTGATGATGTGTCTACATCGGGTATTTTCCTCCATGATCCGTAAGGTTTTCATTGACTAACTTTTAGAAGCAGATCACCAGATGCGAAGTACAAGGTCAGTGGTTCAAACTCACTAGCTGCTCCACAACTGAAAGATGAGGCAGTCTGTTTCCCTAAAGATTTACAGCTTTGGAAACCCAATGAACCCAATGGGGATTGCTGTGAGTCAGAATCACCTTGATGATAGTGAGTAGTATTATACATATAAATAAGGAGATCACCAGGCCTTTCTTCCTAGGCTGTCTTAGTCCGGAAGTTCTGCCGAAACCTGTCCCCCATGGGTGATCTTGCTGGTATCTGAAATACTAGGTGACAGAGCTTCCAGCATCACAGTAACATGCAAGTCACTGCGGTGCAACAAACTGACAGACAGGTGGCAGGAAACCAGATTACGTATTTAAGTGAGATATTATATAAAGTGTTAGTACTGTTCCTGAACAAACAATCAATCCTTGCCATCGAGTTCATTCTCACTCATAGCAACCCTCATTGGGTTTCCAAGGCTATAAATCTCTACAGAACTAAAATGTCTCATCTTTCTTCCATGGAGCAGCTGGTGGGTTTGAGTCACTGACCTTGTGGTTAAGCAGCCAAATAAATGCCTTACCCACTACACCACCAGAGCTCCACAGTAAACAGTAATTATCTATATTCCCCATAATCACACTTTCTTACAAAGAAGGAGTAGAAAATCATGGAACATGAAATCTTGATGAAACCTACTGGGAATCACTCTTCTATCATCACAGTACAATCTAAAATGAACCCAGTTTAGTTTGTAAGCCTCCACTGAGCACTAACACAACATTGATTAAGTGTGGTCTCTGGATCTGCCACATCAATGGCCCTGAGAACTTGTAGAAATGCAAATTCTACAGGCCCCACTGCAGGATCAAAGCCTGGGGGTAGGACCCAGGAATCAGAACATCACAAGCCCTCCGCAATTCTGATTTCTGTGTGAGTTTGACATCTTACAGATTAGTTCCACAAAGTCAGGTGTTTGTTCTGTAGGAACTGGAAGGCAGTAAGAGAAGGAAGGAGGTGGTTCCCAGGTAAATCCTCTGTAGCACCTGGCCGTGTCATACACACTGAGCACACTCAAAACACTTGCTGGACAGGTTAATTCAGTGTCCCACACCAAAAACTGGCTCGACGATAATCATCACTTTATCCCTTTCACAGAGAGAAGAAATTATGACTGCATTAACAGTAAGCACATGGTGGCTTTCAAAACTCAAGAGCTATTAAATCACTGGCAAAACCCTAGGGACTCTGGTACTTTGGCAAAGAACCCAGGCTTACAGAATGTTGTAAGTTTTAAAATTTAAATGGAATATATGTTTCTAATCTTGAAAATAGATTTTTCTAACCCTAGAAAAATAGGGTTTGCCCATGTTCTATATAAACCAATTGTAGAACATGAACTAAAATATGAACTTTTTTGTTGCTTTTTTAAAAAAATTTAATTTACATATAAACTAACTGTATGGGTATAATACGGATTCAGATTTGAACAAAGTGTTAAAAATTAGGTAACTAGGGAAATCTTAACACTGACACAATGAAATTAAGAGCTTTTTTTTTTAGGGATAAAGGTATAGTGATTAAGTATTTAATAAAAGAGGCTTTAAGTCTTCTTAAGGCTTTACAGATGAAATGGTATTAGGTTTGCATCAAAATAATCCTGGGGGTAAATGAAGTAAGACTGGCCACTAAGCTGTTGCTGAGTGCCTCAAACCAAAACACTCCCTGGTGTTGAGCAGATCCCCACTCATAGCAACCCCTCCTTGGGTTTCCGAGGCGGTATCTATAAGGAAGAAGACTGCCCAGTCTTCCTTCTGAGCAGTGGCTGGTGGGTTTGAACCACCAACCTTCTGGTCAGCAGTCCAAAGCCTTAGACACTGCCTGGGAGCTCACCATACGCCAGGTTTCTCAACCCAACCATTCATCCACTGCTGTAGGGCCACCTGTGTCTTACAGGATGTTTAGCAGCATTTCTGATCAGGAGCACCTCTCAACCCTGATTGGTGATAACCAAAAATGTCTCCAGATATCGTCAAATGTCCACTTGGGGACACAATTGCCCCCAGGTGACAGTTTTATGTAGGAGTCCTGGTAGCACAGTGGTGCTAAACAAAGGGTCCGTGGTTCAAACCCATCAGTGGCAGTCTGCTTCCTCAAAGACTGCATTGATGTCATTGCTGTTAGGTGACATCAACTTGGTTCTGACTCACAGTGACCCCACATACAAAAGAATGAAACACTGCCTGTTCCAGTGCCGTCTTCGCAGTCATTGGTGTGTCTGAGCCCACTGTTGCAGCCACTGTGCCAATCTGTATCAGGGAGGGTCCTCCTCTTTTTCCCGTACTTTCTACCTTACCAAGCACGATGCCCTTCTACAGGGACTGGTCCCTTTTGATATTACGTCCAAAGTATAAGACATGAAGTCTCACCACTCTTGCTTCTAAGGAGCATTCTAGCAGTTCTCCCGAGACGGATTTGTTTGTTCTTCTGGCAGTCATGGCATATCCAATATTCTTCACCAACAACACAATTCTCAAATGCATCAACTCTTTAAGTCTTCCTTATCCAGCTTTCACATACATATGAACCAAAACCAAACCTCTCACTGCCGTTGTGTCAGATCCAACTCATAGCAACTCCTCCTTGAGTTTCCAAGGCGGTATTATTACAGAAGTAGATCACCCAATCTTCCTTCCAAGGAGTGGCTGGTGAGTTTGAACCGCCAGCCTTCTAGTTAGCAGTCAAATACATATGCGGTGAATGAAAATACAACGGCATGGGTCAGGCACAACTTAGTCCGCAAAGTGACATTTCTGCTTTTTAACATTTTTAAGAAGTCTTTTGCAGATTTGTCTAGTATAGTACATCCTTTGACTTCCTGACTGCAGCCTCCATGGGCAATGATTGTGAATCCAAGTAAAATGAAATCCCTGACAACTTGAAGATTTTCTGTTTATCATTATCTTGCTTATTAATCCACTTTTGTTTTTCTTTATGTTGAAGTGTAATCTATACTGAAGGCTGTAGTCTCTGATCCTCATCAGTAAATTCTTCAAGTCTTCTTCACTTTCAGAAAGTAAGGTTGTGTCATCTTGGCATCACAGGCTGTTAATGAATTTTCCTCCAATTCTGATGCTGCATTCTTCTTCATATAGTCCAGCTTCTCGGATTATTGTTCAGCACACAGACTGAAAAATTACACTGAAAAGACAGAGACCTGATACACACCTTTCCTGATTTAAACCACTCAGTATCCCTGTTCTGTTCAAAGGACTGCCTCTTGGGCTGTGTGCAGGTTCCACCTGAGCACAATTACGTGTTCCAGAACTACCACTGTTTGCAATACTTTCCATAATATTATGATCCACACAATCAAATGCATTTGCATAGTTAATAAAACACAGGTATTCTCTGCTTTCAACCAACAGCCATGTGACGTCAGCAGTGTTATCACGAATTACATGTCCTCTTTGGAATCTCCCTTGAATTTCCGGCAGGTCCCTGTAGATGTACTGCTACCACCATGTATGAATCCTTTTCAGCAAAATTTTACTTGTGAATGTGCAGTGTAGTACATTACATAGTGTGGCTGTTCTAGCCATAAGTCTTTGTAAACTCTGTGGTGGAATATGCCATGAGCAACTGAGTAGCTCCTGATTATTAAAGTTACCCATCTGGGGTATTTCTGTTGCCAGGGGCATGAAGCAATCTTCTGGAAAGTTTGCTCTCTCTCAGGTGTATAGAAATTCTGATGTTGGGATTGGTTAGTTTGGCCACTCTGCCAGACTCAAAAGGAGCCCTCCTAGAAGCAGTAAGGAGTCTCTCACTGCTGGCTGAGAGATGCGAGAGACATGCACTGCTGAGAGAGATGCCGAGAGATACACACTGCTGAAAGAGACTGAGAGACTGTCAGCTGAGATGGCAGGTTGAGAGAGACTGAGCAAGTTCCTGAACTTGAATTGTAGCCTGTTGCTTCCCTAATAAACCCCATAATCTGTGAGTTGTGTGTGGCCACTGCAGTGAATGATCAAACCCAGCAGAGAGGTGTGGGCGCTACAGGAGGAACAGATGGTGTCAGGGTTGATGAAAGGGCTGGAGGGAGGCTATATGTCTGGCCTCACAGGAATAGGCCTTGGGTTCCTGATGGTGATTCTGTCTTCCTCTTGTGGGGTTAGAGGAGGTCAGAAGATGCGGCCTTCCTGCCCCTTTGGCAGAATGATTTCAGCATTCAGATGGATTGCCTTTCTTTCGAATGGACAAAACTTTGGACCTCTTACAGTCAGCTGGTAAAGCAGATATCTTCCAAATTTCTTGGCATAAACGAGTGAACTCTTCCAGTGTTGCATCCATTTTTTTAAAAAAATATCAATTGCTATACAGTCAATTCCTGAAGCTTTTTTTTTTTTTTTTTTTGCCAATTCCTTCAAAACCATTATTTCTTGATCATGTATTACACTTCCTGAAATGGCTAAACACGGACCAATTCTTTTTGATACAAGTGATTCTGTATTCCTTCCATATTCTTTTGATGCTTCCTTCATCATTCAAATTTTTGCCCATAGTGACAAGGTTGTAGTCACTTCTTGGTCACAGCCAGCTACCCAGAGCAAGTGAGTAGTTGAACCTGTGGGCTTGGGACCATAATCGCAGAGGAGGACATCAAGCTCAACTGGCATAACACACTACACAAAACATTGTTCCACCTCCTGCTTTGGTGAGTAGTGACTAGGATCTTAAAGGCTTGCACGCAGCCATCTAGATGCAACAACGATGGGTCTCTCCTTGTCCAAAACAAAGAAGAATGACGAAAACCAAAGATTCATGGAAGCAATTAGTCCTAGCAACTGGCACACCATGCGATCTGCAGCCTATACGACTATGAGACCAGAAGAACTAGATGGTGCCTGGCTACCACTGTCAACCACTCAGAGGGGATCTATGTAGGAGATCCTGGATAGAGAGGGAGAACAATGTGGAACAAAACTCAAAATCATTTAGGGGAAAAAAAAGGGGGGTGCCACTTTTGTTGGTCTGACAGAGCCTGGTGGAACCACTGAGACTATGGTCCCTAGCTGCCCTTCAGGTCTGGAATTGAACCCACACAGAAGACAGGCACATAAGGTGAACATGTACCTCAGGCAGATACACTCCTTGGAGAGAACAATCATGGGAGAAGGGCTGTTTATGCACAGGGAGACAGCTCAGGGGGCAGGAGTGCATGGAGGGATGGACACAGGGAGGAGGTAACTATCGGGAAGAAGTGGGAGGGGAGCTGTTGCATTGTGGTAAACTTGTAGTCAATGTCATGAGACAAAGTATATGTGAACTGCTGTATGGAAAGTGAATTTGCTCTGTAAACTTTGACCCAAATCACAATTAAAAAACCAAAAATGGCCCATAGAATCCTCTAGTATTGCAACTGTAGGCTGCAATTTCTTATGCAGGTTTTTCAGCTTCCGAAACGTCAAGTATGTTCTTCCTCTTTAACAATCAAACTCTAGGTTTTGGCACATTTCTGTGTAATACTTTACTTTGTCCTCTCAAGTTGCCCTTTTAAATCTTCTGTTCAACTCTCTTCCTTCATCCTTTCTTCCATTCACTTTATCTACTCTCCATTCAAGAGCAAGCTTCAGAGTCTCTTCTGACATACGTTTTTGTCTTCCTTCCTATCTTTTTAATTAACTTTTGCTTTTTTCATGTATGATGTCCTTGAACAACTCATGTGGTCTTCGGTCATTAGTGTTCAATGCATCAAATCCATTCTTTTTTTTTTTTAATTGTGATTTGGGTGAAAATTTACATAGGCAAATTCACTTTCCATACAGCAGTTCACATGACATTGACTACAATTTACCACAATGCAACAGCTCCCCTCCCACTTCCTCCTGATTCAAATCCATTCTTGAGACAAACTCTAAATTCCAGTAAAGATTTACAGCCAATGAGTCGAAATCAACTTGACAGCAATGTGTTTGGTGTTTTTGGTTTGGACACTTTTACAAAAAATGTAATCACACTACCTTTACCATGCCTTTTATAAATCCTCTTGATTTCTTAATATCAATATCCAATTTACCAGGTGAAGCCACTGACAAATACTATCTTCTCTACTAATTTGTTTGAAGCTTTCCATAACCCAAAAATATTATTTTATTATTTTAGTTATACTTTGTATATCTGTACCACTATATCTCCTTTGTTGAGTAATTAGTAAATAACCTTTTCAGAAACAGCCTGGTGCATATGACAATAAAAGGGGCTGAACCAGAGAGCTAAGGTCTAGCAGTGGCTCTGCCACTCAACAGTCAGTGGTCACGAGTATGTAGTCCCTGTGATCTCTAAGAACCCCAGCTTTCTCATCTCGTCAGTTTGTTGTACTAGTCCTTCTGAGTTACAAAATGATTTGGTAATAGTGAACTTACATATACCCATCTCTGAAGGTGGCACTCAAAATACGACTGTGGAAGAGCTGCCTCCTCAAAGGAGAGTTGATCTAAATGATGCAGATGGAGTAAAGCTTTCAAGACCTTCATTTGCTGATGCGGCATCACTCAAAATGGGAAGAAACAACTGCAAACATCCATTAATAATTGGGACACAGAATGGACAAAGTATTAATCTAGGAAAATTGGAAGTTTTCAAAAATGAAATGGAACACATAAAGATTGATATTCTAGGCATTATTAGTGAGCTGAAATGGTATCGGCCATTTTTAATCAGAAAATCACATGATCTACTAGGCCAGGAATGACGTATTGAAGAGGAATAGGGTTGTATTCATCATTAAAAAGAACATTTCAAGATCTGTCCTACAGTACAATGCTGACTGTGATAGGATAATACCTATAAGCCTACAAGGAAGATCAGTTAATACTATTACCATTTAAATTTATAAACCAACTACTAATGCCAAAGATTGAAGATTTTTACCAACTTCCACAGTCTGAAATTGACCAAACATGCAATCAAGATGTACTGATAATTACGGTGATTGGAATGTGAAAGTTGGGAAAAAAGAAGCATTGTTGTTGTTGTTATTGTTGTTATGTGCCATCGAGTCGGCCCCGACTCACAGCGACCCCTCCTTGGGTTTCCGAGGCAGTATAACTACGGAAGTAGGATTGCCCAACCTTCCTTCCGAGGAGTGGCTGGTGGGTTTGAACTGCCAGCCTTCTGGTTAGCAGTCAAGTGCCTTAGGCACTATGCTACCGGAGCTCCTAGAAGCATTAGTAGTTGGAAAATATGGTCTCAGTGATAGCAGTGACACTAGAGAGAGATCGCATGATAGAATTTTGCAAGATCAATAACTTATTCATTGCAAATACTTTTTTTTTTTCCCCCTGGAGCTCTGGTGGCAGTGCCTAGGGCATTCGACTATTAACTGGGAGGCTGGCAGTTCAAGGTTCAAACCCATCAGCTGCTCCACAGAAGGACTATGGGGCAATCTACTTCCGTAAAGATATACTACCTTGGAAACCCAATGGGGGTTGTTATGAGTTGGAATCGACTCAATGGCAGTGGGTTTTGTTGGTTTTATACATGTAGACCTCACCAGATGGAATATACAGGAATCAAATCAACTATATCTGTGGAAAGAGGCAATAGAGAAGCTCAGTGTCATCAGTCAGAATAAGACTGCAAATCAGGCCACCAACTGCTCATAGGCACGGTAAAGTTGCAGCTGAAGAAAAATGAAACAATTCCATGACAGCCAAAGTATGACCTTGACTATATCCCATCTAAATTTAGATAAAATCTGAAGAACAGATTTGATGTGCTGAACACCAATGATATGACCAGAGACCAGATGAGATGTAGGATGACATTAACAGTATCATACATGAAAAAACCAAAAGGTCATTAAAAAGACAAGAAAGGAAAAAAAACTAAAAAAGAATGTCAGAAGAGACTCTCAAATTTGCTCTTGAATGGTGAGTAGCTAAAGCGAATGGAAGAAAATTACAGCTTGAGAATATAAAGTAAAGTATTACAATGAAACGTGCAAAGACCCAGAATTAGAAAACCAAAATGGAAGAATATGCTCAACATTTAGTAAGCTAAAAGAATGGAGGAAAAAATTCAGCCTCAAGTTCCAGTATTGAGGGAGTCTATGGGCAAAATATTAAACAGCGCAGGAAGCATCAAAAGAAGATAGAAGAAATACGCAAACTCACTGTACCAAAAAGAATTAGTCAATGTTCAACCATTTCAAGAGATAATATGATCAAGAACTGATGGTACTGAAGGAGGAAGTCCAACCTGCACTGAAGGGAAAACAGGCCCCAGGAATTGATGGAATACCCACTGTGATGTTTCAACAAATGAATGCAGCACTGGAGGCACTCATTCATTCATACCAAGAAACCCGAAAGACAGCTACCTGGCCAGTCAACTGGAAGAAATCCATATGTATGCCCATTCCAACAGAATGCAGAAATTATCAACGAATATCATTAATATCACACGCAAGTACAATTTTGCTGAAGATAATTCAAAAACGGCTGCAAGACTATAATGACACTGAGTATAAGGGCACTGCCAGAAATTCAAGCTGGATTCAGAAGAGAGTGTAGAACAAGGGGTATCATTGCTGATGTCAGATGGACCTTGGCTGAAAGCAGAGAATATCAGAAAAATGTTTATTTGTCTTGTATGGACTGTGCAAAGGCATTCGACCATGTGGATAACAAATTATGGATAACACCACAAAGAACACGTATTCCAGAGCACTGAATTGTGCTCATGAGGAACCTGTACATAGACTAAGAGGCAGCTGTCCCAACAGAACAAGGGTATACTGAATTATTTAAAATCAGGAAGTGTGTGTCAGGTTTGTATCCTTTCACTATACTTACTATTTTTTATTTTTGCAGTGTTCCCTCCCCTCCCCTCCTACCCCTGCCATTCACTATATATATATTGAATATATATATATTGAATGATATATAATATTATTCAACCTCTATGCTGAGCAAATAATCAGAGAAGCTGGGCTATATGAAGAATGCAGCATCAAGATTGGAGAAAGACTCATGAACAACCTGCGATATGCAGACGACACAACTTTCTTTGCTGAACATGAAGATGACTCGAAGCACCTACTGATGAAGATCAAAGACTACAGTCTTCAGTATGGGTTACACCTCAACAAAAAGAAAAGAAAATCCTCACAACAGGAACAAGCAACATTAACAATAAATGAAGAAATGTTTGAAGTTGACAAGGGTTTCCTTTTACTTGGACCCACAATCAACGCCTATGGAAGCATCAGTAAAGAAATCAGATGACGTATTGCACTGGGCAAATCTGCTACTACAGACTTCTTTAAAGTGCTGAAGTGCAAAGATGTCACTTTGAAGCCTAAGGTGCCTCTATCTGACCCAAGCCATGGTATTTTCAGCATCCTCATATGCAAGTGAAAGCTGGACAATGAATAAGGAAGAGTGTAGAAAAGGTGATGCATTTGAATTGTGGTGTTAGTGAACAATACTGAAAACATCATGGACTGCCAGAAGAATGAGCAAACCTATCTTGGAAGAAGTGCAGCCGGAATGCTCCTTAGAAGCAAGAATGGGCAGATTTCATCTCACGTACATTGGTCATGCTGTCAAAAAGGACAGTCCCTGGAGAAGAGTATCATGCATGGTAAAGTAGAGGGTCAGCAAAAAGCGGCAAGACCCTCAACTAGATGGACTGACCCATTGGCTGCAATGATGGGCTCAAGCACAGCAAAGGCTGTGAGGATGGGGCAGGATGAGACACTGTTTTGTTCTGTTGTACACAGTGTCACTACGAGTCAGAGCGCACTCAAAGGCACCCACCACCACCACCACCACCACCACCACCACCACCAATAAAGGTGGCTATTCATACTTGGATATACAAACAAATGAAAATAGAGTAGTGTACTAGGCTGTGATTCGTTAATATTATGCATCAACTTGGCTAAGCTATGATAACCAGTATTGTCTAACTGTCCTCTGTTTTGTGATACTGTGTAATTATGTAGTAAAAATATTAAACCTGTATGTTAATGAGGCAGGATGAGTGTGAGGTGTATGTTATGTCACACCTTAGTAAAGAGTATGAGTCAAGTGACAGCCTTACTGAAGTCACCACCTTGCTCAAGGGGAGTGTCCTTGACGGTGCAGCCTGCATTCAATCTACATGAATACTCAGGCAAAGCTCACTCTCGCTCTGCATCCTACATGGAGTTCATCATCTGCCCTCCAGTTCTTTGGACTTGAGCCAGAAGCCTGCCACCAGACCTGCCCATTCTGGGATTCATCAGCTAGCTTCCGCAGCTCTGTGATCTAGCCGTGGGCCTGCCACCTGACCTGATTCGCCAGCTTCTGTAGTCCCATGAGCTAGCAGACTGTCATCTGACCTGCTGATTTGGGTCCATCAGACCCTGCAACCATGTGAGTCAAGAGAAGCCTCCAGCCTAACACCTGACCCATGGATTTGGGACTAGCCAGTCTTCACAACCACATGAGCCATTTCTCTGAGATCTCTCTCTCTCTCTCTCTCTCCTTATATATATATCACATATACCTACTTCACTGGTTTTGCTTTTCTAGAGAACCTAGCCTAAGGCATAGGGTAAAGATAATATTCTTGTTATAAACTATCTGCCTCTTATTTTTCGGGCTCTCATAAGCAATACTCTTTTCATAATTATAAACAATTAAAAAAAACTCCCAGGATAAACAAAGTGGAAAGTCTTATGATAAAATGGAAAAATAAAGCTATTCTAGTCAAAATAGCTAGAAATGTCCATTAGCTGGTTCACGAATTAAAAAAAAAAAAGATCTATTCACACAATGAAATATTATTTGGCAATAAAAAGGAATGAGCTACTGATAAACACAAATCCATGAATAAATCTCAAAAGCATGATACTAAGCGAAAGAAGTCAGATACAAATGATTATACTCCGTGATTCCATTTACATGACATTTTAGAAAAGACAAAACTCTTGTGACATAAAACATCAGTGATTGCCAGTGACTGGGGAGAGAGTGACTGTGAAGAGGCCCACGGGACTGTGATAGTAGCTCCATCACTATACATTTGTCAAAACTCATCAAACTGTACATCTATAAAAGGGGAAGGCCACAACTCCACAAACCTGACTTTAACAAAAGAGCTGATCAGCACACCGAGCTCTTCCGTTCATTCTTATACCCTCACCACTGAACTGGCACAAAGTCTAATATTTAGCTGTTCGATAATGGTGGGTGAAGTATATGGTATATGCCCAATTACAGAGTATACACTTGAGGTGTAACAATGACACGTGGTGGGTCCCACACTTTGAAGAGACCCAGCTACTTCCAGAACATGCTAAAACCACAGTTAAAGCGGAAGAGGCATGGTGAATTGATGCAATGATGCACTGCAAACTTCTGATTCTAACACTGCCCCATATTCAATTACATTACACTGAGAATAAAGATACAGCATACTCCTTACCCTAGATTGTTTAAAGAATAAAGTTAGCGGTATCTAACAACACACACAAAAAAAAGCAGAAAATAATTAAATTCAACAGAGAACAAGGTGAAGAATGAGCAAGAGAAGTCAAGAATAATCCTGAGTGAAAAGAAACACATCTTGTCTTACTGTCCCTCCCTGAAATACACATGTATACATTTGAAATAGCCAGTTGGTGTAAACCCTTCATTATTACAAATCTGCCAGGACTGTTTCTGGCTGCGGTTTACAAAGCACGGAGCTCCTGTTCTGGTTCAATGGAAGCTTTCCTCCTCCGGTGAAGGTCAATGCTCAAAGCTCATCTTACTTTCTGGCTTGTTCCACTCATCAAGATAGTCAAAGAACAGGAAAGCAATCAAGTCAGAATTAGGTTCTTCAAAAGCAGGACTAGGAGAACAGGACTGCACTGACCCGCCACTCCCTGCGTCCTCTCCTCATCCAGCTCAGGTGGAGGAGAGTTACCAGGGGACTGACTGCCAGGGGGAGGCAAAGCACTCCGCACCGTGCACTGAGGTGTCACAGGAATGCCTGCACCCAGTTTACATCAGCAGGCTGAACATCTGACCGCCACCTAGCAAACAAGCGGGCTGTGAAGATGAAAACGAAGACATCCGATACCACGAGGCCACACCGTCTCAGGGCCCTGCTGAAAGCAGAGAAACACACAGCACCAAGTTTCCCTGGCACTTGGAAGCGCGAGGCCCGGGAAGCTGCCTGGAGCGCTGCTGTTTCACAGAAGATAACGACAGGAGCTGACACCCAGTGCCACACAAGAGGCTCCGGGGCCACTCGGACAGGGTCTGCCACTCCCTCAAAGGGCGGGTCCGAGCATATTTGAAAGGGCGCGTGGGCCAAAGCAAAGGGTCCCTTCCTAGAACCGAGGACCGTGAGCCCGGAGGGGCCAGGAGGCCGCGGCTGTGGTTTCCGAGCGGCTCCCCTCGGCCCCTGCAGACCCGCTTCAGCCCCGCTCGGGGCGGGTGTGCGCGGACGCGCGGGCCCCCTCCGCACGACCCGCACCCGCGCTGGACTCGCGGTCTCCCGCCGCGTCGGGGCGTCAGTGCTCACGCCCTCTCGGTAGCTGTCACTAAACGTGGTTCCAGACGCTCGGAAAAGCATCGACCACCGCCCGCTGGAGCCAACCAGTGGGGCCCGATCGGCACCGCGAGCGAGGGCGGCGGGCTCGCACCGCGGCGGCGACTGTCGCTGGCCGGCCGACCCTCCACTCCCGCCGGGCCGTCCGGAGCGTCCGCGCCGCCGCCGCAGGAAGCCCGCGCCGCAATCGGCGCGCGAGGACGCCCGGGCACTTACGTTTTCCGTGTCGCGCTCGTTCACCGTCGGCAGCGGGGTCCGAGTGGACATCTTCCTGCGCTTGGATTCTGCACCAGGCTGGCTGGGGGCACAACACAGCCGCCCCGGGAAAGCCGGCGACAGCGCCCCGAGTCACCAGGGTCCGGGCGATCGTCTAGAGGCCGGGCCGGGCCATCCCCCGGCGGATCCCGGGGCGCATCTCTCCCGGGCCGCGGCGGGCAGGCTGCAGCCACCCGGCGTCCCCACGCCTCACGGCGCCCCGCTGGCCCCTGCCCCTCCTCCCTGGCCCTCGCCGGCGCGCCGCGGACCGCAACTCCCGGGCCTGCAAACGGCGTCGCCGGCGGCCCCTGAAGGGAAGCAGAAGGCTATGGTACAGAAGGAGCGCCGGACAGGCCGCCGCGGGCTGCGGGTGTCAGCCGTGGAGCGGGCCTGCGGAGGAGGGGCCTGCACCGGCTGTCTTCTCCCTTCCGCTCGCTTTCGGCCTCAGCCCCCGCCCGGTGGCCACCGCTGCTGCCGGCACCTCCGAACCTCACGGACCCAAGATGGCTGCCCCTCGGCTTCCTCTGCTGCCTCCGGATACCGGAAGTGACGACGGCACCGCCTCCCAGAGTTGAGCCAATCAGCGCGGCCCGAGGAAGCCGGCCAGGCTGCTGTTGCTAGGGGCGACTCGGCCCTGTCTCAGGCCAGAGAGGCGGTGCCGAGAGCGGATCCTGGACCGCTGGGTCCGGGTCTGCAGCCGGGGGCAGCGGGTTCCCACCGCTTGTAGTATGCGGGCAGCCCTGGAAGAGCGGGCGCAGCCCTGGCCGGAGGCCTGAGCCCGACTGTTGGGCTGGCATTTACAGTGCTGGTGGAAAGCCTGCTTTGTGCAAACTCTGAGGCCACATCCCGGGCCTGCGATGTAAAAGCCGAGCTTGGCGGCAATCGTAAGGGCCTGGGCGGCGGGGAGGACCTGGCTCCTGAATTGTTGACTGTGACCCCGGCGCCAAGCATGGCACATGGTAGGGCAGTCAGTCAGCCAGGGTCCAGGCGTCCCGAAGCAGCAGGTCGGGAAGGAGACAGACACTGACCTGGCTAATGTCATCTGAATGGAAAAATGCAATAATCGGGGCGGCTCAAGGGGGCGAGGGCAGGGAGGCGAGGCGGTGGGGACCCCCAAGGACACCAGTTCTGGTGCGTGGGAGATTTATAACCAGCCTGGAGGACTGGAAGCGTCCGGGGATTCCATCCTGGGGCCGGACTCAGTGGACGCCTGCTGGCTGGAGCACTGGCCGTGCTGGGAAGCCTTGTTTGGCCCCTTGGCCTCTGGAGGTGCCCTGTGTCTCTGGCCAGCGGTGGGCGGAATACACTGGTGCAAGGTTCCGAGGAGAGAGAGGGTATGGGCTTGGGTAACACGCACTGTTACTGAGGCTACCTGGTGCACACATTGCGCTGTTACCTCATCTCAGCCTCAGGGTAACCCAGTAAGTTGCAGGCACAATGCGATCCAGCTCCCGGAGTTAACAGTGACTTGATCAAAGTACCAAGGTTGGTAAGAAGCAGAGTTGGATTTGAACCCAGTTCCTAAAGCACTGACAACCAATCGGCGCCGCTGTGGTGGATGTGCTTCCTTTCTCCCTTTTCGTCCCCCATCACCTGAACCATCTTGCTACGTCTGCGGCACTTCCTGGCCTGTGAGACATACATATATATGGCTTTACATGCCAGAGAAGCCAGATGCTCCCAACATAAACCCACATCACTGCGGCTCCCATCTCATGCTCTGGTGAATGCTCACAGAGCCAAGGCTGCACTGTTAACCTTGGTCTTCCCTGTCACCATTTTTGGCCAAGTTGAATTCTTGTTAGTTAAATGTGGGCTTCTTCCGTGAGAGCAACCCAAGTTAAATTCCTGGCCAGCTCACCTCATACACAACCACCTGATGCAGACAGTGGGGGCCTGCGTGTAGCTGAGCAGGTTTCAGTAGAGCTGTCAGACTAAGAGAGGAGGAACAGCTGGAGATCTTCTTCCAGGAAATCCACCACAAACACCCTGCAGATCCAGAAGGAAAACGTAATGGGTCACAACGGTCCCATACACACCCGCTGGGAAGGTGCACAGGACTGGGCAGTGTTTCCTTGTGCATGGGGTCACACGAGTGGGGGGCCGACTAGACCACAGCTAACAACTTAAAATGTGCGCTTCATACAGTGCAACTGGGATGGGGCTGTAAGAAGATGCAAATGAGCACAACTGTTGTAGGAGCCCGAGCAGGGACATTGGGCTTCAGTCAGGGAAGGCTTCCTGGAGGAGAGGATGTTTATGCTGAGTCTAAAAGCACAAGTGAAATTGGCTAGGAGACAGTGGGTGGGAAGGGCATTCCAAGCAGAAGGTTGGCCTGTACAGAGGCACAGAGGTGAGGAAGAATGGCTGGGTTTGGATGAGCATCAAAAGAGTAAAAACTGATCATAAAAAAGATCAGGCTGAGTGGTCTGATAGACTAATGGAACCTTCAAACCATGGCCTTCACCCTCCAAGCCTGGAACTGAACTCACTTGTGTGGCTCAATTTTCAGCCAAACAATAGACAGGAGTGCCTAAGGCATTTGACTGCTAACCAGAAGGCTGGCGGTTCAAACCCACCAGCCACTCCTTGGAAAGAAGATTGGGCAATCTACTTCTGTAGAGATACTGCCTCAGAAATGCAAGGAGGGGTCGCTATGAATCGAATCAACTCAACAGCAGTGAGTTGGTTTTTTTTTTTTTTTTTTTTTAAATAAGGTGAACAATAACACCAGAGAGATACACATGTTTGTGTGTAGCATGGCACCAAGTTCTGCCAGATTGTAGCCACATCTGATCCAGATGACAGGAATGTCACCTAGGCCAGCTGGGAAAACACCCAGAGGACAAACAAATGCATTTCAGCCACGGGTAGAGCTGAGAGAAAGTGTCTGGACAATAAAACCACTTCACATTGGCCAGAGACAGCTGGGAGATGAGCTGTCTGCCCCATGTCAGTCTAAGCATCACAGCTTATTAGATAATGAGTTGGAGAACCCAAAAATTAGGAAATGACATGCTCAGCTCACACAGTTTCTGATTGCCTAAATGCTAGAATTAAGGATATACTTTTCAGTGCACTTAGGTCAAATGACATCATGGTGGCACCATAAAGAGCTGGAAGTGGGAAGTAAGATATCTATGTTATGAAAACACAGAAAGGAAAGCACTGTTCTGTGCCTGTCGGAAGGACTCACCGTGACTGAATTATGTGCACCTGTGGTCTAGAAGGAAGGGCAGGGCAAGATCTGGAAGTCATCCTCTCTTTCCATGTTCCTCATCTCCTGTCTTCGTGTTGAAACAGGCTGTCTGTCTAGGGCCGCCATGGGAGGGGTGTCCCATCCTGTGTCTTTGCTCCATAGTGAGGTTGGGCTCGTGATGGGAAGTCATCTTCAGCACTCCCGTCTCACCCCAACACAGAAAGACAGAAAGAACTTGGGTCCCTGCTGGCATCTTTGAGTATCTGTGCTAACTCTGGGCAGCTCTTCTCTAGACTTCACATGCAAAAAAAAGGAAATAAACACCCACTTGTTTAAGCCATTACAGTCGGGTTGTCTCTTACTTGCAGCCCAATGCATTTCTAACCAGCACTGTCATGTTAAATGATCTGATCTCCTGAACCCTGGGCCCATGCTCTCTGCACCATGTCTAGTGTGGACAGAGGTCGAAAGGCCTGCTTCAGCCTCACCACCACCACAACACTCACCAGCACAACTCCCCAGGCAGAGGGGCTGTGGGAACTGTTGGAGCACAGGGATTGTTCCTGTGCGGCTGTGTCAGTGGGTAGGGGCAGACAAAGAGCTGCGCACCATCTTAGTCTCAAAGCCTGTCCATCACAGGTAATCCTGCTGATGTTTGAAATACTAGTGGCATAGCTTCCAGAATCACAGCAACAAGCCACCAGGATATGACAAGTGACAGACAGATGATGGACAAAAAGCCCAATTAGCCCCTAACAGTGGTCCTGTCTTTTTCCTTCCTGCTGTCCTTCCTCCTTCTAAGATGGAATATTTATTGAGCACATGCTACGTGCCAAGTGGTATTTTAAGCTGCGTTACAGCTGTGAACAAGACAGAAAAAATTCTCACCCTCATGTCACTTAACAGCATACAAGTAAAAGGATTCATGGATAATATAATTGCAGGATGTGATAACTAATTGAAAAAAACTAGTCAGTGTAGGAGGGTACAGACTAACTTCTTTTTGTTTGAATTCAATATTTACTTTTTCTTTTGGTAACAGATGCATGTGGTACCAAATGAGAGAGGTGCAGATTGCTCTCTGGTGAACAGAAAGCTCCCTTCCACCCTTGTCCCTCAGAGGTCCCTCTCTGTCTCTGAGGCAGCCACTGTAATCAGTGCCTGGTGTTTGGGGAGGCCTTGGCGAGAGAGAGAGAGAGAGAGAGAGAGAGAGGATGGAGAAAGTGTTTCAGAGGTGGTGACAGTGAGAGGTCGATGGGGTGAGGGGATCAATCGCACTGGCTGCTTGAGGAATAGTGTTCTCAGGAGAAGGCAAGGCGCATACCCACGCCCAGAGGAGGGGCAGGCCTGGCTTGTTTGAAGCCAGTGTAGCTGGAGCAAGGCAGGGAGCAAGGAGCCCAGGCGTGACGGGCAGGCCAGGGACACATGGAGTCCCTTGGAGGCCATGATCAGTGTGCCTTGAGCAGGGATTTAGGGAGAGCCTGTCAAGGTAGGGGTGCAGGGCTTACTGATGGTTTGGATGCTTGGGGAGAGAGAAGAGGAACCAAGGCCAACTTCTGGGTCTTATGGGAAATTGTGGTACCCCATACTGAGATAGAACAGATGTGTGTACGTGGCGGGGGTGGTGGCCAAGAGTGTCCACAAAGTTCAGTTCTGCTTAGGGGACAGTGGGCGTCTGTTGAGGACAATGGACAAATTCGGGAACGTGAATGGTGAAGGCTGAACATGAGCCATTTCATGTCACTGGACTGTACACGTGAAGACAACTG
The DNA here is from genome assembly GCF_000298275.1 of Orycteropus afer afer. Classification (NCBI taxonomy): domain Eukaryota; kingdom Metazoa; phylum Chordata; class Mammalia; order Tubulidentata; family Orycteropodidae; genus Orycteropus; species Orycteropus afer. The sequence goes on along the minus strand of NW_006921715.1, from coordinate 6,152,325 downwards.
AACTGGCAACATACTCACCACAAGAAGAAATCGAAAATTCCTTTCCATCTGGGACGTGTTACGTTTGAGAAGACCAGAAGACCTTAGATGGAGGAACTGAGACCTACTCTCCAGTCAGAATTCTGAGGGGAGGGCCAGAGACAGCCCTTTGCCAGCATTCTCCTGCGCTTAACCGTTTATGAAGACTATAACCTCGGGGGGGGGGGGGTGTGAATGGAAACCCGATTTTCTCCGTTCCCTGTTCTCAGCAGTGTTCTGTTGAATGCACTCAGGATGACCCCGAACCATCTGAACATTTGCAATTATTAAAAGTCCCATGCAGTTTAATGCTGCACTTTAGACTCGATGTAACCTTGGATCCTCCCCTCTTCCCTGCAAGTGAGTCCCAAGAGAGGAAAGCTCACTGCCAGGGGCTTCTGGGCTACAGCCCTTGGGTGGGGGTGGGGGCAGGGGCAATACTAGGGGGGGCTCTATCGACCCCAGAGGACACTGAGTGTTGGAGGAGCAGCGACAACCTACCCCATGATCCCGAGACTCCATGCCCCCCAGCTCCCGTGGACACCCTCGCCCCATGTTGGACTGCCCCTTCCTCCTCCTGCCCTGGGTCTCTCAAAACAGATCCCAGGTCTGGGGTCTGGGCCTAATCCCTCCCAGTCCCTCCCGAGACCCTCGGCCATTCCCTCCTCCACACTTTCTTCCTCCCTGGACCCTTCTCCTCAGGCATAAACTCCTGCATTTCTCAGGATTCTAAGAAGAGGGGACTCAAAACTCTATGTCCCTGGCCCCTGCCCCTGCCTTCACTTCCCTTCTCTATTGAGGTCTGACTTGTCCATCCTTGGTGACCAGACCTCCCTTAGGCCCACCCACAGCCCAGCAACTTCCTGGTTGCTCCCCCAGTGGCGCTACCAGTCCTAGTCCTCCCTCCACGGTCTGCCACATCTGACGAACCGTGGGCTTGCCTGCTTTCCTCTCAGCCTGCTGGCCGCTCCTGGATGAATATTCCCATTTTATAGATGCAAACACTGACACTCACAGGGAAGAGACTGGCCCCGCTCCCCGAGCTGGTTGGGGCAGGCCCTGGAAGATAAGAGGCACAACACCCTTGTGGGGTGTGACCATGCGAATAAGGTGAATGGAACCCTAGTGAGGAGATTGGTCAGTTTTGCCATTGCACTAAGCTTACAACGAGCCATCTCAGAGGTGGAAAGGGGAAACCTCACTACCATCAAAAGGAGGTGAGAGTGAATGTGTCTTTTGGACCCAGAGTTTCTGTGCTAAGAATCTCCTAGAACCAGAGAGAGAAGGAGATGGTGCAAGAGAGCAAGAGGCAGGGTCAGAGAACCAGTGGCAGTGGGACCAGCAGGCTGATGCCCAACAGATGGCATGGTGGGCTTCCGGGCCCACAGAGCGAGGCAGTGACAGGAGGCTTGCTGTACGGAGCGAGAGACCGAGTATCTCTGGGCAGGAGGCTTCCTGGTGGAGTGGGGTGCCTCTGGGCACTAACTGGAGCTGCTACAGAACTTCGTTAACACTTGCTCAAGCCGGGGAGAGGCCAGCCCGAGGGGCCCAGAGGTGGGGGGAGAGGCGGACAACAAGCTGTCCTGACCAAAGAACTAAATCCTGAGTCATTCCTGATCCTGAGTTGTAACCTGTTAATTCCCTAATAAACTTCGTAACTCTGAGTATGGTCTGTGAGTTCTGTGTGGCCACTGCAAAGAGTTATCAAACCCAGCAGAGAAACAGAGTGCCGTGGGAGGGAGGGCTGGTGTCAGAATTGATAAAAAGGTTAGAGAGAGGAGGTATGTCTGAAGACAGGAATCAGCTTTGGGCTGATGCTGATGGTGGAGGAGGCCACACGCCCGTCATGCCATTTTTTGTGTATGGCACTTAGGGTTCATGGGGGTAATCCAGGGTAATGGCCCCACCTCAAGATCCTTCATGGGATCACATCTTTAAAGCCTTTGCCATATAACGTAACAGTGACAGGCTCCAGGGTCAGCACCTGCTCTCTTTGGGGACCATTATTCAGCCTATTGAGGGGGGTGGCGGCTCAGTGGCTGGATTCCCACCTTCCATGTGGGAGACCCTGGATATCTTCCTGGCCAGTGCACCTCCTGTGTAGCCACCACCTGTCTGTCACTGGAGGTTCACGTGTTGCTATGATGTTAGAAAGGTTTCAGCAGAATGTCCAGACTAAGACAGACTGGAAAGACCAAGAAAGGCCTGGTGATATCCTCCCAAAAATCAGCCAATGAGAGCCCTATGGATCACAACAATCGTCCAATCACAGCCAGCCATGGGGAAGGGGCAGGACCAGGCAGCATTTTATTCCATTGTGCATGGTGTTGCCAAGAATCAGGGCCAGCTTGGTGGCAGCTAACAACATGACAATGACATTCAGACTACTACAATCGGACTTAAAGGGGCTAAGCAACTTGTGCAAGGTCAACAACTAGAAAGTGGCAAGATGACCAAGAAAATGTGGCTGTACTATGTAGATGGTTTACATGGACTATCCTTAGGTGTTTAAAGGAGAGGAGGTAATGAAATTAATCTTTTCTGGAAGGCAGTGCATCAGGGCATGGTAACAGCTGACCAGCCCCTTTCTGTCCCTCTGGATTCAATGTAGGAAGCTGATGAGGAGTGCCGATCAGGAGACAGGTTACATGCCTGTGTTGCCCCTGGCTGGCTTAGTGGCCTTGACTAAGCCCTTCCCTGAGCTAATTTCACCATCTGTGGATCACGGTGGTCCTTATTGTTGATCATATTCCCCAGTCCACATCAGCCTGCAAAGCAGCTTTGGGAAATATTTGCCACCAGTATGATTCCAGATCAAGGACAAAGGCAGAGTTGAAAGAGCAAAACTCTCAAAGGTCCAGCTTCTCGTCTTGATGAATCCCTGACCTCATGGGCCAGCTCAGGACCTGGGCTTGGACAAGCAGCATGGTGCCAGGGAAGCTGTTAGAACAAGGTTCTGTCTCTGCAGCTCCGTTCCCTCCTCCCTGGGTGTGATCTCAGACATGAGCCGTCCAGGGCTGGCCTCTGAGTCAGCTGAGTCCCACCTACACGCCTTCCCTGTGGGGCCTCTGGACTCAAAGCCTCCTTTCACAAAGAGGGCAGGGGCCCAGATGACTCCGTGTGTGTGTGATGTGCCCAAGTAAGGATGAATAATTGATGTGCTTGACTAATAGTGAGCAGGACTGGGCTTTGTAGGCAGCGAAGCCCATGCAACATTCTGTTAAAGCAAACTTTCAGATCCCAACCTAAGGCAAACAAACAAACATGAACAATAACAATAACAATAACACAAAACTTTCTAAAACAGCTCCTAAGCACAGATACCTACTTGGAAGAGATTCTGTTTTGGTAAGCAGGTTATTCTAAAAATTGAATTTCTGGGGTTGAAATGGAAAAAAGGCTTACTCTGTGTGTGTGTGCATGTGTGTGTGAAGAAGCTCTCTGGTGGTGCAGTGGTTAAAGCATATGACTGCTAACTGTAAAGCTGGTGGTTCGAACCTATCAGCTACTCCACAGAAGATGAGGCGGTCTGCTTCTGTAAAGATTACAGCCTTGGAAATCCCATGGGAAAGTTCTACTTTGTCCTAAAGGGGCTCTGAGAGTCAGAATCAACTCCATGGCAGTGGACTTGAGTTTTGGTCTCTGTGTGCGTGTGTGCACGTGCACACAGGTGTGTGTCTGTGTGTGTGTGTGAAAGAGATGATATCATGTTTTCCCAATCCTCAGGCCTGACCCTGAAGAGCATGCTATCATCTTTGACTCCTGTCTGTCCCCTCCTCCTCTAATTACACACTTCCCCAGCAGATCCTCTCCCTGGTGACTTCTACTCATCTTGGCAAATATGAGATATTGAGCATCCCGTCCTACCACATCAGAAGCTCTGGGAGAAGATCTCACAATCTTTGTTTTAACCATCCTATTAGGTGATGTGACGCATGCTGCACCACTAGCCTGCACTTTTTCTTCATAGCTCCATTTTTATGTGTTTGATCATCATCTGTCCGACCCACTAGTCTGTGAGTTCTGGGAAGGCATGTTTGCTGCTCTTCATAGCGTTCCCAGTGGGAATAATGCAATGAAATTAAAGACAAGAACAAAAGGATACTTAAAAAATCCCACATGTCTGAAAGCTAAAAAAAGCATACTACTAAATTCCTGTCTTAAAGGAAATCATAAGAAGGCTCATGAGTTAGTTAAACATGAATAACAATGAAAGGGCTACATGGAAAAAACATGTAGGCAAGAAAATTGTTGGATACAGCTAAAGGACATTTAGATACATCTGTCAAGAGATAAGAAAGAATAAAAACAAATTAGCCAGGAGTTCAACTCAAGAAACAGGAAAAAGAACAGAACAAACACAAAGAAACAAGAAAGAATTATGATGAGTACATAAATAAATAAAAAGTAGATGCAAAAAACTAAAATGAGCAAAGAAAGTGAGCAAAAAAATAAAGCAACCCAACTTGAATAATTAAAAATGTTGATGAATGCAGTTCTGGTAGATGGTGGAATAGGCAGACAAACTACACAGACCCTCTTCAGCACAGAAAAGGGGGACCAATTAGCACAGGTACAGAAGATAATCTTGGAGCCCTGAGTTTTGAAAGGAAGGATACAGAAGTGAACTAAATTCCAACTAGTAGAAGAACCTGCATGAACACACTGAAGAGGGAGACATACGGAGCTGCATTGACAGGTTGGATATCACTAAGTTGTGTTAGGACCTAAGAATTAACCTAAAAATTGGCCCTGCTAGCCAGGGGCTGCACAGAGCACCGCACTGGTGGCTGGTGAATAAAAGTGGAAGCAGCAAAGAGGGAGATGGGCTGAGCTGTGGACTTTTGACTGTCAGGAGAGCACAGCCATTTTGAATGTGTACAAGAAGCTCAACCATTTTGGATATTTAAAGTGACAGCATTCTCTCAGATTCTCTCAGTCCTAAGAATAGGCTTCACTTGCTGGGGACTGCAATGATATTCTGGATGCCAAGGACTGGAAAGATGCGATGTTCCCCTTGTTACTCTTATATCCAACACCCTTTTGGTGAACAGAGGTGTGGCCATTACCTCATTCCCACCCACCTTCTGGGCCAGCAGGAATTCCATCCTACTCTGTGTACTCCAACCAAGCCTGGGTGCCCTGCCTTGCCCCGCCCAGACATTTTTTCCTTTTTCTTTTTTTTTTCCAGTGTGTTTGTATTTGTCTGTTTTAATTATTATTATTTTGTCCTTTTTATTATTATTCTTTATTCTTCCCTTTCCAGGTTCTAATTTTCAGTTTTTTCTCTCTTCCCTGTTCCTGGTTGCCATTTTTTTCTTTCTCATGGTTCTCCCCAATCCTTGTTTCCCCCCCCCCATATTTTTCTTCATTATTTTCCTATTCTATTGCAGATATTGCAGTTTTATTTTTTTCTTTTTTTCTGGTGATTGTTCCAGTTTATGTGTTTATGCAGTGTGTTTTTTGTCCACTCGCTTTCACTTTTGTGATGTTTTTTCAATTGTTATTTTTCTCCAACTGAGTGGGAGACAGCAAGTGTGCCCATACAACGCAAGCACACCCACACCTCCTGGAGCTTCACTTACTGAGTGAGAGCCACCACTTCTGTCTCCACCAACTGGCCAATGATAAACAACCACCAAGAAGAACCTGACTCATCATCAACTGCTCTTCACAAACAGTTAACAGAAATCTAAATACAACTACGTCACAATGTCTCTGAGACAACAGACAATTACAGTCCACACAAAGAAGCAAGATAAAGTGGTAGAAACAAGGGAGAAGATACAGACCCAGAACACATCCTTGAGGAAGAAGCAGCATTGGAATTCCCTGATAAGGAATTCAAAAGAATTATACTTAGGTATCACCAAAGGATTGAGAGACAGATCAAGGAAAACCCTAACACAACATTGGAAGAAAATACAAGAACAAAATGTCAAAATAAATGAAAAATTAGAAACAATACAAAATCTACAGATAGAAATACAGAGGATCAATACTAAATTTTCACAAATAGATAACACATTGAAAGGCCAAAGGAGTAGAATTGAATCAATGGAAGACAGAATTAGTGAGATTGAAGGCAAATACCTGAATATTTCTTTGGAAAGGGATCAATCAGAAAAAAAAATCAAAACCATATTAAGTGACAATATTAAGGTTCATGTGGGATACCATCAAAAGGAATAACCTATGTGTAATTGCAATTCCAGAACAGGAAGAGAAAAATAAAACCACTGAGAAAATTTTCCAAGATTTGTTAGAAGAGAATGTCCCTGATCTTATGAAAGATGAGAATATATCCATTCAGGAATCCCAACAAACCCCAAACAGGATAGATATAAAAGAAAATCACCAAGACATATTATCATCAAACTCATCAAAACCAAAGATAAAGAAAGAATCCTGAAAGCAGCATGGGAAAAATGAAAAGTTACCTACAAAGGACAACCAATAATAATAAGCTCTGATTTCTCAGCAGAAACCATACAAGTGAGAAGGCAATGGGATGGTATATATACAACCCTGAAAGAGACAAATTTCCAACCAAGAAAGATACACCCAGAAAAACTGTCCGTCAAATATGATGGTGAAATTAGGAGATTTCCAGATAAGCAGAAATTAAGGGACTTTGTTAAAACCCAGACCAACCTTACCAGAGATACTAAAGGGAGTCCTTTGAACAGAGAACTTATAATAGCAAACAACAACTGACCATTAATATACAAGATGACATAACCCAGAAACCAACACAGTTATGGAAGTATCCAAAGTAAAATAAGCTAACAAGATTGTAAACATGGAATGAGAGACATCAATTGGCAAGTGAGGACAACTACAAACCAAAAAGAGGGAAAAAATTGGGTAGTTACAGAACTTCTAAATGGTGAGGAATTCAAGAGAGTTGCACAGTAGAATGGACTGTTCTAAACTCAGGCAAAAAATTACAAATCACAGGGTAACCTCAATGAAAAATGATAAAACTTCACATCATTATGAAAAAGAGGACAAGCACAAATATTTAGCAAATACTAAAACAACAGGAACAAAGAAAATGATAACATCATTCATAACCATAATGAGCTCAGCACAGAAAATTATATGCAACAAAGAAACCAGGAACACCATGAAAAAACACATAAAAAAACGACAGCAATCAGTTCATACTTGTCGATAATTACAACAAATGTCAATTAATTAAATGCACCACTCAAGAGATGGAGAGTTGCAGATTAGATAAGAAAACAAAACTCATCAATATATTGTCTACAAGAGACAAACTTTAATGACAAAGACAAAAATAGACTAAAAATCAAAAGTTGGGAAAAGATGTATCAAGCAAATGACAACCAAAAAAGAGCAGCAGTGACAATATTAATTTCTGATAAAACTGACTTTAAGATAAAAACCACCATACGAAACAAGGAAGGACATTATATAATGATTAAAGGATCAATTGAACAGGAAGATATAACCTTAATAAGTATCTATGGACTCAATGAAAGAGACCCAAAATACATAAATCAGACTTTAAAAGAGTTGAAAAGCCAAATAGATGACTCCACAGTCATAGTGGGAGACTTTAATACAC
>NW_006921715.1:6137401-6144024 GCF_000298275.1 Orycteropus afer afer | reverse complement strand
AAGAACTGTACTCCAACAAATTTGAAAATCTGGAAGAAATGGACAGATTTTTAGAAACACACCACTTACCTAAACTAACACAGACTGAAGTGGAAAAGTTGAACAGATCCATAACAAAAGAAGAAATTGAACAGGTCATCAAAAAACACCAACAAAAAAAAGTTCTGGCCCAGTGGTTTCACCAGAGAATTCTACCAAACTTTCAGAGAAGAACTGACACCAACGCTACTCAAACTATTCCAAGATATAGAAAAGGATGGAATCCTCCCAAATTCATTTTATGAAACAACCATAATCTTGATACCAAAACCAGGCAAAGACATCACTGAAAAGGAAAACTACAGAGCAATATCCCTTGTGAATATAGATGCCAATATCTTCAACAAAATCCTAGCCAATAGACTCCAACAACATATAAAAAAAATAATAATACATTATGACCAAGTGGGGTTCATATCAGGTATGCAAGGATGGTTCAACATTAGAAAAACAATCAATGTCATCCACCAGGTAAATAAAACAAAGGAGGAGAACCATATGATCATACCAATTGATGCAGAAAAGGCATTTGATAAAAGCCAACACTCATTCCTGATCAAAACTCTTGGCAAAATAGGAATAGAAGGGACATTCCTCAACATAATAAAGGGCATCTATGCAAAACCAACCCACCAGCCACTCCTCGGAAGGAAGGTTGGGCAATCCTACTTCCATAGAGATACTGCCTCGGAAACCCAAGGAGGGGTCGCTATGAGTCAGGACTGACTCGACGGCACATAACAACAACAATGCAAAACCAACAGCCAACATTATTTTCAATGGAGAGAGGCGGAAACCATTCCCCTTGCAAACAGGAACCAGACAAGGATGCCCTCTATCATGACTTCTATTCAACACTGTATTGGAAGTCCTAGCCAGGGCCATAAGGCAAGAAAGGGAAATCAATGGCACACAAATTTGTAAGGAAAAAGTCAAACTATCCCTATATTTGCTGATGTTATGATCCTATACCTAGAAAACCCAAGAGACTCAGTAAAAAATCTACTGGAACTAATCGAGAGATAAGTTATCGTGGCAGGATACAAGATCAACACCCAAAAATCTACTGGATTCTTCTACACCACCAAAGAAATTGCTGAAAAAGAAAAAAAAGAAATCAATACCATTTCCAATAGCTACCAAAAAAATAAAATACCTGGGAATAAATCTTACCAGGGACACAAAAGACCTGTACAAAGAAAACTATAAAAGACTACTTCAAGAAACCATAAGAGATTTAAATAAATGGAAGAACATACCATGCTCATGGATAGTAAGACTGAACATTGTGAAAATGTCAATTCTACTCAAAACAATCTATACATTCAATGCAATCCCAGTCCAGATCTCATCAGCATTCTTTAAGAATATGGAAAAATCAATCACCAACTTTTCATGGAAAGGAAAGAGACCTCAGATCAGCAGAGAATTATTTAAGAAGAAGAGCAAAGTTGGAGGTCTCACACTGCCGAAAACCTACTATGCATCCACGGTAGTCAAAACTGCCTGGTATTGGCACAAAGACAGACATATAGACCAATGGAATGGAACTGAGAACCCACAAACAGACCCGTTGCCTTTGGTCAGCTGATCTTTCAGAGAAGGCCAAAATCCATTAAATGGGGAAGAGATTGTCTGTTAAACAAATTGTGTTGACGAAACTAGATATCCATTTGCAGAAAAATGAAACAAGATCTGTACCTTACACCATACATGAAAACTAATTCCAGATGGATCACAGACTTAAATGTGACACCTAAAACTATAAAGTTCCTCAAGAAAAAACTAGGGATAAATTTCAGGGCCCTAATATATGGCATAAATAGACTATCAAGCATAACCCAAATGCACAAACAGCAGAAGATAAACAAGATGAATAGGACCTTCTACAAATTAAATTTTTATATGCTTCCAAAGACTTCTCCAAAAGAGTCAAAACAGAACCTACAGATTGGGAAAAATATATTCGGCAATGACATGTCTGACAAGGGACTTAGCTCTAGAATTTATAGAAAACTCCAACACCTCAACAACAAAAAGACAAATAATCCAATTAAAAATGGGCAGAAGACATGAATAGATACTTCACCAAAGAGGATATTCAAGCAGCCAACAAACATATGAAGAAATGCTCACAATCATTAGCCATTAGAGAGCTGCAAATCAAAACAACAATGAGATACCATCTTGCCCCAGCATTAACAGCAAAGTTCAACAAGACAGAAAATAACAAATGCTGGTGAGGATGTGGAGAAATTGGGACTCTCTTACACTCTTGGTGGGATTGTAAAATGGTACAACCACTGTGGAAAGAAGTATGGCAATTCCTTAAAAAGTTGGAAATAGAAATACCATTTGACCCAGCCATTCCATTACAAGGTATATATCCTAAAGAAGTGAGAGAGCCATGGCAAGAACAGACATATCCACACCCATGTTCATCGCAGCACTATTTACAATAGCAAAAAGTTGGAAACAATCTAGGTGTCTATCAACTGAGTAGGAGCTCTGGTAGCATAGTGGCTAAAGCACTTGACTGCTAACCAGAAGGTTGGCGGTTCAAACCCACCAGCCACTCCTTGGAAGGAAGGTTGGGCAATCCTACTTCCGTAGTGATACTGCCTCGGAAACCCAAGGAGGGGTCGCTATGAGTCGGGGCCGACTCGACGGCACATAACAACAACAACAACAACTGAATAATGGATAACCAAATTGTGGTACATACACACAATGGAATTCTATGCAACCCTAAAGAATAATGTAGAATCTGCAAATCACCGCATAATGTGGATGAACGTGGAGGACATTAAGCTGAGTGAAATAAGTCAATCACAGAAGGACAAATATTGTATTAGTCTGTTATTGTAAAAGTCAAGGAACGGTTTATATATGGAAGGAAATTTTCTTTGCTGGTTACCAGGGGTGGGAGGATAAGGTAGGGAACACTGTTAGATAGGTAGACATAAGAAAGTATTGGTTTGGGTGAAGAGAAGGGGAATGTACCAAATGTGAGTGATCAACATGGTGGCACTGAGGAAGAAGAAGACATAGAGAGGTACATGGGAGGTGCAAACAAGAGGAACCCTTTTGCACATGCAGTACTGCATTTTCAGCGAAGGCAAACACAGGTATATGGGTGGATAGATGGGTGGACAGGCTAAACTACTGCTAACCAGAAGGCTGGTGGTTCAAACCCACCAGCCACTCCCTGGAAGGAAGATGGGGCAATCTATTTCCATAGTGATACTGCCTTGGAAACCTAAGGAGGGGTTGCTATGAGTTGGGTCCGATTCAACAGCACATAACAACAACAACAACATGCAGCAGGGAGTGTACCCAAGACAATGTATATAGCGTTGGCAGACAATGGTTCTACAAGTGTATGTGTATACTCTGTAAGAACCCGCAGGGGTGGGTGACCAGGTTTGCTGGTCCAGCAGAGCCTGGTGGAACCACTGAGACTCTGGCCCCTAGCTGCCCTTCAGGTCTGGAATTGAACCCACATCTGTGGCTTCCAGCCAAACAAAAGACAGGCATATGAGTTGAACACTTACCTGAGGATGATCCACTTCTTGGAGAGAAAAATCATGGGAGAAGGAAGGGCTGTTTATGCACAGGGAGACAGCTCAGTGGGCAGGAGTACATGGAGGGATGGACACAGGGAAGAGGTAACTCTCAGGAAGAAGTGGGAGGGAAGCTGTTGCATTATGGTAAATTGTGGTCAATGTCATGAGACAAAGTGTGTGTGAACTGCTGTATGCAAAGAGAATTTGCTCTGTAAATTTTCACCCAAATCACCAAAAAAAAAAAAAAGAACTCCCAGGGGTATAGTGGAGCTGACAAGGGACAAGGTTGTAGTCACTTCTTGGTCACAGCCAGCTACCCAGAGGAACCAAGTAGTTGAACCTGTGGGCTCAGGACCATAGTCATAGGGAACATCAAGCTCAATTGGCATAACACACTACACAAAACATTGTTCCACCTCCTACTTTGCTGAGTAGTGACTGGAATCTTAAAAGCTTGTAAGCAGCCATCTAGATGCAATGATAGGTCTCTCCTCATCCAGAGCAAAAAAGAATGAAGAAAACCAAAGATTCATGGAAACAATTAGTCCTCATGAATGGTACACCATGCGATCCTCAGCCTATATCACTATGAGACCAAAAGAATTAGATGGTGCCCAGCTACCACTGTCAACCAATCAGAGGGGGACCTACGTAAGAGATCCTGGATAGAGAGGGAGAACAATATGGAACAAAACTCAAAATCATTTGGTGGGGGGAAAAAGGGAGACCAGGTTTTCTGGTCTGATAGAACCTGGTGGAACCACTGAGACTATGGTCCCTAGCTGCCCTCAGGTCTGGAATTGAATCCACAGCTGTGGCTTCCAGCCAAATAAAAGACAGGCATAAGAGTTGAACATGTACCTGAGGTAGATATATCCCTTGGAGAGAACAATCATGGGAGAAAGAAGGGCTGTTTATGCACAGGGAGATGGTTTGAGGGGCAGGAGTGCATGGACAGATGGACACAGGGAAGAAGTAACTATCGGGAGGAAGTGGGAGGGGAGGTGTTGCATTGGGGTAAAATGTGGTCAGTATCATGAGAAAAAGTGTATGTGAACTGCTGCATGGAAAGTGAATTTGCTCTGTAAACTTTCACCCAAATCACACACACACACACACAAAAGAAAGACAGGAAAGGAAGAAAAGACCAAATGGATGTCAGAGAAGACTCTGAAACTTGCCCTTGAATGGAGTGTAGCTAAAACAAAGGAAGAAATGACAACACAAAAGAGCAAAAATAAAATAAAATAAAAAATAAAAATTTACAGCCTTGTGAAGCCCTATGGGCAGTTCTATGAGTTGGAATCAACTTATTGACAATAAGGTTTTTTGCTTGCTTTTAATCTTTATAGATGAGCCCTGGTGGCACAGTGGTTAATCCTTGGCTGCTAACCAAAACATCCACAGTTCAAACCCACCAGCTGCTTTTTTGGGGAAAGGTGTAGCGGTCTGCTTCCATAAGGATTTACGGCTTTGGAAACCCTATGGGGCAGTTCTGCTCTGTCCTCTAGGGTCGGTATGAGCTGGAATCGATTAGATGACAAGCAACAATCTTTGTGGAAGCAGACCTCCAGGCCTTTCTTCTCTGGTTCTACTGGGTGGATTCCAGATGTAAACTATGTGTTGTTGTTGTTGTTAGGTGCGGTGAGTCATCTCCGACTCATAGCGACCCTACGCAACAGAAGGAAGCACTCCCCAGTCCTGTGTCAGTCTCATGATCCTTGCTATACTTGGTCTCATTGTGGCAGCCACCATGTCAATCCATCTCATTGAGGGCCTTCCCCTTCTTCGTTGACCCTCCACTTTATCAAGCATGATATCCTTCTCCAGGAAATAGTTCCTTCTGACAACAAGACCAAAGAAGGTGAGGCAAAGTCTGGCCATTCTTGCTTTCAAGGAGCATTCTGGCTGCACCTTCTGCAGGACAGATTTGTTAGTTCTTTTAGACCATAGTACTCTTAGCATTCTTCTCCAGCCCCACCACTCAAAAGAATCAACTCTTCTTCGGTCTTCCTTATTCATTGTCCAGCTCTCATATACATAAGAGACAACTGAAAATACATGGCTTGGATCAGGTGCATCTTAGTCTTCAAGGAGACATCCTTAGTCCTCATCATTTGAAAGAGGTCTTTGCAGCACATTTGCCCAATGCAGTACATCATCTGATGTCTTGACTGCTGCTTCCATTGGTGTTGATTGTAGAACCACATAATATGAAATCCTTGACAACTTCAATCTTTTCTCCATCCACCACGAAGCTGTGATTGGACCAGTTGTGAAGATTTTTGTTTTCTTTACATTGAGGTCTAATCCATACTTGAGACTATAGTCTTTAATCTTCATCACTAAGTGTTTCATTCAAGTCATTCTCACTTTTCAGCAAGCAAAATTGTATCATCTGCACATTGCAAGTTTTTAATGAGTCTTCCTCCAATCCTGAAGCCATGTTCTTCTTCAGACAATCCAGCTTCTCAGATTATTTGCTCAGCATACAAGTTGAATAAATATGATGAAAGGATACAACCTTGATGCACTCCCTGCTTGATTTTGAACCATGCAGTATCCGCTTGTTCTGTTCAAACGACAGCCTTCTGATCTATGTACAGGTTCCTCATTTCATCAACAATTCATCAACAATTAAGTGTTCTGGAATTCCCATTCTTCTCAATGTTATCCACAATTAGTTATGATCCACACAATCAAATGCTTTTGCATAGTCAATAAAACATAAGTAAATATATTTCTGGTATTCATTGCTTTCAGCTAAGATCCATCTGACATCATCAATGATATCCCTCATTCCATGTCCTCTTCTGACTCCAGTTTGCATTCCTGGAAGCTCTCTGCCAATATACTGCTGCAACTGTTTTTTCATTCTCTTCAGTAAGATTTTACTTGCATGTGCTATTAATGATATTGTTCGATGATTTCCACATTCTGTGAGATCACCTTTCTTTGGAATGGGTACAAATATGGATCTCTTCCAGTCAGTTGGCCAGGTGGCTGTCTTCCAAATCT
>NW_006921715.1:6128693-6129424 GCF_000298275.1 Orycteropus afer afer | reverse complement strand
GAGTCTCTTCTGACAACCATTTTGGTCTTTTCTTCCTTTCTTGTCTTTTTAATGACCTCTTGCTTTCTTCATGGATGATGTTCTTGATGTCATCCACAATTCCTCTGGTTTTCAGTCACTGGTGTTCAATGCATCAAATCTATTATTTAGATGGTCTCTAAATTCAGGAGAGATATTATCATGGTCATATTTTGGCTCTAGTGGACTTGTTTTAATTGTCTTTAACTTCAACTTGAATATGCATATGAGCAGTCGATGGTCTGTTCCATAGCTCCTGGCCTTGTTTTGGCTGAAGATATTGAACTTCTCCATTGCCTCTTGCCACAGATGTAGTCAATTTGATTCCTGTGCATTCCATTTGGTGAAGTCCATGTGTATAGTTATCACTTATGTTGTTGAAAAAAGGTATTTGCAATGAACAAGTTGAGGGTCTTGCAAAATTCTGTCATGCGATCTCCAGCATTATTTCTATCTCCAAGGCCAAATTTTTCAAATACCACTGACTCTTCTTTGTTTCTAACTTTTGCATTTCAGTCACCAGTGATAATCAACACATCTTGATTGCGTGTTGTCTCAATTTCAAACTGCAGAGATTGGTAAATATCTTCAATATCCTCATCTTTGGTTTGGTGGTTGGTGCGTAAATTTGGATAATAGTAGTATTAACTGGTCTTCCTTGTAGGCGTATGGATGTTATCACATCACTGACAGCATTATATATCAGGGCAGAT
>NW_006921715.1:6113359-6127293 GCF_000298275.1 Orycteropus afer afer | reverse complement strand
TAGTGATACTGCCTCGGAAACCCAAGGAGGGGTCGCTGTGTGTCAGGTCTGACTCGACAGCACATAACAACAACAATGCCTAGGATATTGATCTTTATGTGTTCCATTTCATTTTTGACAACTTCCAATTTTCCTAGATTCATACTTCATACACTCCATGTTCCAATTATTAATGGATGTTTGCAGCTATTTCTGCTCATTTTGAGTCATGCCACATCAGACAATGGAGGTCCTGAAAACTTTACTTTATCCATATCATTAAGGTCGTCTCTACACTGAGGAGTCAGCTCTTTCCCTGTCAAATTTTGACTTCTGACCTGATGGGCTCATCTTCCAGCACTATGTCGAACAATGTTTCAGAGCTGTTCATAAAGTTTTCCAGTAATATATCAGACACTGTTTCACTGCTATTCATAAGGTTTTCACTGGCCAATTCTTTGAGAAGTGGAAGGCCTCTTCCTTCTTCTAAGTCTGTCTAAGCCCAGAAGCTCTGCTGAAATCTCTCCACCATGGGTAACCCTGTTGGCATTTTGCAACACGGTAGCATAGCCTCCAGCCTCACAACAACACATAAGCCATCACAGGATGACAAACTGACAAACAAGTTTGTCTCCCTTAGTTGGTCCTAACCCCTCTGCACCTGCCTACTTCAGGCCCTGGCCTTAGTATAGAGCCATATCCAAGGGAAAAGGAGCCTCCAAGCCCCTGGCCTGCATACCTCAGGTCCCTGCATTAATATAAAGTCACACCCAAGTGAAAAGCAGCCTCCAAGCCCTGGACCTGCCTACCTCAGGCCTTGACCTTAATATAGATCCACCATAAACTATATATATATAATCTATATATATATTTAAGCTATACGTTGGTGTTATTAGGTGCCATTGAGTTGTCTCCGACTCATAGGACCCTATGCACAGCAGAACAAAACACTGCCCAGTCCCACGCCAACTCCACAATCTTTGTTATATTTGAGCCCATTGCCACAGCCACTGTGTCAATCCATCTTGTCAAGGGTCTTCTCCAATTTTGTTAACCCTCCACCCTACCAAGCTTAACATCCTTCTCCAGGGAATGGTCTCTTCTGACAACATCACCAAAGTAGGTGAGACGAAGTCTGGCCATTCTTGCTTCCAAGGAGCATTCTGGATGCACGTCCTCCAGGACAGATCTGTTAGTTCTTTTAGCAGACCATGGTACTTTCAGCATTCTTCACCAGCAGCACATCTCAAAAGCATCAATTCTTCTTCGGTCTTCTTCATTCATTGTCCAGCTCTCACATGCATATGAGGCCATTGAAAATACCATGGCTTGTGTCAGGTGCACCTTAGTCCTCAAGAAGACACCTTTGCTCTTCAGCACTTGAAAGAGGTCCTTTGCAAGGAAGACATAGAGAGGTACATGGGAGGTGCAGACAACAAAAATGAACCCTTTTGCACATTCAGTACTGGATTTTCAGTGAAGGCAAGCATGGGTACATGAGTGGATGGGTGGACAGGCTGAACTATTAGGTATGTCTATGCAGCAGGGAGTGTATCCAAGACTATATAGAGTTGGCAGACAATGGTTCTATAAGTGTATTTGTATGTTCTATAAGAATTCTCAGGTGTATAGTAGAGCTCGCAAGGGATAAAGTTGTAGTCACTTCTTGGGCACAGCTAACTACCTAGAGGGAGCAAGTAGTTGGACCTGTGGGCTCAGGACCATGGTTGCAGGGGACATTGAACTCAATTGGCATAAATACTACACAAAGACATTGTTCCACCTCCTACTTTGGCGAGTAGTGACTGGGATCTTAAAAGCTTGCAAGCAGCCATCTGGAAGCAACAATGGGTCTCCCCTTGTTCAAAGCAAAGAAGAATGAAGAAAACCAAAGATTCATGGAAACAATTAGTCCAGGTGACTGGTACACCATGCGATCCTCAGCCTATATGACTATGAGACCAGAAGAACTAGACGGTGCCCAGCTGCCGCTGTCAACCACTCAGAGGGGGATCTATGTAGTAGTAGATCCTGGATAGAGATGGAGAACAATGTGGAACAAAACTCAAAATCATTTGGGGAAAAAAAAAAAAAAAAGACCAGGTTTGCTGGTCTCATAGAGTCTGATGGAAACACTGAGACTATGGCCCCTAGCTGCCCTTCAGGTCTGAAAGTGAACCCACACCTATGGCTTCCAGCCAAACAAAAGACGGCCATATGAGCTGAACATTTACATTAGGTAGATTCACTCCTTGGAGAGATCAATCACAGGAGAACAGAAGGGCTGTGTATGCACAGGGAGACAGCTCGGGGGGCAGGAGTTTATGGGAGGGAAGGACACAGGGAAGAGGAAACTATGGGGAGGAAGTGGATTGCATTGTGGGATATTGCAGTCAATGTCGTGAGACAAAGTATATGTGAACTGCTGTATGGAAGATGAATTTGCTCTGCAAGCTTTCACCCAAATCACAATAAGATTAAAAAGAGAAAGAAAGAAAAGCAAGCAAGCAAGCAAGCAAGCACTAGACATCTACTTCCAAAAGGTCTCTGCCATTGAGAACCCATGGAGCGTAGTTCTACTCTGACACACACACGGGCACCAGGAGTCGGAGTTGACTGGATGGCACCTGACAACTGAGGTTATGTTTGCATATTTACCCAGCTGTCTCCTTTGATCTGGTTCATGGTTGACTCAGACTGCTCTGGCCAGCCCTTGTTTCTTCTTATGCTGGCTGAGTGAATTCTCTGACACCCTATGTGTCAGTCAGAATCAAGTTCAGCTGCATGTATAAGAACAAATACGTATAGTGGCTTAAATCAAACAAAAAACCAAACCAAATTCACTGCCATTGAGCTGATTCCAACTCACAGCCACCCCATTGGGTTTCCAAGGTGGTAAATCTTTAAGGAAGTAGATTGCTCCATCTTCCTTCCATGGAGCAGCTGGTAGGTTTGAACCGCCAGCCTCCTGGTTGGCAGTCAAATGACTTAGGCATTATGGCACCACAAAAGAGATACTTATTTCTCTCACCTGAAGAAGTCGCTCTGAGTAGGTGCATGGGGATGGCCTACTTGGTCACCACTGGAAAGGTGTCATTGCTGGACAGGGCTCAGGGTTGGGCTGTGTTTGCCAATAGAACACTCTTCCCGCCACTCCAGACTTGCTGGAAGGAACCAGTACTTCATTCCCCCTGGTTCCCCGTGTTCAGAATGTGATGTTGAGTCTGGTCCAGCTTGTTACCCACAATTCCTGTCTCTTTCCATATTCTATGGTTTCAGTTTTATTTTATCGTGACTTTTTTTTTTTTTTTTTAAATAAAACAAAGTCAAAAACAAAAAATGAATAAATAAGAAGTCTGTTGGATAGAGACTGGGGGAACCCCGAGACTATGGTCTCAGTCACCCTTCAGGCTTGGGACTGAACTCATCCCCATGGCCCAGTTTTCAGCCAAATAACAGACAGGCTCACGGGGTGAACAATCACAGCAGGGAGGTGCACTCTTTAGAACAATCAACCACGTGAGATCAGAAGGGCAGCATTTGCCCAGGGAGAGAGCTCAGGAGGCAGGAAGGGACAGGAAAGAAGGAGGAAGGGAACAGTAGACACGGGGAGGAAGGGGGAGAGTGCTGTTACCACGCGGGGATGCACTCAATGTCACGAAAGAAAATGTGTATGAACAGTAGGATGGAAAACGCTTTGCTCTGTGAACTTTCACTCAAATTGTAATAAAAAGTTTTTAAAATATGAAACTGTGAGAGAATAAGTATTGCTGTTTAAAAATAAAAGACACGAAGTCTGGAGGGCAGGGTACGGTGCTGATGCAGTGGCGTTAGTGCCCTCGGGTCTGAGCTCCTGTCTCTCTAATGCTCAGATCACGTACTTGTGCCTCCAAGGCCCGTGTCCACGCACAGCTTCTCCAAGGCTCTGGTCAGTCAGCTTTCTGGGAAAATTTGCAAGAGGATGGCTCTGGGAAGAACTCCCTCCCACCTGCTGCCCTCCCTGCTGTTCAGCGTCTTCCTCCTCTTCCGTCCACCTGGATTCCTCAATGCCCAGCCAGCAGCACGTCCACTCATCTAGACAGGTTTCAGCGTCTTCCTCCTCTTCCGTCCACCTGGGTGCCTCAGCGCCCAGCCAGCAGCACGTCCACTCATCTAGACGGGTTGCCGGCTGGGTTCTGAGTCCCTGGTTACCAGAACTGTATCAGGCCATCCTTAACGCCCAAGTAAGCAACCAGCTGCCGCCAAGTTGATTCTAACTCTTAGCGAGCTCTTGTGTGTCAGAAGAGAACTGGACTCCATAGTGTTTTCAACGGCCGGTTTTTCAGAAGTAGATTGTCAGGTCTTTCTTCTGTGGCACCCCTGGGTGGACCTGAACTGCCAAGCTTCCGGTTAGTAGCTGAGCGCACTCACTACTTACACCCCATAGGCACATGGTACTTACAGAGAAAATTGGGCATGGGAGCACCAAGAGGTGCCCCAGAGGAAGCGGAGTGCCAAACCTGTGCGTCTCTACCCTCATCGTCTAGTGGCATCTTGATGATCCAGAGCAGGGTGGTGAGCCTTACTGGTTTACTAGCACAAGGAGCCCAAAGTGCCAGGGGCCACTGTAGCTGTCCACTTAGTAGAGCTCTTCCTGCTCCCTGTGGGCTAAGCCGCATCCTCTGAGACCCATAGAGCCTTACCGTACTGGGGCAGGAAACAAATTTCCCAAGTAGGTCGCTGAGACAGATGCCAACTGGACTGCTCCTACTTCCACTCCTTGCTTCTGGATTAGTGATACACTGGCAGAGGCTTAACGACCAGCTCCCCACGTAGTTCTAACATTGTTTACTCATCGTTTACATTAATGAGTGAAACAATGAAGGCATATATGAGAACTTCACTGTTCTTCAATGATGTGAGTGACTTCTTTGCTAAATTGAGTGACAGTTCTCAAATACTGGAAAAATAGTTCCTCATTTTGTGGGTGCTACTCACAATACAATGACTATAGGCACCCCATCACTTTCTTAATTTCAAGCAAGCCACCGAACAATAAATCAAGCCCTGGTGTTTAGTGTTTGCCAGTTTTCATAAATATTTCCACCAAGGCCAATTTCTTTTTTTATAAAAACTTTTTATTGTGATTTGGGTGAAAATTGAGAGAGCAAATTTATTTTCCATTCAACAGTGTATACACATTTTGCTTCCTGACGTATACTTATGTATTGGAGAAGTCTTTTGATGTGCATAAAAATTTAATTTTTAGATGGTCCCAGTCATCTAGTTTATCTTCTGCTATTTATGCATTTTGGGTTATGCTTGCTAGTCTATTATGTCATAAATTAGGGCCTTAAAAATTGCCCCTATTTTTTCTTTAATGAACTTTACAGTTTCAGGTTTTACATTTAAGTCTTTGATCCATCTACAGTTAGTTTTTGTGTATGGTGTGAGATATGGAACTTATTTCATTTTTTTTTTTTTTTGGAAATGGATATCCTGTTTTGCCAGCACCATTTGTTAAAGAGACTATCTTTTCCCCCATTTAATGGATTTCAGCCCTTTGTCAAAGGTCAGGTGACCATAAGTGGATGGAGTTATTTTTGGGTTCTCAATCCTGATCCACTAGTCTATGTGTCTGTCCTTGTACCAGTACCAGGCTATTTTGACTACTGTGGCTGGACAGTAGGTATTGAGATTGGGGAGTGTGAGAGCTCTTACTTTGTTCTTCGTCATTAGTGGTGCTTTGTTTATCTGAAGGCACTTTCCTTTCCATATAAAAATAGTGATTGGTTTTTCCATGCCCTTAAAGAATATCGATGGAATCTGGATTGGGACTGCATTGAATGTATGTATTGATTACTTTGGGTAGAATGGACATTTTCACAATGTTCAGTCTTCCTATCCATGAGCATGGTATTCTTCCATTTATGGAGATCTCTTACAGTTTCTTGAAGTAGTGTTTTATAGTTTTCTTTGTATAGGTCTTTTGTGTTCCTGGTAAGATTTATTCCCAAGTAGCTATTGTAAATGCCATTTATTTTATTTCCAGAGATCTCTTTGCTGGTATAGAGGAATCCACCTGACTTTTGTATGTTGATCTTACATCCTTCTACTATGCAAAATCTTTCAATTAGTTCCAGTGGTTTTGTTGCTGACTCTCTTGGTTTTTCTATGTATAGGATCATATCATCTGCAAATAGGGACAGTTTTACTTCTTCTTTAGCAATCTGGATGCTTTTCACTTCCCTTTCTTGCCTTATTGCCCTAGCTAGGGCTTCCAATACAATGTTGAATGCAAGTGGTGACAGAGGGTATCCTTCTCTGGTTCCCGTTTTCAAGGGGAATGGTTTCAGCTTCTCTCTATTGAGAATAATGTTGGCCATTGGTGGTGAAGTCTTTAAGGTATATGACTACTAACCAGAAGTCTGGTAATTCAAACCTACCACCCACTCTTGGAAGGAAGGTTGGGTAATCTATTTCCATAGTAGTACCGCCTTGGAAAGCCAAGGAGGGCTCACTATAGTCAGATCTGACTCAACGGCAGTGAGTTTTTTGGTTTAGTTGGTTTTGGATATATGCCCTTTATTATCTTGAGTAATTTACTTTCTATTCCTATTTTTCTGAGTTTTTTTTTTTTTTTCTTAAATCAGAAATGCATGTGGGATTTTACCAAATGCCTTTTCTGCATCAATTGAGATGATCATGTGGTTCTTTCCCCTTATTTATGTGATGGATTATGTTTACTGTTTTTCTAGTATTGGACTCTTCTTGAATACCTGGTATGAATCCCACTTGGTCATGGTGTATTATTATTATTTTGTTGTTGTTGTAGTGTTGGATTCTATTGGTTGGACGTTGTTGAAGATTTTCACATCTGTATTCATGAGGGATACTCACTGATGCTAACTCACTGCCATCAAGTCAGATCCGACTCATAGAGACCCCTCCTTGGGTTTCTGAGGTGGTATCACTACGGAAGTAGAATGTCCAACCTTCCTTCTGAGGAGTGGCTGGTGGATTTGAACTGCCAGCCTTCTAGTTAGCAGTCAAATGCCTTAAGCATTATGCCAATATTGGTCTGTAATTTTACTTTTTAGTAATGTCTTCATCTGACTTTGGTATCAGAATTATGCTTGCTTCATAAAATGAAATTGGGAGTATTACATCCTCTAGGAGCTCTGGTGGCATAGTGCCTAAGGCAACTGACTGCTAACAAGAAGGCTGGCAGTTCACTGGCCACTCCTCAGAAGGAAGACTGGGCAATCTATTTCTGTAGTGATACTTCCTTGGAAACCCAAGGAGGGGTCAACTATGTTGGATCCGACTCAATGGCAGTGAGTTATGTTCTGAAATTATTTCAGTAGGATTGTTGCCAGCTTTTCTCAGAATGTTAGGTAGAATTCTCCAATAAAACCATCTGGGCCAGTACTTTTTTTTATTGGGCATTTTTTTTTAAAATGACCTGTTCAATTTTTCCTGTTTTTATGGGTTTGTTCAAATTGTCTACCTCAGTCTGTGTTAGTTTAGGCAAGTAATGTGTTTCTAGTAATCTGTCCATTTCTTCTCAGTTTTCAAATTTGTGGGAGTACAGTTCTTCACAGTACACTGATACGATCCCTTTTATTATGGTTGGTTCTGTTGTGATGTCACTGTTTCATTTAGTATTCATGTTATTTGCATCTTCTCCTTCTTTTTCTTTGTCAAATTTTCCAATGGTTTGTCAATTTTATTAATCGTTTCAAAGAACCAACTTCTAACCTTGCTGATTTTTTCTATTGTCTTTCTATTTTCTGTTTCATTTATTTCTGCTTGAATCTTTTATTATTTCTTTTCTTTTTGTTACTTTAGGCTTTTGATTGCTGCTCTTTTTCTAATTGTTGGAGATGTTGGGTTAAGGTAATGATTTTGGCTCTTTCTTCTTTTTTGATGTATTGCTATAAATTACCCTCTTATCACTGCTTTTGCTGTGTCTCAAAGATCTTGGTATGTTGTGTTTTCATTCTTGTTTGATTGAAGGGATTTTTAAAGTTCATTTTTAGTTTCTCCTATGACTCAGTAGGAGCTTTGGTGATGTAGTGCCTAAGGCATTTGACTGCTAACCAGAAGGCTGGTGGTTCAAATCCATCAGCCACTCCTTGGAAGGAAGGTTGAGCAATCTATTTCCGTAGTGAAACCACCTCAGAAATCCAAAGTGGGGTCGCTATGAGTCGGATCCAAGTCCATGACAGTGGTTGCATATTACCCAGTAGTTTTTAAGGAGAATGTTACTCAGTTCCCATGTTTTTGCCTCCCCCCCCCCCAATTTCCTATTATAAGGGGACACTGCATGGTTTAAAATCAAGAAGGGAGTGTGTCAGGGTTGTATCCTTTCACTATACTTATTCAATCTGTACGCTGAGAAAATAATCCAAGAAGCTAGACTATATGAAGAATAACATGGGATCAGAATTGGAGGAAGATTCATTAACAACCTATGATACACTGATGACACAACTTTGCTTGCTGAAAGTGAGGAGGACTTGAAGCACTTACTGAAGATTGAAGACTACAGTCTGCAGTATGGATCACACCTCAATATAAATAAAACAAAAATCCTCAAAACTGGACCAATAAGCAGCATAATGATAAATAGAGAAAAGACCGAAGTTCTCAAAGACTTCATATTACTTGATTCTACAATCAACACCAATGGAAGCAGCAGTCAAGATATCAGATGATGTATTTGTTGTTGTTATTTGCCGTCGAGTCGGCCCCGACTCATAGCAACCCCTCCTTGGGTTTCCGAGGCAGTATCACTACGGAAGTAGGATTGCCCAACCTTCCTTCCGAGGAGTGGCTGGTGGATTTGAACCGCCAGCCTTCTGGTTAGCAGTCAAGTGCCTTAGCCACTATGCTACCAGAGCTCCCAGATGACGGATAGCACTGGGCAAATCAGCTGTGAAGGACCTCTTTCAAGTGCTGAAGAGCAAAGGTGTTTCCTTGAAGACTAAGGTGGGCCTGACACAAGTCATGATGTTTTCAATCGCCTCATATGCATGTGAAAGCTGGACAGTGAATAAGAAAGACCAAAGAAGAGTCAGTGCTTTTGAGTTGTGGTGCTGGTGAAGAGTGCTGAAAGGACCATGTAGTGCTAAAAGAACTAACAATCTGTATTGGAAGAAATATAGCTGGAATGCTCTTTGGAAGCAAGAATGGCCAGACTTTGTCTCACCTTCTGTGGTCATGTTGTAAGAAGGGACCATTCCCTGGAGAAGGATATCATGCTTGGTAAAGTGGAGGGTCAACAAAAACGGGGAAGGTCCTCAACAAAATGGATTGACACAGTGGCTGTAACAATGGGCTCAGGTATAGCAGGGATCATGGAGTTGGCATAGGACCAGCAGTGTTTCATTCGGCTGTACATAGGGTCACTATGAGTTGGAGACAACTCAACTGCACCTAACAACAACAACAATTTTCTATTGTTGATTTTTAATTTTATATAGCATTGTGATCTAAGAAGATGCTTTGCAGTGTTTTGATGTTTTTTTAAATTACTGAGGTTTGCTTTGTGGCCTATCATATGACCTATTATGGAGAATGTTCCATTTGCACTGGAAAAGAATGTACACTGTGCTGTTGTTGGGTGAAGTGCTCTGTATACAAGGTCAAGTTGGTTGATTGTATTGTTTAGTTCTTCTGTGTCTTTGTTGAGTTTCTTACTAGTTGTTCTATCCTTTATTGAAAGTGGTGTATTAAAGTCTCCTACAATTACTGTGGAGTTTTCGATTTCTCTTTTCAATTCTGTTAAAGTTTGATTTATGTATTTTGGGACTTTTTCATTGGGTGCATAGATATTTATAATGATTATGTCTTCTTGTTCAATCGATCCTTTAATCATTATATATATAATGTCCTTCCTTATCTCTCATGGTGGTTATGTCTTAAGGCCTTTTTTTTTTAAAAAAAAATCAGAAATTAATATTACCACTCCAGTTCTTTTTTGATTGTCATTTGCATGACATATTTTTCCCCAGCCTTTGATTTTCATTCTAATTTTTGTCTTTGTGTCTAAGGTGAGTCTCTTGTAGACAGTATATTGATGGGTCATGTTTTCTTATCTATTCTTCAACTCTGTTTATTGATTGGTACCTTTAATCCATTTACATTCAATGTAATTATTGACAAGTATGAATCTATTGCTGTCATTTTGTAATGGTTTGTGTGTGTGTGTGTGTGTGTGTGGTGTTGGTTTCTTTGTTCCATACAATTTTCTGTGCTGAGCTCATTTTATGAATTTTAAAATAATTTCCTTCATTGCTATTGTTTTAGTATTCGCTGAATATTTGTCTCTTTTCTCTGTTCTACTCTGATGAGAGGGTTTAATTTTCTTTGAGGTTACCCTATTATTTATTATTTTCTTCTCAAGTTTAAAACAGTCAGTTCTATCTTGAAATCATCTTGACTTCCTCTCCATTTGGAAGTTTTGTACCTCCACTATTTATTCCCTCTTTTTGCTTTGTAATTGTCCTCATTTACAAATTGATGTGTCTGGTCCCCTCTATACATTCTTGTAAGTTTATTTTACTATGGATACTTCTTTATATGGGTTGGTTTCTGCGTTATGTTGTCATGTGTATTGATCACTGTTTTTACTCTACCGTTGTTGGTTCTCTGTCTGAAGGACTCCCTTTAGCATCTGTTGTAAGGTTGATTCAGCTTTTTACAAATCACTTAATTTTTGTTTATCTGTTTATCCAATTTTGCTGGGTATATAATTCTCTTTGAAGAATACTGAAAATACCATGGACTACCAGAAGAATGAACAAATCTGTCCTGGGAGAAGTGCAGCTGGAATGCTCCTTGGAAGCAAGAATGGCCAGACTTCATCTCACCTACTCTGGTCATGTTGTGAGAAGGGACCACTCTCTGGAGAAGGATATCATGCTTGGTAAAGTAGAGGATCAGTGAAAAAGGGAAATACCCTCAATGAGATGGATTGATACAGTGGCTTCAATGATAGACTCAAGCATAGCAAGGATTGTGAGGATGATGCAGGACAGGGCAGTGTTTTGTTCTGTTGTACACAGGGTCGTTGTGAGTCAAAGCCAACTCAATGGCACCTACAACAATGACATAATTCTTGGCTGGCAATTTTTTTTTCTTTCAGGGTTTTATGTATGTCATTCCATTGCCTTCTTGCCTGCATATTTCTTGCTGAGATATCAGAGCTTAGTCTTACTGGTTGTCCTTGTAGGTAACTTTTCATTTTTCCCATTCTACTTTCAGGATTCTTTCTTTGTCTTTGGTTTTGGAATGTTTGATTATGGTATACCTTGTTGATTTGTTCTGGGGTCTATCCTGTTTGGGATTCACTGAAATTCTTGAATGCCTATCATCTCATCTTTCATCATGTTAAAACCAAAAAGAAAACCAAACTCACTGCCGTCGAGTCGGATCCGACTCACAGCGATCCCTCCTTGGGTTTCCAAGGCAGTATCACTATAGAAGTAGATTACCCAATCTTCCTTCCAAGGAGCAGCTGGTGGGTTTGAACCACCAGCCTTCTGGTTAGCAGTCAAATGCCTTAGGCACTACACCACCACAGCTCCCTTAATCATATTAGGGGAGTTCTTCTCCAACAAATCTTCAACAATTTTCTCTGGTGGTGTACTACCTAAAGCATTTGACTGCTAACCAGAAGGCTGGTGGTTCAAACCCACCAGCCACTCCTTGGAAGGAAAGATTGGGCAATCTATTTCCATAGTGATATTTCCTCAGAAACTCAAGGAGGGGTCACTATGAGTCAGATCTGACTCAACGGCAGTTTTTTTTTTTTTTTTTTTTTGGCATGTTGGAATGCCAGTCACACATACCATTATTCCTCTTGATGATGTCCCATATAGGTTTTCTTTCTTTTTTCTTTTTTGTTCTTTTTTTATTGTTCACTTAAAGTAGTATTGAGAGATTTGTCTTCAATCTCACTAATTTCATCTTCCATTGATTCAATTCTACGCCTTTGCCCTTTCAATGTGTTATCTATTTCTGAAATTTTAGTATTAATCTTCTGGATTTCTATTTGCTGTTTTTGTCTGGTTTCTAATTTTTCATTTATTTCTTCAGTTTGTTCTTGTATTCTTTCCCTAAACTCTTCTAGACTTTTGTCTGTATTTTCCTTAATTTAGTCAGCATTTATTTTGGTTTTGTCAATGTTTTCCTTGATCTGTCTCTCAACCATATGAAGATACTGAAATATAATTCTTTGAATTCCTCATCAGGATGTTCCAATGCCACTTATTCCTCAAGGTGGTTTCTGGTTTTGTATTCTGGCCCCTTGTTTGTACTACTTTATCTTGCTTCTTTGTGTGAACTTGGTTTGTCAGTTGTTTCAGAGACAGTGTGATGTTGTTGTATTTATGTTTAAGTGGTGATTGCATGTTTGTATGACTCATCCAGAGCTTTTTTTATTGGTTTTGATATATCTGATCATGCAGGGCTGGTGGTCTAATTGATTCTCTGGTTTGCCAGCACTTAGGCACTCAAGATCTGTCTCCTGGTGGGTGTGACAGAGGATAAGAATATGTTCACAGATCTCTGTTAGCTGTTCATGCAGAGCAGTTGAAGGTGGGTTAGGCTGGAATGGCCACCATATATCACTAATCGGTTGCTGCAGAAGCAAGTAGTGGCCCTCACCCAGTGAGTTGGGCTGCAGGAGATGCAGATGTGGTTGGGTTGTATGGACATATCATTGCTGTCTCCTCCTTTCTGGTCACCAGCCACCAGAGTGGTTGTTTGAAAAGTGGAGCTGATTATCAGGTTGCTGCCTGGATTGAACACAACTTGCAAATATTCAAAATGGCCACACTGTCAGGCCAGTCAACAGTCCACAGCTCCGTTTGTCTCCTTATTTGCTGTTTTCATTCAGTTTCTTTTACTAGTTGGTATTTAATTCACTTCATCCTTCCCTTCAAAGTTCAGGGTCCCAGGATTATCCTCTGTGTCTGTTTCAACTGGTTTATTGTTTCTTTGTTGTAGAGGTTCTGGGTAGCTTGTCTGCCTATTCTGCCACTTAGACAAAAGAAAACAAACACATCCTCCAAATCCCAGGGGCAAATATGTCTTCAATGGGGGCCACACAGGTGCAAGAGCAGTCTTCACCAAGGCAATTTTCAAGCTACCAATCTGCCATTACTGAATGTGTAACTGGGAGGAGATGGGCAGTAGCACACCATTACACAGTGTTTCCACCATATAAATACATTCCTCTCTGCTTGTGAATCCATGTCCAGTCTTGCTTGGGCCACTTCTCTCTCCATCCAAAGTGGATGGCTGCTTGTATCCCCTGAGTTCTGCTCTTTGGGAGCATTTCCCCTCACCTGTGTCTCTAGGCACCTATGATGGGGCTCTAGTGTAGTTGCAGTTTGTTTTCATTCTACACGCATATGGACCAGTCCCTCTAGGAATACAACTTGAGCTTTTTCCTTCTCTCTCAGCTGACAAAAAGGAATCCCCTGTAGGCTTTAGGTTTGAACTGAGGCACAGATGTTGGCCTAACAGTGGCAGGTGAAATAGAATCTGGGCCATCTTCATGTACAGCCAAGTTGCACCCTCTGGATCTTCTGTGTCTGATCCCAGATGTACCACTTTTGTCTTATGACCTTAAGTCTTGTTGAGTCTGGTAGAAACAGCTCATTATGAGACGCTCTGGCCACTGGACCCTTGCTGTCTCATTGGACACTCAGTTTCCATCAGGGCCCAGAAGTATGTCAGGGGCTGCTCTTTGAACAGCTTATAATTAACGGCTGCATAAGGCATGGACTTTCTCCAGAGTCTTAGGGATGTGCAGTTCAATGCCCCTATTGGGCTGGCCAGAGACTTCATAGAGTATTTTTTTTTTTTTTTTTTTTGTATACCATTACACCACAGGGCTCTTTGTATATTCTTCTGTGTATATTGTCTCTTTCCAAGAGACTTCATTTTTTTTTTTTTTACTT
>NW_006921715.1:6104896-6112568 GCF_000298275.1 Orycteropus afer afer | reverse complement strand
ATTGCCCAACCTTCCTTCCAAGGAGTGGCTGGTGGGTTTGAACCGCCAGCCGTCTGGTTAGCAGGCAAGTGTCTTAGCCACTATGCTACCAGAGCTCCCCATCCAGTAATACAAGGGCTTTTAAAAACAAACAAACAAACAAAAAACCAAACTCATCGTTGTCAAGCCAGTCCCGACTCATAGTCCTGCCCTCCTTGGCACTATCTCTACGGAAGTAGATTGCCCAGTCTTCCTTCTGTGGAGTGGCCAAACCGCCAGCCTTCTGGTTAGCAGTCAAATGCTTTAGGCACTGTGCCACCAGAGCTGCTACAAGGACCTTTTGTTGTTGTTGTTGTTATGTGCCGTAAGTCGGACCTTAGAACATTCCATTACCACCATCCACCCTGTCCCAATGTACATGTTATCATTACTTTTTTAAAAAGCAATTCCCTTCTTTATTAACACCACATGATGGATGATGCAATGTGCCACTCAGATGCCCTCCACCCCTACCCCGCCCTGCCCCACCCAGGATAAAGCTTCATTCTTCCACCTGCCTGGAGTGTTGCTGCCTGACAGTTCTCAGCTGAGTCACTCTCCAGGAATTTCTCCACCCCCTTCCTGAGGGCAACCCACATCCAATGATGGATGGAAAGTCCCGGCCCTCTGGCCCAGAAGCAGTCTCTGAAGACCCACTCCAGCTCCCCAGCGCCTTATGGAGTCAGCTGCAGCCTTTGTTGCGCCTGCATTGCAGCTAAACCCTCTTTCTGCCCCATCCTGCTGCTCTTGCTCTGCACAGGTGTGGGTCCCAAGAATACTTCCCAGGAAGCTGCTGCGCTGCCTTTTATTTTTCGCACGAATAAAACGTGCATAAAAGCCTCTGCACAGCCTGGCACTGGGATCAGTGACCCTGATGGCCAGCTGTGCTGCTCTTTCCACGATGGCTTTGTGATTGTAGGAGGAAGAGGTGGGAGTGGTGTCAGTGTAGGAAGAGTCACTGTGCATCAGCACCTCCCTTCTGTGGACCAGGGACCTGCAGGAGCCGCTGGGCGCCACGTGCTTTGTCTTCTTGTTGCTTCCATAACCCACGCTGGGCTTCCAGACCTGGCTCTTGAATCTTCCCTGCACCCTGCTGTCAAAGCCTCTGGGTTGGTACCAATTATGCTTAGTTGTGACATATTGTTGTGAATGGTGCCAAGAAGCTGGTCTTCTGTTTGATGATCTTGAGCTTCACGATGGGTGGGCAGCCATGATGCTGGTGGGAGTCGGCCGCCACCTTTGTAAGCAGCACCAAGGAAGAGAGCTGCTGCTGTGTTGTTTTTATAACACATTTTATCTGATAGATAGATTCAAATAATATATCCTGACATATTATTGAAAAGTCCTTATGGGTTTGTTTGTTTTTTTTTCTCCAGTTACATACCACTTTTCCTCAATATGCACCATTGGTTCTTTGTTTCTTTACATATAGTTTATTTTGTTGTTGTTGAGAATATACACAGAGAAACACACCCCAACAGAACAATTTCTACACAATTCAGTCAGTGACACTGATGGCATTCTTGAGTTGTGCGACAATTCCTCAGGAAGCATTGCTTTTTCTCAGCATATGTAAACATTACTGCTGTTGTCGTTAGGTGCCGTTGACTCATCTCTGACTCACAGCGACCTTATGTACACAGAACGAAGCACTGCCGGGTCCGGTGCCAGCTTCGCGATCCCTGCTATACTGGAGCCCATTGTTGCACCCACTGTGTCAGTCCATCTCATTGGATAGGGCCTTCACCTCTTTCTTTGACCCTCCACTTTACCAAGCATGATATCCTTCTCCAGGGAATGGTTCCTTCTGACAACATGACCAAAGTAGGTGAGACAAAGTCTGGCTATTCTCACTTCCAAGGAGCATTCAGCATTCTGGTTGCATTTCTTCCAGGACAGATTTGTTAGTTCTTTTAGCAGTCCACAGTACTTTCAGTATTCTCTGTCAACACCACAGCTCAAAAGCACCAATTCTTCTTCAGTCTTCCTTATTCATTGTCCAGCTCTCACATGCATATGAGGTGACTGAAAATACCTGGGTTGGGTTAGGTGCACCCTAGTCTTCAAGGAGACATCTTTGTTCTTCAGCATTTGAAAGAGATCTTTTGCAGATTTGCCCAATGCAATACATCTTCTGATGTCCTGACTGCTGCTTCCATTGGTGTTGATTGTAGAACCAAGTAATATGAAGTCTTAGACAACTTCAATGTTTTCTCCATCTATTGTGATGCTGGTTATTGGTCCAGTTGTGAGGATTTTTGTTTTCTTTATATTGAGATGTAATCCATACTGCAGACTGTAGTCTTCAATCTTCATCAGTAAGTACCTCAAGTCATCCTCACTTTCAGTAAGCAAAGTTGTGTCTTCTGTGTATCGCAGGTTGTTAATGAGCCTTCCTCCAATCCTGAAGCCATGTTCTTCATACAGTCCAGCTTCTCGGATTATTTGCTCAGCAAGAAGACTGAAAAAATATGGTGAAAGGATACAACCCTGACACACTCCCTTCCTGATTTTAAATCATGCAGTGTCCTCATGTTTGGTTTGAATGACAGCCTCCTGGTCTTCCCGTTTCTTCAAGCCATCCCATTTGTGGTATATTCCTGTCAGAATGGCACTATACTGTTTCCCACAGTGGTTGTACCATTTTACAATTCTGCAAGAAGTGTATGAATGTTCCAGTCTTTCCACACCCTTGCCAGCATGAGCATTTGTTTTGTATTTTTTTTTAACTTTGCTATTAGTGTTGAAGTGAGATGCTATCTCATTATTGTTTTGATTTGCATCTCTAATAGCTAATGATCATGAGCATTTCTTCATGTGTGTTCCTTGGTGAAACATGCCCTCTGCCCATTTTCAAATTGGATTGTCTTTTTGTTGTTGAGATGTTGAAGTTTTCTGTAGATTTGAGAGATGAATTGCTTGTCCAATATGTCATTGCCAAATTTTTCTCCCCAGTCTCCCAGATTCTCTTTCAATTCTTTTGCTCAAATCTTTTGAAGTGTCTAATTTTGGGAGGTCCCAGTTATCTAGTTATCTTCTGCTGCTTGTGCATTTTTAGTTATGTTTGATAGTGTATTTATGCCACATATTAGGGCTCCTACATTGGTCCCTATTTTTCTTAGATGGTCTTTATAGTTTTAGGCTTTACATTTAAGTCTTTGATCCATTTGAGTTCATTTTTGTACATTGTGTGAGATTATGGGTCTTGTTTCATTTTTCTCCATATGACTATCCAGTTTTGCCAGGAAGCTGTTTAAAGCAAATCTGTGTCTCAAAATCTGCATACCAGGGAACCTACCTGCAAACATATGTACACAGAGCATTACTTTAGTTGTACCATCATTCATTTAGATTTGACCACATACTTATCACTTCTTAGCTCTCATTCCTTCTTGCATCTCAGACCTTAATCTGGGATTACTTTCCTTCAGCATGAAGCACATCCTTTAATTTTTTTAGTGCAGATCTAATGGTGAGAAACAGTCCCTGCTGGTATGAAAATGCCTTTGTCATTCTTCAAAGATGTTTTCAGCGGGACTATCTATTTTTTCAATCCTTCCCCCAGCACAACTGACAATATTTCAGTATTCTAGCTTCCATTCTTGCTGGCAAGAGATCAATGTCAGTCTAATTGTTATTCTTTGAAGGTAATCTGTTTAGTGTTTCAATAATTGGTTGAGATCTTCCATTACAAATCTGGATCTGTCAATTTCTCTGTCTTCCATTAATTTATTCCAACATTTTATTACAAAAATTTTCAAACATACAAAACTGCTGAAGGAATTGTAAAGTGAACATTTATATGCCAATCTAGATTCTGTAATTAACATTTTGCTATATTTGCTTTATCCTGTATCCATCCGTCTAGGACTCCCTCTAGTCATCTATCAATATATCTTATTTTTTTATACAAAGACAGTTGCAGATATCAATATACTTTATTCCAATATTTATGGTTTTATTTAAGGCAAAAATTTACAATGAAATGAGCAAATCATAAGTGAACTCTTCAGTAGGTTTTGACATGTGCATCCAATTGTGTTACTCAAACTTCTATAATATAGTATATAACCATCACTCCAGAAAGTTTACTCATGCTTTTCCCATAAATCCCTGCCTCACTCCATCCTCAGAGGCAATCACCATTTTTCCTTCTTACCATACGTTAGTGTAGCCTGTTCTAGAATCTTATATAAATGGAATCAGGCAGTGGATACTCTTTCTTGCAAGATTTCTTTCAGTTAGCACAATGGTCTTGAGACTCATGCATTCTCTTGCATGTATCAGTACTTTAGCTCCTTTTAATTGCTGAGTGATATTTCATTTCGGAATATGTTGTTGTTAGGTGCCACTGAGTCTGCTCTGATTCATAGCGACCAACAGAATGAAACACAGCCTGGTCCTGTGCCATCCTCAAAACCTTTGCTATTCTTGAGGCCACGAATGCAGCCACTGTGTCAATCCATCTTGTGATGGTATTTCTCTTTTTCATTGCCCCTCTACTTTACCAAGTTTGATATCCTTCTTCAGAGACTGGCCCCTTCTGACAACATGATCAAAGTATGTGAGATGGATGGAGTCTGGCCATTCTCACTTCTAAGGAGCATTCCAGCTGTACCTCTTTCAAGATAGATTTGTTTTTCTGACAGTCCATGGTATTTTCACTATTCTTTGCCAATACCGTAGTTCAAACACATCAATTCTTCAGTCTTCTGTATCCACTGTCCAGCTTTCACATGCATATAAGGCTATTATTTCCAAAGGTGTTATCACCACGGAAGTAGCCCAATCTTCCTTTTGAGGAGTGGCTGGTGGGTTTGAACTGTCAGCCTTCTGGTTAGCAGTCAAATGCCTTGGGCACTATGCTATCAGGGCTCCTGAAAATACCATAGTTTGGGTCAAGCGCACCTTAGTCTTCAAAATGACATCTTTGGTCCTTAATACTTTAAAAAGGTCTTTTGCAGCAGATCTGCCCAGTGCAATATGAAGTCTGATTTCTTGACTGCTGCTTCCATGGGTGAAATCCTCTACAACTTCAATCTTTTCTCTGTTTATTGTGATGTTGCTTACTGGTTCAGTTGTGAGGACTTCCGTTCTCTTTATGTTGAGGTATAATCCATACTAAAGGCTGTAGTTTTTGATCTTCATCAGTAAGTGCTTCAGGTCACCTTCACTTCCAGCAAGCAGGGCTGTGTTATCTGTATATCGCAGGTTGTTAGTCTTCCTCCAATTCTGATGCCGCATTCTTCTTCTTATATTCCAGCTTCTCAGATTAACTGCTCAGATTAAGTATGGTGAAAGGATACAGACCTGATGCACACCATTCCTGATTTTAAACCATGCAGTATGCCTTGTTCTGTTTGAACAACTCCTTCTTGGTCTATATGGTTTTCCTTATGAGCACAATTAAGGGTTCTGGAATTCCCAGTATTCACAATATTATCCATAATTTGTTATGATCCACACTGTCAGAAACCTTTATACGGTCAATAAAATGGCAGTAAACGTCTTTTTGGTATTCTTTCCTCAGTCAAGATCCATTTGACATCAGCAATGACATCCCTTGTTCCCCACTCTCTGGCTTGAATTTCTGGCAGTTCCCTGTCAATTCTCTGCTGCAACTGCTTTTGAATTATCTTCAGCAAAATTTTACTTGTATGTGTTTGATAATGGGCACAAATAAGGATCTGATCTCATTGGTTGGTCAGGTAGCCATCTTCCAAATTTCCTGGCATAAATGAGTGAGCACCTCCAGTGCTGTAACCATTTTTTTGAAACATCGTAATTGTATTCCGTCAATTCCTGGATCCTTGTTTCTTGCTAATTCCATCAGTGCAACTTGAACTTCTTCCTTCAATACCATTGGGTCTTCATCATATGAAATGGGTTTGACCAAGAATTCTTTTGATGCTTCTTGCATCAAAACATTTTGCCCACAGAATCCTTCAATACTGCAACTCAAGACTTGACTTTTTTCTTCAGTTTTTTAAGCTTGATAGATGCTGAGCATGTTCTTCCCTTCCCTTTTGGCTTTCTAATTCTAGGTCTTTGCACATTACATGATAGTACTTTATTTTGTCTTCTTGAGCTGCTCTTTAAAATCTTCTTTTCAGCTCTTTTATTTCATCATTTCTTCCACTTGCTTTAGCTACTCTGTTCAAGAGCAAGTTTGAGTCTCTTCTGACATCCATTTTGGTCTTTTCTTACTTTTCTTTTGATTGATCTTTTGCTTTCTTCATGTATGATGTTCTTGATGTCATCCACAATTTGTCTGGTTTTCAGTCACTGGTGTTTAATCCATCAAATCTATTTGTCAGCTGGCCTCTAAATTCAGGTGGGATATAATGCAGGTTATATTTAACAATATAGCATAGTTATAATGGAGGATATATTTAGCAATATAGCATAGTTAATCATCTAGTATTGGATTTGTTATTTTCATGTGGATGGATCCTTGAGATGCTTCCAATTTGGAACTACTATGAATAAACTGCTATGAACATTCTAATGCAAGTTTTTTTTACAGACACATGCTTTCATTTCTCTCACATGTGAACTTCTTTAGAAGTGGAATTCCTGGTTCACAAGGCAGGTGCATGTTTAGTTTTGTAAGAGACTGCGAGCACTTTTTCCAAAGTGGTTGTACTATTTTACACTCCAACCTACAAGGAGTTCCATTTGCTCCATTTCCTCACTACATCTGATGCTGTCAGGTTTTGAGTTTTAGCCATTCTGGAGGATGTGTAGTGGTATTTTATCATGACTCTTTCATTAGTTTTTTTTTTTTTTAATTCTGGGAAAATTTATGTTAACTTAAAACTCACCATTGTGACTATTTTTTAAGTGTACAATTTAGTGCCATTAATTACATTCCCAATAGTGTCCAAGCAGCAGCATCACCATCTAAAAGTTTTTCATCCCCTCAAACAGAAAGTCTGCACCCATTAAGCAGTAACTCCCCATTCTCCTTCCTCCAGCCCAATAACTTCTACTTTCTGTCCCTATATATTAGTCTATTCTAGATGTCTCATGTCAGTGGGACCACACAGTATTTCTCCTTTTGTGTCTGGCTTCTTTCACTTAGTATGCTTTCCAGGTTCATCCATGTTGTAGCACATATTGGAACTTCATTCTTTCTTTGGTGGGGGGAGCTCTGGTAGCATAGTGCCTAAAGCACTTGACTGCTAACCAGAAAGCTGGCAGTTCAAACCCACCAGCCACTCCTTGGAAGGCAGATGGGGCAATCTACTTCCATAGTGATACTGCCTCGGGAACCCAAGGAGGGGTCGCTATGAGTTGGGTCTGACTCCAGGGCACATAACAACAACAATTCTTTTTTCATGGCTGAATATTTCATTGTACTATGTACCACATTTTGCTTATCCATTCATCTTGATACATATAGACTTTTTTCACCTTTGTTGTTGTTGTTGTTGTTAAGTGCCGTCGAGTCATTTCTGACTCATAGCGGCCCCATGCATAGCAGAACAAAACACTGCCCAAT
The DNA here is from genome assembly GCF_000298275.1 of Orycteropus afer afer. NCBI lineage: Eukaryota > Metazoa > Chordata > Mammalia > Tubulidentata > Orycteropodidae > Orycteropus > Orycteropus afer. The sequence goes on along the minus strand of NW_006921715.1, from coordinate 6,105,046 downwards.
CCTGCGCCAGCCCCACAATCCCTGCTATACTTGAGCCCATCATCGCAGCCACCATATCAATCCATCTCGTTGAAGGCCTCCCCCTCTTTCGTTGACCCTCCACCCTACCAAGCATGACATCCTTCTCCAGGGAATGGTCCCTTCTGACAA
>NW_006921715.1:6078527-6103931 GCF_000298275.1 Orycteropus afer afer | reverse complement strand
CTTCAGTAAGATCTTACTTGCGTGCGATATTAATGATATTGTTCTATAATTTCTACATTCTGTGGGATCACCTTTCTTTGGAATGGGCACAAATATGGATTTCTTCCAGTCAGTTGGCCAGGTAGCTGTCTTCCAAATCTCTTGGATTTCACCTTTAGCTACTGTGAATAGTGCTACTTATGAACATTTGTGTACAAGTTTGAGTGTCTGTTTACAACTCCTTTGAGTATATATCTAGGAGTGGAAGTGCTAGATCTTACGGTAATTCCACGGTTTTCCGAAACCAACAAACTATTTTCTCTGCTTTTTATACAGTCTTTGCTAACATGGCAACCATGAGCCACACATGGCTATTGAGCACTTGAAATATGGCTCATCTGAATTGGGATGTGCTGTTGAGTGTAAAACACACACTGGAATTTGAAGACTCAGTATGAAAAGAAAACCCAGAAAAATAGCTCACTAAAAAGTTTTTATACTAACTAAACCCAAAAGCAAACTCACTGCTGTTGAGTTGATTCCATTTCATAGCAACACTAGAGGACAGGGAATTGTCCCATAAGGTTTCCAAGGGTGTAAATCTTTACAGAAGTAGACTGCCACATCTTTCTCCTGCACAGAAGCTGGTAGGTTCGAACCACCAACCTTTTGAGATTAGCAGCCAAATGCTGTAACCACTGGGCCAGTAGTGCTCGTACCGATTACACACTGAAATATTCTGGATATATTGGGTTAAATACACACGGCTACTGGAACATTACATCTATTGGGTAGTGCCAATATGGAGCTCCAATTAATCCTGCTCTTTGCAGCTCAGTATTCATACCCACTTACAGAGCACCTTGCTGGGACCAATTTAACTTGTCATGTAAATAGGCCTCCTCAGCTCTTCCTAGTTTAAGTTCTCAACTCTGTGAGGTTTGGAAAAAGTCGCTCAAGTCTGCTTTTAACATTTTGTTACTGGTGCCTCATCTCTTTCTGTCCTTTCGGGTGTATGCCTAGGATAATACTTCACTGACATTTTAAATTTGGTCTTTGGAGGGACTGGAGTCTGGGTTCAAACCATCATCTTTATCCAGAAGTCAATATTTTGCTTATTTCTTGAAGTTCTACTTAGTTGCTTTAACAACTGGCTGGACATCCCTGAGCATTCCTTACATATTGTTCTCTCTGTCATTTATTTCTGTAAACATCTAAAGCATAGGCATTGAATATGGTGTTTGGTAACTTCAACATCTAAATGGTGTGAGAAATTAAAGCTGTTCTTTCATAATGGTTTGAACCCTACGTTCACTAATTTCTCTTGTAAACTTAGTGTTGAGCCTTATCTATACCAATGAGTTGGGGCCATGGAGAGAGGTCTGTCAGGTGGCTAGGTGTGCCAGACTTAGGTCTGCTTTAACTTCTAAGGGTCCCCAGTTTACTGTGGGGGCTTCAGGTTCATCTCCACCACCTTGTAGAATGTCTAGGACTTTGCTTCTCCATCTCAGTGCTTTCAGGGCAAACTTGTCCCCTCAGGTGACAGGTTCAAGCTGTTTCTCTATCCACCTGTGGTATTCCCATACATACATATATACATGTTGTTGTTGTTATGTGCTGTCGAGTCGGCCCCGACTCATAGTGACCCCTCCTTGGGTTTCCGAGGCAGTATCACTATGGAAGTAGATTGCCCCATCTTCCTTCCGAGGAGTAGCTGTTGGGTTTGAACTGCCAGCCTTCTGGTTAGCAGGCAAGTGCCTTAGGCACTACGCTATCAGAGCTCCTACATATATACATATATGTGTGTGTGTGTGTGTATGTATGTGTATATACATATATATATATACATACATACATACACACACACACACATATACACAACTTTTGGCAAGCCCAGCAACCATTAAAAGTTGTTTAAATATTTTGCTCAAAATCATTTGGGAAAAAAGCAAGAAAAGGGGACCAGGTGTGCTGGTCTGATAGAGCATTGCGGAACCACTGAGACCACGGTCCCGTTGCCCTTCATTCAAGTCTGGAATTGAAGCCACACCTGTGGCTTTCAGCCAAACAAAAGACAGGCCTAACAGTTGAACACGTACCTCTCTCCTTGGAGAGAACAATCATGGGAGAAAGAAGGGCTGTTTATGCACAGAGATACAGTTCAGGGGGCAGGAGTGCATGGAGGGATGGTGGTAGTTATTCCCATGATGAGACTGGCAATCAGCTCCATAGTGGGATCTACCACAAGCAGCTGGGTTGCTGCTTTTGGGATGTGGTCTGCCTCCTGTGGGTAAGGAGAAGCCTTGGGCATAGTCTCCAGCCTATGGCACGCTTGGACCCTGCATGCAGCATGTTGTTGTTCAGCAGCCTGCCATGCTCTCCCGACCTTGGGGCTTACAATGGACTTGAATTAATGGCCTGCTGTGTGGTTTGGTAACATGGGGAGTGGGCCTTTTTACTAGTCAACCTTGGGCTTGGCAGCCTCAGCAGCCAGCAGCTGTCTAAGTGAAGAAAAGCCTCTAGCATCAGTGGGCTGGGAGCTGGAGGCAGAGCTGAAGCCCAAGGGTCAGGTGCTTTCACCCATCCCCTAGAGCCTGGCACTTTGAACTCAGACATAAAGCCTCAAATTTTAAGAGAATACACTCCTGTTTAAGACCATCCCATTCTTGGTATGTATTCCTGTCAGAGCGGCACAAGGGAACCAGAACAGTCCCTTACCACTCTCGTCTGTGTTACTGTTATTTTTTAAATCTCATATAGATAATCTCATATAGATAACGCTCTAAAAGCAAGCAATGCACAACACATTAAATGAGCCATATTGCTTAAAGATGACTTCATGTGACAGTTTCCAATCAAGGCTTAAGAGTTTGTTTCCAGGCAATACACTGATGGTACAATGAATTCAGGAAGTCTGGTTTCCAGTAAGAATTTGAGATTCTGCTCCGTATTTTCTTATGCTTTAGATCATGATTCAACTATTGAGTCCTTGACCAAAACGTTCAGTAATAGTGGCTAGGCACCAACCATTTCTTCTGATCTCATGGCAAAGAAGGTTCATGGAAGCAATCAGACCTTCATTCCATTTCCTTCTCAGGTTCCCTGTCTTCTCCCTGTTGCTCCAGAGACAGACCAATCATTGCATCTTGAACATTTGTATGAACTTTTGCAGACAAAAATTTTGTTTCAGTGGATGGCATGCTCAGACTGACTAGTTCAACATAAGCCTAAAACAGAGGCCTCCGGACTGTTTTTTTTTTTTTTTTTTTGGACAGGGGAGTTCAGCCCTTTCATACTTGGCTAATCTTTGTGCTGTTTCTTTTATATTGAGGTTTGTCTTTTCCACTCCCTTTTGCTAGTTTTCTAAGTTTTTATTTCCATATTTCATGTCATCTGTAAGTTCTACTATGCTTTAAGGAGCCCTGGTGATGCAACAATTAGGCGCTTGACTGTTAACTGAAAGGATGACTGTTCAAACCGACGCAGTGGCTCCATGGGAGAAAGACTTAGTGTTCGTGTTTTCCCTTAGATATTACAGTTTAAAAAACCCTCTGGGGCAGCCGTCACACAGGGTCCCTAGGAGTCCAAATCAACCCCATGGCACTTAACAAGTATGTTTTTTAATTCCACCACTGATTACCTTCCCTTTCCTATAGGTCAGGAACCCTATATTGGGTTATACTGAATTGGGACGAAGGTCAACGTAATTGGGCTTTGGAGGGTGCCCAGGTTTAACACCAAGCCAGGACTTGCTACGACTTTGTTCCCAAAGCTAGCTCACCATTAGGGATGTCTTATCTATACAACGATCAAGCTGAAGAGTGACTAAGTAACCAGGAAATGGAGACTGGCAACCTGACTAGGTAGATGGGCTGATGAACCCAAATTGGGAGGTGAAATGGCATGCTGTGCAACCTGGCAGATCATCACGTTCCATGAACAGGTCAGATAACGATGAAGTGTATTGTAGGATCCAAAAACGGGTGAAAGTGCAATTGCCGGCCTCATCTGAGAGATCTGTGACAGGGCTTATCCCATCTTCCTGTTCACACAGAGAGCAGGGGCACTTGCTGCTTGGTGGACTATGATATAAGGCGGTGGCTGATCAGACGGATGTCCTGAGAGAATACTAGGAAATAGGCACCAGCAGAAGGAACTCTGGTGGCGTAGTGCCTAAGGCACTTGACTGCTAACCAGAAGGCTGGCGGTTCAAACCCACCAGCCACTCCTCAGAAGGAAGAAAAGGCATCTATTTCCATAGTGATACTGCCTCAGAAACCCCAGGAGGTGTCGCTATGAGTCAGTTCCGACTCTATGGCACGTTAACAGAAGTAGCATGCTTTAGACAGGATCCCATCACCCCAGCCACAAACCCCTGCTGGAGAGCAACCATGGCTTGAGCCCCTGGTGATGCCCTCCCCCCCCCCCAAATCCCCAAGCTATGGCTGACAGGAACTGCCAGTAGAGCTTTGAGGTAGCTGACATTTCAACATCCAACTGACACAAGGTCTAGCTAAGAAACTACCTTCCCAGGCATCTGAATCGCCAAATCCGGTCAACCAACCATTCAGCAGCAGGAAAAGCTGTCATGGGACCTTGGGGGGTGGGGGTATATGGGGGAGTGGCATGCCTAGTCCATGGCCACTGATCTGGCTTGGTCTGAGCATCACGCTGGAGACTTGTACTTGTGAGCACCTATGGGGCTTTAGGGCTACATGGAGTACAACACCCTGAAATAGATCTGTAGTCTAGCAGCTATTCCAGAGCTCCCCCAAGTCTAGCTCAAACCTGTTATATGCCCCTGAACTGTGGCCCCCACTCTAGATAATCCCAGGACCCCATACTCCACTTCTTTCCTTCTTGAGTTCTCTGGACCTGCCTCAACAACACAGCCTTCTAACCACAATCCTGGGCTTCTGACCAATGAGCTGGAACCTTACTGAGGGCTTCCTGTGGGTGAAGGGCAAGGCTGAGCTCTCTTTCAACCCGGACGAAGTGACCATCCTTATTATATTACAGAGAGGCCAGAGGGGCCCTGGGTAGAGCCCAGATCTGACTGCAAAGCCCAAATGAAGATTCCCCTTGACAAAAAAACTCCTCTACAGCTATTGTGCCCTATCCTGGCCCATGTGGAAGGTTCCATCTGGACAGGACATGAGTTGGGCCTGGCCAAAGATGGAGCCCCACTGCAGGTGGAGCAGAGCCAATTTCCAATTGCCCAGTTAAGAGCCTGGAGGTTGTGCTCCATTCATGGGTGTTCAGGTCTCTGCCGAGCACGGAGTGGAGACAGTGGAAGCTGGACTTTGGCCTTTCAGGACGAACAGTGCATACAGACACAGAACAGTTCCTGGCAAAGGACACTTTGAAATCCTGGCGCAGTCAGATAGGCCAAGATTTGAAGAGCCATCAGAATGGCAGTGCAGGGACAAAGCCTACTGTGCATTTCTAGTGACTTTATGGGTAACAGTAACTAAAGGCAGGTGAAGCTGCAGCAGTTAGAAAAATAACGGCTCTACCCAACTGCCCAATGCCCAGTACCCCGCCTTCCCAAGCTCTGGATTACTGAGAAAACACCCCTTGAGACTTCTAACCTATAGGGCTGAAAGCGTCATCTTGAAAGTTAGAACTAAAGACCCAAATCCACTGCCGACGAGTCTTAAGTTAGCCCACTGCAAAAGAGATTCTGTTCAATTGTTTTTCTTTCTTACCTAGAAATACATACTATAATACTGGAAGTCTGAATTCTCCAGCAAGCATCTAACAAGATTTCAACAAAAGGCTTAAGGAAACCAGTAAACCAGTAACCCCACAAAAAGAGCAACACAGGTTTCTAAGGGTGGACAAGTTTACCATAGAAGGCAACACTCAACATAAATACAAACTAACAGTTATAAAACTTTTACAAACCACAATCTAAGTTAATTTCAGTATCAACACACAGACAAAATATAATTTTAACATTGTTTTAATCAAGTAACATAGGTGTTTGAAACAGTTTTCAGACACTTGAATAGAGCAAAGAATTGAAAGGATTACTCTGAGGACAACCTCTGTGAACAAAACTCAGATTATGTAAATTTGAATTCCATTAAAATTTGGCACCACAGTCAACACTGGTCCGAGCCAAAATTTTCTCTTTAGTGTTTAGAAGCCCTGAACATGTTTTCCTTCAGATTAAGAGAAAGAAAAAACAAACTCTAAAACAGAACTTCATCAGCCTGGTTATCTAGGGTGCAACTCTGCTTAGGTTACTATTGTATGTTCTGTAGAATTTCAAATGGGCCTTGTAGCAAAGATCTAAAACCTAGGTGAGATGCAGATCCGTGACCCTTTCTCTTTGGTGTGACAAAAGCACGTCCCCCAGGTAGGCTCCTGCTCCACCCTCACCGGAGTCTAGCACAAGGCAGCTGGAGACCCATTCTTGTGTCAGCAGCAAGACTGTAGGTTCCAATTCCTTAAAATACCGACTAACAAAAGCTTTCATTTCTACCAAATGTCTATATAATTTCAATGTGAAAAATTTTTACACACATTTGTCAGGAAGGTTTCATTAAAATCTGTGAGATGGGTCACCAAGTAGGGCAAGGGAGGTGAGCGGGACAAGCCTGTGTTTCCTCCACAAAAGCAACCCTGGATTCTTGATTCCCACCATGCATTTTTATGGAGAGCAACAAATGCAACAAGTTCTTACCTGGAAAAAAGGACTGCTCAAATGGAGTCAGAACCCAAAGCAAGCGATTCAGATCAGCTAACCGGGCAAAGAATTCACAAAAAGTGATCAACTCATCTTTACGTCTAAATCAAAGCCCTGGATGGGTGGGGTCAGGCCCCAGCGACCATCCTCACAGATTTCTTGGCTATCTGTCTATGTTCAATGTGAAGTAAAAAACATCCCAAGTCTTATGCCAAAATACAGGCTCTGACTTAGAAATATGCTTTTAGCTTTGTTTCTTTTTAAATAAGCCTTTTTTTTTTTGGTGGGGCAAGGGGTGGGAGGATCAAGTCCTGGACATTACAAAGGTTATTTTGGCAAGGTAGCAACCAAACTCCAAAAAGCAAAGGCGACGTCCAAATGGAGACAGCATGAAACCACCATGCCATCAGGAGAACACACATCCAACAAGATACAGGATGTGGAAACAATCATAAATTGTCACCCGAGGTGTAAGGGAAGCTGAAAAACGACACTCACTTTTTAGCTGGACGTTAAGTGCACCTTTCCTGCTCCTGCCAAGTGAAGCCACAGAGGAGCTTGCTGTTTTATCACACTCCAAAATTTGGGTTTTCTCTCAGAACAAAGCAATAGCTCCACATACAAACTGCTGATTTGCTAATGTGGTAATTTCCCTGGCTCAGCCAATGTGCACACGATGTCAAAGACCACAATCAGGGGCAAGTGTACACGAACTGGGGGAGGGGGGAAGAGAAGAACCAACTGACAACAACCCAAATAACCACAACTCAAGTTTCAAACCTGCTCTTAAAATTATTTATAGGACACTCAGGTCATTTTTCTTCTAAGATAAAGGTGTCACACTATCATCTGATGACCGGTCCACCTTGGCATGGGAAGAACATCCATTACCAGATGTCAACTTGAGGGACCAAAGAGAAAACCTGAAAGGTACTGAATTTCTTAATTAATGAGTAAGTTGATTAACAACAAGTAAGTTTAAGTTTACATTCTGCTGAAGAGTTCTTTACAGTTTCAGCACCTAACAATGTCTAACAGGCTCCAGAAATCCTTTCAGGTCAAGTGATGGTGCAACATTTTAGAAGGAGCCAATTATTTCAGTTAAAGTCATTCAGAGTTAAAAATCTGAAGAATGACCAAAAACAAATCTTTATTTTTCTAACTATAAATGTGATCCAAATGTGTCCACCACTAGGTTTTCAGAAACAAACATGCTATAAATAAGCAAACTACATCTGCTCAGGGATGTGTATGGGCTCCTTAGATGTCTCACTGGGCTATTACATACCACTCACAGTAGAACATTGTTAGTATAAAGTGTAGCATGATGTTAAGCCATTTAGCTTTTGCACATACATGTTGCACTTCTGGCTGATAAAAGCAGGAAATTGTGCAGCATGACACTGTTAAGCTAGGTTGCATCCACCACTTTAAATGGCATCAATATCAATGTCATCATCCTTGTTGTCAGACTTCACAGTTTCAACTTTAGGTACACTGGCAGTCTTCGAATACACCACCTGATAAAATAAATGCTTTTATTGATTTCCAAGCCCTTATCCCAATAAATCTACCTGAAAAACACTAAATAACAAGAAGTTTCCGGTATCAGAAACAGAAAGTTATCTTGAAACTGTCTCCACAGCTTAATATCTTACAAAATTTTACTGACAATTAATTCCTCTATATGCAACCTGCATTAAAGAGACCATTATTGTTTGGGGTCATCTTTTCCAGTAATACAAACATTTCCCGAATTAAGGCAAATCTACCCTTTTATTACACCTATAACTCAAATTCTGAATTATCAAAACTGGCCATTTTATGTCACTGCTTACCAACCTTTTAATTCTCAAACACCTACTAACACTGTAGTTAACTCTCTCCCCAGTTTACCTCAATATTCTCATCTTCATCTTCCTCTTCCCCACCAGAAGATTCCTCCTCTGCCTCCTTCAGCCATTTTATGAATGGCTCTGCTTTGACACGAATCTCTTTGGCAAGTTCCTTTGAGACGTATTTCTTAGATGCCTGTACAAGTTCAGCACAATGTTCTTAATTTGAAGAATTTAGTAAAATGATTTATTTATGTGATCCCTCCCTCACATTGAGCTCTTTAAAGAGACTGGGTCACAGCCTCATCTTGAATCCTTACCAAAAACCCATGTTCACTAAACGCAAATTGAGCAATTCCAGCAATTCTTTCTGAGAACTATATAAACCAGACGTAACTGAATCACCTAACAAGTTACACCAGCCAAGCACAGGGATTACATTTTAACAGAGCAAGTAAGGTACTAGGGTTTTAAAATCTTAACGCTGCAACACTTCTATGCCCGAAAAACCCACTTATATATACACCCCACCTTTTCTGACCAGCTGATGATGACCTCTTCTTCCAAAAGGTCTGCATCATACATCTCCTTCAAGATGTGTGGGATCTTAGAGATAAGCTGAGCCTGATGCATTGCCACCACACACTCCAAACCATGGAGGAGGTACCGCTGAGCTTTTTTGTTGTTATGACAAAACTGCAAAGAGATCAATCTTGGCTTCAAGAGGTTGACCACTGTTAACACTGAAGACTAAGTCATCTGTTCCCCTTTAAGGCTATGTATGGGCCTTATACCAATGGTCCACAAGGTCAATGCACAAAGGCCCCTTTATTGCTTAGTTAGGAAGTATCTATGGGGAACTTTTTTCAAAGAACAGAGAGGTTAAACTAATGGGCCCAAGGCCACACAGCCATAACTGCATTTACAGATGTAAAATAAATAATTTGCTTACTCGTAAGAAATGGCGCCTGTATTTCTTGATTTGTTCCCTAATCTTCTCATTAAAAAGAACTTCAGTCAAAACCAGGGGGCCCATGGCTTTTACATCCAGCCTTTCTGCTTCAGCAACAATTTCTTTGTCAGATGAATCAATAATACCCTCTTCTTTCTTTTTCTGCAAATACAAAGCAAAATTCAGAGAGGTGGAGATATATCCCTGTGTGGTGAAGCCCTGCTCCTAGGACTGAAGGTCCCTCTCATGCCTAGTCTCTATTCTAGATCAGGCATCCCTGAGAATTACACAAGAGAAACCATACCACCTTGAAAAAGTTCTAGTTTTGAAATGTAATTTATAAGTGACAAGTTTCTATCGGAGAAACACCCATTTTTACACAGGAAAAAAAAAAAAAGTCCCATAAGAACAAGAAAGATGATCAGGATTAGAAGCAATATGACTCTTGAAATTAAGTACTAGGGCCCTGCGGTGTAGTAAATTACTTAGTGTGGCTTTTCTACCCATAAGTCTTTGTAAACTCCAAGGTGGGATTTTCTATGAGCAACTGAGGAGCTCCTGATTGCTGGAAGTTGTCCACCTGGAGTATTTCTGTTGGGAGTGGCACAAAACAATGTTGTGGGAGGTGCCCACTCTCTCTCAGGTGCTTAGAGTTCTGATGCTATGATTGACTAGTTTGACCACCTGCCGGGTTCAAAAGGAGGCCTTCTAGAGGCAGAGCTTGCTCTGACTGCTGGTTGAGGAAGACGTGCTGCTGAAAGAGACACGGGCTCCTGAGACACTCATTGCTTGGAAAGAGACGCAAGAGACACGCATAGCTGAGTGAGACAGTGAGGTACCAGCGCTGCTGGGAAAGAGACTGTGAGAGACTGCTGGCTGAGGGACGGTGGGCTGGGAGAGAGAGCATTTTCCCTGAACTTGAATTAGTAGCCTGTGGTGCTTCCCTAATACACAATCTGTGAGCTCTATGTGGCCACTGCAGCGAATTATCAAACCCAGGAGAGAGGTGGTGGGTGCTTTGGGAGAACGGTTGGAGAAAGGGCTGGAGGGAGGCAGTATGTCTGGTCCTGTAGGAATAGGCCTTGGGCTACTGCTGGTAATCTTGTCTTCCCCTTGTGGGATTAGAGGAGTTCAGAACACGTGGCCTCCATGTCGTTTTTGCAGGCCCATAAAACCTACGAAGGCTAAGGGCCTGAGTATGTAAGAGGGTGGATTCTGCTCCATTTGCAGTGGATCTGTGGCTTGGTCTCGTCTCCGGAGACACATCAAATTGGATTCATAGTTGCTTGCCCTTCCAAAAGGAAGGAAGTACAAATGGTAGGTTCTAACAGAAAAAATTGTTAAAAGAAACAATTTTAAAAATAAATGTACTGTTCGTTAAGTCTATGGCTTTAAAATAAAAATAGTGGGTGGTGGTGAATATAAGCCTCCTGAATATCCAAAAGAACTACCATAAGAAAAAGTTACCAGCCACCCAGTCTGAAGTCGTCATTAAACCCCACGGCTGGATTGAAGCTAACTTCTACACTGCCCTGAAAGCATTTGTTTTACCTTAACAAAATCAAACAGTATGTTGACTCGTTCTTCAATGGTCCTCTCCAGATCGTCACTGAGGGTCAGAACTTTTGCATGGTCACTGATTTCATCCATTCTGCGCCTCTGAGCTTCCTCAGTTGTATCCTCCCCCCAGTCATCATCTTCCTCTTCTTCCTATTCATAAACAAAAATCTTTGGTTAAAACCTTCAAAAATAAAAAAACACATCAGTTTTTAACCAAACTAATAGCATTAAATTCATTTTCCACTGAAATAAATTAAGGCAACCTTAATTCAAGCAGTCAACAAAACAAAAATGTTGCCATCATGTGCCAGGAAGGATACTTTCATCATTTCTGCCCACCTCAGCCAATGACTTCTACTTTTGCCCAGCACTCACCACAGCATGGGGAGGAGGACTGATTTCATTTGGAGGTGGAGGTGGTGGTGTCTCACTACTGGACACGGAGCCATTTTCCTTATCCTTCCCCTTTCGGTTTTTCTTTTCTTTTTCTTTCTTTCCTGTACCACTGTCACTATTCTCTATGTAAAACAAAAGTTTAAGCCTACATGTTATATTACCTCATTGTCCATTAGGCACATTTAAAACCCTGGCCCTTTATGTCATACACATCCCCACTCTGAAGAGTCCAATGAATACTTTGGATTCCTTCCCTCAGAAAACCACACACACAGTTTGACCTGGAATTCTAAGGGGCTTCAAAGATCAAAATATGTGTTTAAGAAACTCAGACTAAAGATGAAGTGACCCAAAATACTAGTGGGAGAATCAGTATTAAATACAGAGATCCTTTTAGTTCCCATTCTTCCTTTTATTATTCAAATCTTTAGACATTTACAAAAAGGACAAAGAATGTTTTGATGCTTCCAAATCAAGTAATAAATTTTGTCCCTTATGACCTTTCCCCTCTACCCCACATGAACTTGGTACAATACCAAATCTCAAATGGGCTTTAGCCAAGAGCACAAGCACTGTTTAAGTCTATGTAACAGCTTGTCTCACTGAGGAGAGAAAACCGGAATAGGTTAGACTTTCTTGCTATAGCAAGCGCAAATTGTGATGGACGGTTTCAATCATCCATCACAGAGTGTTGCTTGCATCAACTTAAGCTGATGACCCAAGCCCCTGTATCTAAATCAACAGCAGAACCTGTTTGCTGGGATCCCATCAATCTATTTTACAGTACTGTATTTCATCCCTTCCAAGATAATCTGCTTTCAAAATTGCTATATAGTCCAACTAGCCACTTTGACAGTATATTCAAAGACATCTTAAACATAGTACAAGAATAAAAAATTCCTCATTTCTGGCTCACAACCAAGAAAACTTACATATTGTTTCCAATAATTAGTTGCTTTATGTTAAAATTTTAGGTCATCAAGATGACTTACCAGGTGGGTTTTTGAGAATGAATGTGCAGAGTTTATGATGTGTGTCAAGCATGCCTCGATAGCCACAGGCTTTACAAGAATTACCTATTGTTTGCTTCTTTGGATTGACATGCTGCCAAAAGAATAAAAACAAGTATGTCATCCACCACTATGTATGATAATTCTGCGAGAAATAATGCATGGAAATATGTAAGCCTCAGAAGACAGCCCAGTAGACAAATATTCTTTTTACAATGTGATCTTTTTTTTTTTTAAATTCCAATGCAGCCTGCTCTGCCATCTCAGGAACACGATTTGGTGACATCACAGGACTGAACACACAAGCAGACACACTGGCAGAACGCTCAAAAGCACGCACCAGGTCTGTTTCAGGATTCTCACATTCAGGACAGAGAACAAATTTTTTAATGAATCCATCCAACATGTCTTGCAGCTTATTCGCCTCATGAGATCCATTGACAATGTAACGGTCATTCTTAACATCAAACTGGGTCTGTGCTCCCAGCTCACAACCAAAATATTTGGTGGGATCTATTTGAAAAAAGAAAAATTGGCACATTACAGTTAACAAAAGTTAATCCTTATCAATTCACATTAATCCAAGTACCACTCTTTTATGTTTTTATCAGGTTACTCATGACAACCAGCAAGTCAGTTTTAACTCCAAGGTGCCATTTAACCTGTCAACTAATTAATTAGCACACAATTTTAGGCATATCAAAGAATTCAGGAACCTTTTTAGACTGCTCCAAAGACATTACTTACACGTTGGAGGCCGATTAAGCGCCTTTGCAACGTCAACCATGTTGACTATAACTGTCTTGATTCCATTTCCTTTGCCCTCAACCTAAAGAAAATAAGAATGGTAATTTTACACTGCCTAACTTGTTAAGTGTAACCTCTTAAAATCTAAGAGAGCTTATGACCACTTCCTATAAAAAAACGAAGCCCAGCATTACCTTGGCAATCAGACGGGGCATCTTGTAGCGATAGAACTGGTCTGACACACTGCGGTTGACGTTGACAGACATTTTGGCTTATTAGTGGCTTTATCAATAAGATGAAGAGATCTTTGATTGCAAATTTTTGGTATCTTCTGTCTGGAGAAGAAGGGATGACATAAACGACTGCAAGAGTTCTCGGTCTCTGACATGAAAAAATTTTCGCCACTGAGGCTGTAAGCTCCTTGCTTGTAGGCTATGTTTCCCCAATACAGGTACCAATGGCTGCGCAACAGCTCTGCAAGAGAAAGGACACAAGGCTCAAGCTTAATATCATTCCTGTAGTGTAACACGTCCCTCTGCATCCTGGCTGGTTGTACCCCACCGCCCTGTGTTGCAAAGCCCCTTCTCTGGTTCAGGTGCACAACAGCTAATGTTACTTAGTGCCCTGCAACACAGTACAACTTCAGCCACACAAAAGGCATCCGTGGGGACCCAAATGCGGCTCTGGAAGGGAAATGCCTGACTTGACCACAAAAACAAACCGCCCAGCTGTTTCCCAGCTGCGGTGGCTTAGTATCAGACCGACCTCAACTCGCCCGTCAGTGGTTTGCTTCGGCGGAGCCACCCTCCCTCGGTTACTGAAACACACACAGCCCTGTCCTCCGCCACCCACGCCCGGACAGACCACTGCTCGGGTCCCCGGCCATCACTTTCAAACGGGAAATTCCGCAAGCATCCACGGTCAACAGTCACTGCTTGCTTCAAAAAAAACACAACCCTGCCTGCGAGCGAGAAAGGAGAGGAACGGGACCCACCCTCGCCGCCCTCTCCTCCATCGGGGGACAGCACCAGTCCCACAGTTAACCTTCGCTCCTGTCCCCATGGCCACCGCTGGGGGCTGGGCGGCCGGCGACGGTGACACCCGCTCGAGTTCTGCCCCTGCAGGTGGGGCCAAGAGAGCCGCGCACGTCGCTGCGGGGCGCGGGCGGCGGGGGAGGGGAGGAGGAAGCGGAACCGGGCCGGGGCCCGGGCTGCGGGGCCCAGGCCGCCATGCCCCCGGCAGTGACTCACAGATGCAGCCCCGACCCTGAGTCAGCCGCGCGGGGCGGGGAGGGTCGCTCGCGCCGCCCCCGCCGCCGCCCGAAACTGCGCCACACGCGCAGGGTCACGCGGCGGCCGTCGCCATCTTGTACGGCCGCCATCTCCCGCCGCCGCCAAGACTCACCGTTTTCGTCAAATAAAGACATAAACCCAACGCTGCTCGCCCGGGACTGGGATGAAGTGCGGCGCGTGGTCACCGGGGTCCGAGGCGGAGGCGGAGGCGGGCGGGCGAGGAGCGGGCGGGCCGGTGCCGCCGCCGAAGCGCGGGAGGAGTCCCAGCGACGTCCGGGGTCCACACCCGTCAGCGCCGGAGCTGGCGACCTGCGGACAGAGCGCCGTGAGGTGGAGCGGCCAGCCCAGCCGGCGCCCACGGGGAGAACGGAAGGGCGCGGGCCGCCGCCCCGCCACCGGACTCACCTCTGGAATGTTCTCGCTCTGACTGAACAACGCCGCCGCCGCGCTCAAGCTATCCTCGGCCCAGCGCCCGCCCCCACGCCAGGCCGCGCGTCCCATTGGCCAAAGGCCCGCCCGAGCGCGCAGACCATTGGCTCGCGTGCAGCGTCAATCGCGCCTTTCCCCGCCCCTTCTGCTTCCGGAGGCTCCACTCCGGGCCTCAGCCCGACCCAGCTCCGGGTCCTGTCTTCCTTTCCTCCTCGCCACTGCGTTTCCCAAAAGCCTTCGCGGCTAGGCGTCCGAGTCGCGGTCTCGCGAGTGCGCGAGCGGCCGAGGCCGCGGGGCGGTGTAGGCCGCGCTTTGTCGGTTTGGGCCTCCCGGAGAAAGATGGCGGCTGGTCCCCCTTCCCCGCTCGTCTCCGGCATCGCGCTAACCCGGCCGACGGGAGGCCGCGGCTCTCGGAGCCGCAGGAAGCACTCTCGATGTTCGGTTCCCGGGACTGGGGGAGGCCGCTGCACTCTCCCCAGTGGGCACGCGCCTAGTTCGGAGGGCTTATTTTTGTCTTTCCCGTTCCCCGTGGACGACAGTCCCCGGGTCTACAAGTAAAGAGAACGCAGGACTGGGTTTTAGGTGAAGACTGCGAGGCGCCTCTCAACCCCAGTGCCGCCTTTTATGCCCTGAAACTCGGGTGTAAGTGGCTTTGGTGACCATGACCCCAAGAAGCTGAAGCAGCAAGCAAAACAAAAGTTCCCCTCCCGCCTAAATGTGACCGTGGGGTTGGAACCCCCCGCCTAGTGCCAACCCGAGAGCCGCACGCCCCCGCCTCGCTACCCCACCCCTTTTTGAACTCTATGAAACCCCGCCTGCCTCATTCGGCGCTCAGTCTGGAAGCGATTCAGCTGAGCCCGGCCGGCCGGTCACTGAAAGAAAGTCTGTTTTTCCTCATCCTCCAGGCCTCCTGATTGCGGATGGGGGCCACACTTTGCCGTTACATATTCTGGGGGCTCGTCCGGGATCGGTGCGTGACTTTATCACCTCTCGACCCGGGAGGCGAGACCTCTCCCGCCGGCCGAACCCCGGGTCTTCTCCGCGGCGCCACCAGGAAAGTTCGACCGGACGGAGAGGACGAGATCCGGTGGGAGCCGAGACAGGTCTCTCCTCCCGCGCCTGAGAACCGCAAGGAGGCGAGGACCGGACCCCGTCGTCGGAGCTCCATCGTCCGGAAGCCGGTGCGGCCTCGGGTTTAGTCAGCGTGGCCTGCCCTCCCTTAGTGAGGAAGGGGAGCCTGATCGCCGCCCGGAGCCCCTCTCGTGGGCCGCCCTCAGCGGCGGGAACCAGGGCACTCCATCGGGTCGGCTGGTCTGCGGGTGTGTGCCTGAGGCCTGTTACTGAAACACGGAGCGAGTGAGGAGTTCTGATCTGCGTGCTCTGCTCACCGCCGGAGGCTTCGAGCCCGCCGAGGTCGCGTTTACACGACGACTGCGCCAAGGCCAAGAGAGCTCTGCATCCAGTGGCCAGAGACGAACAAAGCGGGTGGAGGCTACCCCTGTGTGGACGAGTGACACACAGCCGTATTGTCCCTCTGAGAACCCTCCCTAGTGTGTCCTTGTTTAAGATTCAAAGTTGTTTGACTTGGGAGGAATGGGGGGAACGTGCTGTAAGTCTACCCCATTAGAATGCATGATAAGGAATTTTAAGAAGGGTTTCAGCCGGGACTGTGGTTTCAGATTGACCTCGTTCAAAGGTAGAATGCTGTGTGAAATTGAATGACCTAGTTTTGGGGTCGGATGGCCCTCAGAAGGTAGCCTGGAGATGGATTTGGTCAGGGCAGTCTATCACAAAATAACCACTGGCCCGGCACAACGCCCTGATCGGTTTCCTTATATAGATGCAGATTCATGGCTAAGTATAGTCCAAACCCAACCAGATTGGTTAAAGAGATGGAAGGAGGAAGGGAGGCAACCAGTGGTAGATAAGGTGGTGGCCCCCACATCCCTTCAGGGAAACAGGAAGCCAGAAGAAAAGAAGCCTATTCTGATGATCCGGAGCCAGACATAGACCCTACCCCACCGTATAGCCCGCGCACCCTCTGCTCCACATGCCAAGCCAGCGGTGGCAGAGAAGGCCCCCTACCCATTCAGGCTCCCCCGCTGGCGGTCCAGGGTCTGCTAGTATATGATGCGCATGGGAAGTCACAGAGAGGAAAGACCCACGTCAGTATAGCAGCCCTTCACCTCCACAGACCTGCTCAACTGGAAAACACATAATCCCTCTTTTCACCGAGAAGCCTCAGGGCGTGATTGACTTGTTACAGTCAATTATGCAAACCCATCAGTCCACCTGGCAGGACTGCCACCAACTTCTCATAACATTTTTCAATTGTGAAGAAAAGAGGAAAATAACTTAGGGAGCCCTCCAGTGGCTAGAGGAAAATGCCCCTGAGCCCACAATGGATGCCAAGAGGTGGGCAACCAAACGTTTTCCTGAGGAAGATACCAGGTGGGACCTGAACGAAGAGGGGTTAGTAGATATCAAACTGTACAGAGAGCTCTTATACAAGGATTGAAGGCTGGAAGCTGTAAGGCTATTATTTAATAAAACAACTGAGGTTCTACAGGCCCCTGAAGAAAGCCCCTCCAAATTCGATGAACAGCTATGTGAAGCCTTCCGGACTTACACCCCGTTTGACCCAGAAAGTGCAGAGAACCAGGAAATAGTCAACACCACGTTCGTAGCACAGGCACAGAGTGATAGCAGAAGGAAGCTCCAGATACAAGAGGGATTCACAGGCATGAATATTAACCAACTTTTGGAAATTGACAACACCCATCTAGGAAAAACCACAACTTGCAATATGTTTTAAAAAATATTTCTATATCCATAAATTACCAACTTTAACCCAACTAGCCACTGCCCATTGCACCCTCTGTGCAAAAAAAAAAAAAAAAAAAACCTAAAACAGGGACCTACGGGTCCTCCACAAGTACGGAAAACTGGAACTGCTCCATTTCAGATTATCATGATTGACTTTAACAATTACCTTGGTCAGGAGGATACAAATATCTATTGGTTATGGTATGTACTGTCTTTGGTTGGATAGAAACCTTTCCATCTTGAACAGAAAAAGCTCAAGAGGTGACCAAAAACCTACTTAAATAATTCCATGCTATGGACTGCCTCTCACCACAGGCTCGGGTATCAGCCCTGCCTTTGTAGCCAAGGTAATCCAGAACTTATGCCACATCCTGAAAATCAATTGGAAGTTGCATGCCGCCTATCGACCATAAAGCTCTGGGAAAGTGGAACGCATGAATTGGACCTCAAGATCATGCTAACGAAACTCAGCTAGGAAACAGACAACCTGGATCCAGATGTTACCTATAGCACTACTCAGAATATGGTGCAAACCATCCAAGACCCATAGGTTATCTCCCTGTGAGGTGCTATATGGGCGGCCGCCCCTATCATCAGTGGCTTAAAAGGAGGACTAAACCAATTAGGGTCCCTAACCTTACAGATCCAATTGTTACAGTTAGGTAAATCTTTCCAACAAGTAAACAGCTGGGTTAGGAGACCAAAGACTCCCCATAGGATTGAGCATTTCTGTACATCCTTATTTACCAGAGGACCAAATATGGGTAAAAAAGTGGGGGTCAGTTGAATTAAACCCCAAGTGGAGAGGGTCCTATACAATCATACTGTCCACTCCAACCACTGTTAAAGTTTTAGGTATCTCTCACCCCATGGATTCATCATGAGTTCTGGGAAATCAAAAGCCGCCCTCAGAACCCTCTGAAGGTGACTCTGCAGTGTGAGAACCACAGATCTACAGCACCCTGCTCCAGTCACTCCACTGGCTGGCTGGTCTACGCATGGCCGAAGTCTGAGGGCCTGCACTCACACATACAATGACTATCCTGGGATTCATCCTATACTTTGAACTTTACTGCTTATATTCCTCTTTACCTCTTGTTTCTTCCTCTCCTGATCCTTGCACACAGTGTTTCAAAACAACCTACTCAGGGTCCAGAGTCATAACCCCCTGATACGGCATTCATACTACAATTGCCAGAGATCTCATCCTGCGAACATAACCCAACAACCTACTCATACTGCAAGACCACCAAGGTCTGTTATAAACCGCAACATAATCCACCCAAACACTAGCTAGAAATGAGGAGCTTCAGCTCGACTGGACAGCTAATTAATAAGACTGGTCTCCTCCCAGACTTCCCCAGTCCCAATAATCTTCAATGGCTGTAAGGCAATCAGCCTCAACACCTGATCATGAAGCACCTGAGGCAGTTTGGACTGGGTCAGATAGTATAGGCACCAGGACAAGTACATGTGTCGCAGGGGTACTTGTAATGGAAAGGTGAGCGACTGTTGGGGCCCATACTATAATCGTTGCCCTTATTGGTCTTGTGTAAGCTGGGCCACATGACATTCTTCTGGGAAAACTGCTTTCCTCTCAAAAGGTGTAACTAGCTCAGATTGCACACAAAGCAATTGTAATCCAATCAGTCTCACCATTTACAATCCTAAAGAGTGGTTTAAGGATGGACCTAGGGAAGTGGGGCTCCAGATAACTAGGACCGGGTCCAACTCGGGTACTATTCTCACAATTAACCTGATTGCTTACACCCATCAAACAAACTCATCACCTATTTCACTCATTTTATGAGGAGACAAGAACATCTGGCAAACCAGGTACCCCCCAGCTATCAGTAACGTTTTCCTGGAGTTAGCAGAAACCATAGCAAGCTCCCTAAAAATAAAAAATAAAAATAAACTGTTATATATGTGCAGGAACTAACATGGGAGACCAATGGCTCTGGGAAGCAAGAATTAGACTTACCAACCATACAATGAAAGTAAACATACCGTAAGCAAATCCACCTGGGAAATAAAAACCTCTATAATTGGTCATGTCTGCATAGTTGAAAAGGGGAAGACTACCATATAGAAGTAGAGGATCACTTTGCACTAACATACAGATACATAATGGAATTTCAAATAGTACTTACTGGTGGTCTGGGACCAACCAAACTGCCCCAGAGAATCCATATGCAAACTTCAGTACCATACTCTCCCTATGGTCACAAGTTACTGACCAGGTCTGGGAGGCCCCAAAAGGGTTATACTGGATCTGTGGAAAAAGGGCATATGCCCACCTCCTTCAGGGTTGGACAGGTACCTGCACCCTAGGAACTATTCACTCCTCTTTTTTCCTCCTACCCCTACGAAAGGGAGAAATCTCAGAGTACCTGTATATGATTTATTTAGCCAGATTCCGGCAAGACTTGCAATTAGGGGATTGGAAAGCTATTGAGTGGCCTGAAAAAATTATTCAGTACTATGTCCCGGCCACATGGGCAGACGATGGAAGCTGAGGTTACCGAACCCCAATTTATATGCTTAACAGGATCATTAGACTACAAGCAGTGCTAGATAGTATCACAAGTTAAACAGCCCAGGCTCTTAACCTCCTAGCCAAACAATACACACAGGTACGGGCAGCCATGTATCAGAATTGCCTGGCCCTGGATTACCTCCTAGCTTCAGAGGGAGGAGTTTGTGGCAAACTTAACCTTACTGTTGTCTAAAAATGGGTGATCAAGGGAAGGTCACTGAAGAAATAACAGATAGGATGAAGAAAACAGCTCACATCCTGGAAGTCCAGACCTGGAAGGGATGGGTCGCAGCCAGATGGTTTAATAATTGGCTGACTAAGTTTGGAGGCTTCACAACCATTGCAGGTGCAGCAGCTCTATTTTTACTCCTTATAATCATCCTCCCGTGTATACTGTCCATAGCCCTACAATCTATTCACTCGGTCATAGAGACCGTAGCAGAAAGAAAAACTACTAGTCAGGTGTTAGCCACGTGGAAGGATCAGCCTTTAACCCCACAGGAAAACTCAGTATATGATGATGCCATCTAGTGATGCTCTAGGGGAACAGGCGCCACCTAGCATCAAAGGGGGAATGAAGCAGCAAGCAAAACTCAAACTCCCCTCCCACTGAATGTGACCATGGAGTTGGAGTCCCCCTGCCTGCTGCACAATAGGAAAGCCGCACGCCCTGCCTCATTACCCCACCCCTTTTTTGAACTCTGTATAAAACCCGTGCCTGCCTGCCATTGGGGCTCAGCCTCGGGAAGCGAGTTCGCTAAGCCTGACCCCTTGCTACAAGAAAGTCTGTTTTTCCCCATCTTCCTGGTCTCCTGATTGCGGATCTGGGTCACGCTTTGCTGCTACAAAGCTAAAGCCCAGGACTCGCCGAGGCACCGTTACGGGGTCGTGGACCGCCCACCCACCCCGGGCCCCTCACCTGCACCCCTCTTACACACCTGCTGGCCGGGTGTGCAAGCTGGTCGCTCTTGTCCACGTCCATGGCTCCCGGTTCTCTAGAGGAAAACACCCGGCCATCCTGCCTGTCGTTGAGCAGGGGCCGCTGAGGCTCCTTCCTCTGCCTTCTCACTTCCCTAAGATCCAGCCCACTGTCCATGAGCCCCACAACACCCCTGAAGGCTCCCAGGCCTCCATCTTTCGGGGGACCCCCTGTTCTCTCTGGGCTGAAACGGTCGTGGCGCTCTACTGTCCCTTGCTCCAGAGAAGCTTGGCACTGAGTCACCATTCTTTGAACCCTCCTCTCCAACTAAGGAGCTCTGGTAGCATAGTGGCTAAGACACTTGCCTGCTAACCAGAGGGCTGGCGGTTCAAACCCACCAGCCACTCCTCGGAAGGAAGGTTGGGCAATCCTACTTCCGTAGTGATACTGCCTCGGAAACCCAAGGAGGGGTCGCTATGAGTCAGGGCCGACTCGACGGCACATAACAACAACAACTCCAACTATGCCCAAAGCAGGTGGTCAGTGCATGCAGTAGAAAACGAACCTCTCCCATTTCAGTTCTGTTAGAGGTTATTGCAGAAGGTCTCCCATTCTTTCAGAAAGATGTTTTGTGTAAACGTTTCTAGTGAGACTTTTTTTTTAAAAAAAAATGCACCCAGAATCCCCTCTGACATCTGGGCATGCTTGACTTCAATAGAGCAAGAGCCACGTAACAGCAGTCGGGTGTCCACTGTTACCTGTAGTCTCTGAGGAGCCGTCCTGCAAATAGCCAGCCACGTAGTTGGGAACAGGCTGAGGTAGTGCAGGGCCGCGCTTTGTTCTAGGCTAGTGGAATTTGCATGAAGAAATGGAAAGGTTTCTTGTTGTTTAAAATCAAAGTTCAAGTATTGTTCTCTAATAAACCCCTTTAAAATGGACAATGTGGGTGGGAAGCCAATCAAAGGGATGAACTCAGCGGAAAGAAGCTATTCGTAGTCTTCACCCCAAAGGCAGTAGCGGCGGGTAGCCCTCAGATGTGCTACTGCTCTTATACCTGGGAGCGCGACTTAGCAGTATGGGAACAGAATTGGGTGTTTGCTTGTATGCCCACCAATTCCACGTTATTTTAGAAACTCCTCGGAAAACTGCCTGAGCTAAGAAGCCTGTTTCCTCACACACTTTTTAAATGGTAAATACAGTGGTTTTTTTTTTTTTTTTTTTATGGCTCTTTGATAACACAATTTTTATTTTCATTAAAGTTTGTGTGAATTTCTAACTTTGATTCTTAGTGTCTGTACCACTCATTTGAATATAATCAGACAAATAATAAAAGTTACCCTTAAATGTTAGTTAAATGCTCACCATTTCCTAGAAATTTACAAAGTCCTTTGACTACACTATCTTATTTATTTCTTAGCCTCTGTGAGAATTTTTACTGCCATTTAACAAACGAGCAAACTGAGGCTTGGTTGGAAAAATTAAGCAAGTGGTCCAAGCCCCTGCACCTAGGACGTGGCAGAGCTAGGATTGAAACCCAGATCTCTCTGATCCCAAAGCCTTTCCCCTTAACGTCTGTAGTCCCTTCAAGTACATTAAAAACATGACTAAATCTTGGTATTTGTGCATATAATCCCACTGACTTCTTTAACCATGTGAGAGGAGGATGTTGTTATGCCCATTTTACAGGTTAGGAAAGAGACTCGGGAAGGTTCAGTAATTACCCACAGTCACCTGCCTATTAAGTGACGGGCAGCGTTTGAACTCCAGCTTGCTGGACGCCACGCTCATTGCACAACCCCGCCTCCTATTTCTGTCTCTGCCCACGTGCCCGTGCTGTTTTGCTCACAGTTGGCTAAACACAGGGCTCTCGGTACCTATGAAATCCTTGTCGAGCAGGTAATTAGTGACACCTTTTGGGATGTGCCCTTGGAGGCATACCGACAGCCGCTGGAGAGGAAAATTGATAAATTGCCCTTCTGGGTGTTCGGGTGTTGGCGCCCTGCTGAGTTTGGTCAGCACGAGTCAGCCCCCTCGAGCATCATCAACTCTAGGTGCAGACAACCTCCAGCTTCTCAGCCTGTGGGCTTTCGTGGGGCCTGCAGTGGACCGGGGGGGTCACCCAGCTGGCTGACACCACTCTGTCTGTTTCCTTAAACCTCAAGAGCACTGTTTAAACCACACGCTCCAAACCAAACCAGACTCACTGCCTTTGAGCGGATTCCGGCTCATAGCAGTCCCCATTACGCTTCCAAAGCGGCAACCTTTACAGAAGCAGGCTGCCTTACCTTTCTTCTACAAGGTGGCTGGTGGATTCAAACCACTGACCTCCCAGTCAGCAGCCAAATGCCTTAGCCACTATACTGCCAGAACTCCTTTCAGCCACACACTAGTAGTTACTTGAGTTCCGTCTCTCCTACTTGGGGATAGGATGTAGGGCATGGTATCTTTTTTCCCTAAAACCCAAGGAGGGGTCACTATGCGTTGGATCCAACTTGATGGCAGTGAGTGAGTAAACTAGCCCAAAAAGAGCTCTGGTGGCATAGTCCCTAAGGGATTTGACTGCTAACCAAAAGGTTGGTGGTTCAAACCCACCAGCCACTCCACAGAAGGAAGACTGGGCAATCTACTTCCGTAAAGATTTACCACCTCAGAAACCCAAAGGGGGTTGCTATGAGTCAGAATCAACTCGATGGCAGTAAGTTTTTTGTTTTTTGTTTTTTTTAGTAACTAGCCCAGTCACAGTGGTGTGCAGATCTGGGAAGTTGCGGGAAGGGAGCTGAAGTTTATCTGATGAGCATAGAGTCTGGCAGGGGAGGGGTGGCAGCTGACTCCAGAGCCATAAGCTGTCCTAATGTAATGCAGCCGCATTGATAAACAGTTCTGGGCTGCTAGGAGCTCTGGTAGCATAGTGCCTAAGGCACTTGACTACTAACCGGAAGGCTGGCAGCTCAAACCCACCAGCCACTCCTCGGAAGGAAGGTTGGGCAATCTGCTTCTGTAGTGATACTGCCTCAGCAACCCAAGAAGGGGTTGCTATGAGTCAGGGCCAACTCGAGGGCACATAACAACAACAACAACAACAATAGGCAGCAGGCTGGGGAGCTTTGGTGGTATAGTGGGTAAGGCATTTGACTGCTGATAAAAAGGTTGGTGGTTCAAACCCACCACACACTGCAGAAGAAAGATGAAGCAGTCTGTTTCCATAAAGATTTACAGCCTTGGAAACCCAGTGGGGGTCACTGTGGGTTGGAATTGACCCAATGGCGGTGAGTTTGGTTTTGGTTTAGTCAGCAGCCCTGCACAGATCTTATGTGTAAACAAGTAGAGGGTCATGACTTCTGGGGTACACCCACGTGAAGCTTGGTCCCCTGTGAAATCTCTGATCCTCTGTGCCATTGTCTCCTTGCCTCTGGGACCTGTCACCTCCATCCCCTTCCCCAACCTACTCCACACCATTGGCATTCTCTTCACTTTATTGTGTCTGTGTACTCATCTGTCTTCTTGATCATGGAGGGGCTTCTCAGACAGAATGATAGATGCTCTGGATTGAATGTGCACAGAATATGTGTTATAAATCCCAGCCCCTGTACCTGTGGAGAAGGAGCTATGGTGGCGTAGTGGGTAAGGCGTTTGGCTGCTAACCAGAAGGTCAGTGGTTCAAACCCATAAGCTCCTCTGCAGGAGAGAGATGAGGCAGTCTACTTCTGTAAAGATTTACAGCCTTAGAAACCCAATGGGGGTCACTATGAGTTGGAATAAAGTTGATGGCAGTGGGTTTTTTTTTCCCTCCCCTGTGGATATGCCCACAATATGCAGATGACACAACCTTGCTTGCTGAAAGCAAAGAGGACTCAAAGTACTTACTGATGAAGATCAAAGACTACAGTCTTCACTGTGGACTACACCTCAACATAAAGAAAATGCAAATACAACTGGACCAGTAAGCAACATCATGATAAAGAGACAAAAGATTGAAGTTGTTAAGGATTTCATTTTACTTGGATCCACAATCAATGCCCATGAAGGTGGTGTTGTTGTTAACTGCCGTCGAGTCGTTTCCGACTCATAGCAACCCCATGCACAACAGAATGAAACACTGCCCGATCCTGCGCCAGCCCCACAATCCCTGCCATACTTGAGCTCATCATCGCAGCCACCGTGTCAATCCATCTCGTTGAAGGCCTCCCCCTCTTTCGTCGACCCTCCACCCTACCAAGCATGACATC
>NW_006921715.1:6066728-6076467 GCF_000298275.1 Orycteropus afer afer | reverse complement strand
TCTGTTGAAAGGGAGTTTCCCTAGGGGTGTGGCCTGCTTCCAGTATATCCAAGGACATCCTGGGAAAAGAGACATTCTTCTGTGGATTGGGATTCATTTTCATGACGAGCCCACACATGTCATAGGGGTACTGGGCTCCCTGGGGCTTTCACGTAATGGGGGAGCCCACGTGTGTCAGGGGGACCAGGCTCCCCAGGGCTTTCATGTTCCCGGTGAGCCCACGTGTGTCAGGGGGGACTTGGGCTCCGTGGGGTCTCCATTTTCATGACAAGTCCACATGTGTAAAGGGGTACCGGGCTCCACGGGCTTTTCAGGGCTGACTTTTTAAAATTGTATTTAAATTTTTATTGTGATTTGGGTGAAAGTTTACAGAGCAAATTCATTCTCCACACAGCAGTTCACACCCATTTTGTTTCATGACATTGACTGCAATTCCCTGCCGCGTAACAGCTCTCTTCCCACTTCCTCCCTGTGGTCACCTCTTCCTGGTGTCCTCCCCACCCTGACTTTTCAGAAGCAGATCCCTCTGGGTGGACGTGAACCTGCAACCTTTTGGTGAGCAGCCACCCAGGGGCTCCAAAGAGAACCCACGGCCTGAGCCACTTCTTTAATGACTGATTTTTTTTTTTTTTTAACCCAAACAATAACAGTTGATTCTCAATTTAAAACAGTATTGGTGGCGGGGGGGGGGGGCATTGTCTGTGAAACCCTGGGCTTCACCTGGTCACCGAACAGCAGGCCTGTGGTCTGGCCTGGGGCTGTCTTGTGATCCCACCCTCTGTTGTGATCCCTGCCTGGGTGAAGGTGGACCCCACCCTCCCAGGCTCACTCAGGAAGCAGCTGGTAGTGAAATCTGGCAACTTCTCAGTGAGAACTAACTCCCATACGTGAGCTGCAGAGGAAGTGCATGGTGGTCCAGTCTCCTCCCGTTCCTTCCTGGCAAGGAAGGACAAGTTCAGTGACCCAGCACCCACCCAGTGAAACCTCACAAGGCTGTCCAGGGAAGAAGCTGGGCAGGACACACATGGGGGGTGCAGTCAGTGGGCCTGGAAGAAGGGGGAAGGAAGAACTTGAGACCGCGAATCCCCTCCAGGAGATGGAGAATGGTATGTCCAGCCTTCCTCCCTTGTCTGGCCCTCCGTGCGTCCGGCCCTCCGTGGGTCTGGCCCGCTGTGCATGTGGCTGTCTGTCTGTTTGTCCCGCTGTGCGTCCGGCCCTCCGTGGGTCTGGCCCGCTGTGTGTGGCCGTCTGTCTGTTTGTCCCGCTGTGTGTGGCCGTCTGTGCGTCTGGTTCTCTGTGTGTCTGCTCCTTCATTCCTTCTGTTCCAGGGTCCTTCCCTGCATCCATTCAATAGGTGCTGTCTTCAGGGACAAGGGACACATGGCGTGCAGTGGCGTGTGCCCATGTGACTTTACGATGAGCCCAGTGCTTGGTCAAATACTGGTCTAGGTGTAGTTCTGAGGTCCTCATTAGCAGTTAAATTAGCTGACTCTGAGTGGATCACCTCCATGACATGGGTGGGCCTCACCTGATCAGTTGAAGCCCTTGGAGCAGAAACGGAGGTTCCTGGAGGGACAGGGGCTCTACTTTAAGACTGCAAATAGATACGACTTGGCAGCCCCCTACAAGTGAGTGAGCTGAGTCTCTCACTGTCCGACTCATGGCGCCCGCTGTGCACAGACAGCTCCAGAAGGTTCTCAAGGCCGTGACCTTTCAGCAGCCGATGGCCAGGCCTGTCTTCCGAGGTGTCAGCCTCTCGGCTGGTAGTGGGCACTTAACCCTTTGCACCACCCAGAGACTCTCCTGCACACAGACATGTGTATGTCTCTCCCACATGTTCTGTTTCTCTAGAGAACCCTAAGACATGACCCTGAAATCCTGTAACCTTAAGGATGGGTTCTCTGACTTGGTTCTGAGGTTTCTGCAATTGATTTTCAGATCTGGTTAGACTTGAACGTGCTTAATAAGATGGTCCCTTGTCACACTTGGAGGGTCCTGGGAGGGGGGTGGTGAGGAAGCAGGAGGGAGGGAGAGCCACCAGCCACCACCACCTACCCCTTGAGGCATTGACAGCCACCGCCAGCCACCACAGGAGTGTGGGGTGACCTGCTCGTAGACTTGGGAGCAGGGCCGTGCACAGAGGTGAGAAGAAGTGTGGGGCTGATAGGAGGGTCCCGTCTGTCCTGGGAGGCAGGGAGGCTTTAGGCAGGAGATGTCCCTCCATCCACCGGGCATGGGGCCTATGTCCTGAACCCCTCAGATGAGGCCTGAGCACTGCGTGCCAAGACCTGGGTTTTCAGGAGGGTGGCTTGGGCTGGGGGTTCACGGCAGGGGTGTTTCTGGGCCTGCGGGAGGGGCTGAGCTGGGGTGGCTGTGAAGGGCTGGCAAAGAGCTGGGCATCCCTGCCTGTGGGCTAAGGCCCCTCCTGGGACGGTTCTGTGAAGGAATATGTCCCAAACTCGGGAGAAGGCAAAATGTGGATTTAAAATATTTTTATTGCAGTAAAATATATAGTAAAGAAAGTATGCCGTTTTCACCATTTTTAAGGGCACAACAGTGACGTTAATTACACTCCTGCCGCGTCACCACTACCCATTTCCCCACAAAGAGACTCAGCACCTTAAACACTGATGTCCCGCCCCCACCGCCAGCCTCTGGGGGTGATCGCTCGATTTGTCTCTATCCACTTCCTGTTCTTGATTCTTCATGCCATCTTTGTCCTTTATGTCTGCCTTATTTCACTCAAGGAGCTCTGGTAACGTAGTGCCTAAGGCACTTGACTGCTAACCACAAGGCTGGTGGTTCAAACCCACCAGCCACTCCTCAGAAGGAAGGTTAGGCAATCTAGTTCCATAGTGATACTGCCTCAGAAACCCAAGGAGGGGTCACTATGAGTCGGGTCCGACTCGACGGCACATAACAACAACAACATTTCACTCAGAGGCGTTTGGTGGTGCGGTGTTGAAAGCATTCCGCTGCTCACCAAAAAGTCAGAGAATTGAACCCCTTGGCCTCTCCGGGAGAAAGATGAGGCAGTCTGCTTCAGTGAAGACTGACAACCTTGGAAACCCTGTGGGGCGGTTCCAGGCTGTCCTAGAGGGTCACCGTGAGCCGGAATTGGCTTGATGGCAACGAGTTTGTCTTGCTGTTTTTTGGCACATGTTAGTTCTAAGGCTCCCCAGTGGCTCCAAGGTTAAGCGCTTGTCTTCTAACCAAAAGGTTAGTGGTTTGAACCCACCCAGTGGCTCCATGGGAGAAAGAGCTGGTGATGTGCTCCCAGAAAGACTGCAGCCTAGAAGGCCCTGTGGGACCACTGACTCTGCCCCTGGGGTCACCGAGTGGAAACCAACTGGAGAGCCCCAGCAACTAAAGCAACGTGGTAATTCTAGGGTTAACCTTTGGAGGAAGTGCCCAAGTCTTCCCCACAGTGGCCGCACCACCGTGCACCCCCAGGAGGCAAGGGCGAGGGCTCCCACATCTCCCCGTCCTCACCAGCGCTCGTTGTTCTCTGCGACCGTGGGTTTGGTACGGTGCCACGGCAGGAGGCTCAGCGCGAAGTCCTAGGAGGTGCGGCATCTGTACTCCAGGCTGTGGCTGCAACCTGGGCTCACGTCCCATAGGGGCTCCTGGCGCACGTTTCATTTGGGAACTGTGGGGCCAGAACGGTTTTACTAACTCTGCTTGGCCCCCGAGGGTCTCTGGTGGCAACAGAACTTTGTTATCACAGGATATTCGATTACCAACCTGCAGCTGATCAAGGATCAGGTAAGGTGCTGAGAGCTTACACGTTCACCAGAAGCAACGGTTGCCGCTGCCAGGCGCCGTCGAGTCGGCTCCGACTCACAGTGACCCTGTGGACAGTGACGAGCTGCTGCCCGGTCCTGCACCAGCCTCACGATGCTAGCTCTCCTCGAGCCCATCATCGTAGCCCGTCAACCCGCGCCCTTGTCTTCTTGCTGGGCCCTGTGACTGATGAGGCACATGCAATTGGACCCATGCTCTTTCTTCGCATTGGTGGGTCAGTGGTAGGATGCTCGCCTTCCACGCGGGAGACCCAGGTTTGATTCCTGGTCAAGGAACCTCCTGTGCAGCCACCACCTCTCCATCAGTGAGGGCCTGGGGGCTGCCGGGACGCTGAACAGGTTTCAGCAGAGCTACCAGACTAAGAGGGTCTGCAAAGGAAGGCCCGGCACTCTACTGAGTATCGGCCAATGAAGAGACTCTGTGGAGCGCAACGGCGTGATACGGGCGGGGTTCTGTTGTGCGCGGGTCGCCACGAGCAGGGCTGACCCCCGGCAGCTGACGGTAACAGCATCCACATCTGAGTGAGAGTTCATTCCCGTGCTCAGTTCAGCTCCAGTGCGCCGGCGGCACCCTCTTGCCTTGCCTTGTCCCTTTCCTGTGTTTACAAAGCCTGTTCTGAGCCATTGTTCCTGGGCCCCTTTCTTCCAGACTATCAGCAGTTGGTCAAGGAGGGGAAGTTCCTGGAAGCCTGCCAGAGCATTGATTCATCAGGACACCTGGAAGGGAGGGACTGTGGCCCCCCGTTCCAGACGGTGGCTGAGAGCATGTGGCACGTGGTTCAGCAGGCCCTGGAGGACCACAGGCCCCACGGAAAACCGGAGCCACAGCTTGAGTCAGTGATGGATGCCATCGAGCGGGCACAGAGCAACTCCCAGATCCTGGAGCTCAGTGCCCTGCAGGCCGCTGGCATTGCCGCCTGGGGCAGCCAGCTGAAGAAGTGTCTGGAGAAGGACGCCGAGGCCCAGGTCCCTGCCCTGGATTCCCAGGAGGAGCTGGACCTGTACTTGGAGAAGCTGGAGGCGGCTGTGTGGCAGGGCCTGAGGCCCCAGCGGGCAGTGCGGCTGGGAGCCAGGCTCTGGGCCCTGTATAGGACACGCTTCCAGAACGTCCTGGCCAGCCGCCTCTCCGAGCTCTCCTTCATCCACAGATGTGACCAGAAAAGCTGTCACACACTGTACACATGGGGCAAGAAGACCTTGTTTGAGCAGTGGGGGTGAGCTCTGCTCGGGGTCCTGGGCGAGGCCACTGTTTTCTGCTGAGGCCTTCAGGCTCCTGGTGATTGTCAGCAGGCCTTGGGAAGGGCCACCAGGGTGGCAGGGGTGAGCCGGGAAGGGCCGCCTGAGCCGACCTGGTGTGTCCGTGCATGTGTGTGCATGTTGGGATATGCACGTGCACATGTGCACGGTGTATGGTCCACGTTTGCGCATGCTGTGTGGTACACATGCGTGTGGCATGTAGGGTCTCTCTGTGTGTGAGCAGGTGTGTGTAAGCACATGTGTGTATGTGGGGGGCTCATGGCTGACCTGCAGGGCCATGGAGACCTGTCTATCCAAGCAGAGCCCATTGGCCCCACCTCTCTACTCCAGGTGCCTGTCAAGTCACTGCCCAGCACTGCATGCACGGATGGGGGGCATGCAGGCCAGTGAGGAGAGCGAGTAGCCCCAGCCCTGCCCAGCAGGCCCCGCCTGGAGTCTGCTGCACTCGGCTCTGAGCTGCCCCCACACCCTGGCGCACACCTGCCCCTCCATTTCTGTGTCCTCCATGGCTCTTTCCTGTCCAGCAGAGAGCAGCTTCAGAAGGGGTCTTCCACCTCCCGCAACTCCCAGGCAACAAGCCACTTGGACCTCATGATCTTTGTCCCCTGGATGTCCCAAATGCAGGACAGGCTGGTGGTGCTGACCAAGGTAATGGTATCCAGAGGAGAATGAGGGTATGGTGGCCAGAGTGGCCCGGAGCCCACCCCGGGCCCTACAGGAGAGGTGTGCTGGGCCCTAGCCACCGTGTAGGCAGACACAAGGGCATTACAAAGCAGGCACATGGAAGAACCCAAAGCACACGCTCATGCCACCTCGCCCGGGAGTGTGGTCCAGCTATGTGTCCACATGCACACTGACATGCTCACACACGCATGCTGTCTTAGGCTGCTTCTCTAGAGAGCTGGCCACGTGGGCAGCGGTCACTCACGGGAAACGGGGATGGGGTCTAGCAGAGCCTCTCAGACCAGTTTCTGACGGACAGAGCAAGCACGGCTGGCCAAGCAGCTGTGGGGGCCCTACTAGCCGGGCCTGGGCTTGCCCCACTCCTGTCCTCAGTGATCCAGGCCATGGCCCTGGGTCAGGTGGCTGGGAGGGTCCTGCGGTGGAAGGGACTTTACTGTTTTCTGGGCAGGAGACACTGGAAAAGGATCTCACACGAGTCCTGAGCTGTGAAAGGAAGTGGGCCAGTTCTCCCTGCCCGACATTCCTGGAAATCTTTCAGGTAAATGCCGGTGTGTCTCTTTCAGATTCCTGGCAAAGACTGATGGCCCGTCCCGCCCTTCCTTTGTGCCTGGCCAGGGGGTGGGACAGTCTAAGGCTGAACTAATTGGGCCAGAGGGGTTTGAACTAGTGGAGGCCGGGGTCATCTGAGTGGACCAACTTTGGGGTAAATGGGGGTCTGGGGCATCAGCAGAGGTAGGGGTGGCAGGAGCAAATGGGGCACAGACCAGAGGACTGGCTCGTGAGGGAGGGGCTTGGCACTGGGTGCAGGTTGGATTTGGGGGCCTCTTCCTGGAGCCTTGAAGCTCCCGAGTCCTGAGTAAGGAACTGGCCAGAGGTGAGGCCTGTGGGGGTGGGGCTGGGCCTCTAGCTGCTGCCTCTCCTGCCCGGGGATGGGGGGGGGTTTCCCCACAGCCAGAGAGGAAGGGGCATGGTGGCACAGACGGAGAACACTTCAGGGCCTTTACCCCAAGAATGGAGGACAGAGGGCAGCTCCAGGTGGGGTCGGGGCAGCGTCAGGGTGTGACAGTGGCTGAACACCGATGGGTGGTGCTGGCTGGGAGTGCCGTCCAGTCGGGCAGTGTTGCAGAACACAATGGGAGGTGCGAGGGAGAGGACATGTGGGAGCTGTGAGTGCCTGGAGGCTCCATGCTGTGTGTCTTCTGCAGGGCTGTGGAGGGGAGGGCAGGCAAAGGACAGTGGTGAGAGCACCCAGTCCCTGAGTCTGAGTGACTGGCTGCCAAGGCCGGCTGAGAGCTGGTGGTTCCTATTGACAGCTGTTGGAGGAAACCATTGAGACCTCCCAGGACATGGGGCCACCTATCACCTGCCGGGTTCAAGCCACAGTCCTGGAGACATTTGCCAAGTTTCTGCAAAGGTGAGAGAAAAGGACTGCCTACCCAGGTGGTCCAAACGAGGGGCCACTCGGGCCAGCCAAGTCCGAGGGTAGGGAGGGGTGGAGCTGGCTGTGGCCCCTCCCTCCTGGCTCTGGAGCAGCTCAGGTTTGATGACAGTGTGAGAATGGCCACCAGCAACCCATGTGGCTATGGAGCACTGGACATGTGACCAACATCACGAGGAACAGAAGTTTCCATCTTACTTAATTTTGATTAATTGACATGTGGGCACTGTTTGGAGCTTGTAGTCTGTATGGGATCAGGGGGGGCGGTGCCCAGGAAGATGAGCTGGGTGGATTCACAGTCAGGCCTGTCTTCATTTAACATTTGGGGATGTTGTTGTTCACATTGTTTGTTTGGGGCATTAATTTTAACTTTTTAAAATACCACACTGGGGAGTTCCAGTAAGATGGCGGAATAGGCAGAAAGACTTCACAGAGCCTCTTCAACAAAGAAAAGGGGAACCAATTAACACAGATACAGAAGATCATCCTGGACCCCTGAGCCTTGAAGGGAAGGATATAGAAGTGGACTAAACTCCAACTAGCAGAAGAATTTGTAGGAAAACACCAAAAAAGACATACGGTGCTGCGGTCTGGCAGTGATCCTGATGCCACAGACAGCTTGCAGATTGCAGAGTAGTAGCAGGACCTAAGAATTAACCTAGAAATCAGCCCTGCTAGCCAGGGACTGCACCGAGGACTGCTCTGGTGGCTGGGGAATAAAAAGGGAGGCAGTGAAGAGGACCGCAGGTGAGCTGTGGACTTTTGTCTGTCAGGAGGACACAGCCTTTTTGAATGTTTACAAGTGGCTTGACCATTTTGGATATTTGAAGTGACAGCATTCTCCCAGATTCCAGGGGCTTAAGAACAGTCTCCACTTGCCAGTAACCCCAAGGACATTCCGGACCTGGACGACTGGAAAGGTGCGACATTCCCCTTGTTAGTCTTATACCCCATACCCTCTTGGTGAATGGAGGTGTGGCCATCCCTCATTCTCACCCACCTTCTGGGCCTGCAGGAATTCCATCCCAGTCTGTGTGCTTGGATGAAGCCTGGGTGCCCTGCCCTGCCTTCCCCCCATTTTTTTTTTCTGTTTTTTAGTTTGCTTGTTTTTGCCTATTTTAAAACTACTGTTATTATTTTTACTTTTGCCCTTTTTACTATTATTATTTATTCTTCCCCTCCCAGGTCCTAGTTTTCAGCTTTTTTCTTTTCCCTGTTCAGGGTTGCATTTTTTTTTTTTTTTTCCTTTCTCATGGTTAACCCCATTCCTTGTTTTTCTATTTGCATTTTTCTCATTTTTTTCTTCATTATTCCATTATTCTCCTTCTCTACATTTTTTCTCTTATTGCCCTATCCCCAGATATTGCAGGTTTTCTTTTTTTCTTCTTCTTTTTCCATTTTTTCTTTTCTTTTTTTTTTTTTTTTTGATTACTGTTCCTGTGTGATTACATGGTGTATTTTTTGTCCATGTGCTTTTACTTTTTTGATGGTTATTCAATTGTTCTTTTTGTCTAAAGGAGTGGAAGACAGCAACAGTCCCCAAATGACAGAACTACTCCCATATGTCCTGCAATTTCATTTACTGAGTGAAAGCCACCACTTCCTTCTCCACCAATGGGCAACAACAAAAACACCAGGAAGAGCCTGAATTACCTTTGGCTGCTCCTCACAAACAGTAAACAGAGATCTAAATACAACAAGGCCACAATGTCTCTGAGACAACAGACCATCACAATCCACACAAAGAAGCAAGATAAAGTGGTAGAAACAAAGGAGCAGGATACAGACCCAGAACACATCCCTGAGGAAGAAGCAGCATTAGAACTCTCTGATAAGGAATTCAAAAGACTTTTACTTTTGAATTTTACTGGCAAGTGGAGACTGTTCTTAAGCCCCTGGAATCAGGGAGAATGCTGTCACTTCAAAAGAATTATATTTAGGATATATAAAGGATTGAGAGACAAACCAAGGAAAACACAGACAAAATCATAGAAGAATTTTGGAAGAAAATATAAGAACAAAATGACAAAATAAATGAAAAATTAGAAATGATTCTAAATCTACAGAGAGAAATCCAGAAGATTAATACTAAATTGTCAGAAATAGATAACACATTGGAAGGGCAGAAGAGAAGAATTGATGCAATGGAAGACAGAATTAATGAGATAGAAGACAAATATCTGAATACTTCTTTGGAAAGGGATCGGTCAGAAAAAAGATCAAAACAAAATGAAGAAAGCCCAAGGTTCATGTGGGATACCATTAAAAGGAATAACCTATGTGTCATGGGAATTCCAGAACAGGAAGAGAAAAATAAAACCACTGAGAAAAATGTCCAAGATCTGTCAGAGGAGAACTTCCCTGACATGATGAAAGATGAGAATATATCCATTCAGGAAGTCCAACTAACCCCAAACAGGATAGACCCCAAAAGAAAATCACCACGACACATCATAATCAAAATCATCAAAACCAAAGACAAAGAAAGAATCCTGAAAGCACCACAGGAAAAACAAAAAGTTACTTACAAAGGACAACCAGTAAGAATAAGCTCTGA
>NW_006921715.1:6042969-6061304 GCF_000298275.1 Orycteropus afer afer | reverse complement strand
TTCAGATCATTCACATGAACTTATAGGCCCATTGTCTGCCAACCCTATATATGATCTTGGATACACTCTCCATTTAGACAGGTAAGCTGATCTTTGACAAAGGGCCAAAATCCATTAAATGGGGAAGAGAATGTTTGTTTAATAAATGGTGCTGGCAAAACTGGAGATCCATTTGCAGAAGAGTGAAACAAGATCTATACCTCAAACCATACACAAAAACTAACTCCAGATGGATCAAAGACTTAAATGTGAAACCTAAAACTATAGAGTTCATCAAGGAAAAACTAGGGGCAAATTTAGGGGCCCTAATAAATGGCATAAATAGACTATCAAGCATAACCCAAAATGCACAAACAGTAGAAGATAAACTAGATGATTGGGACATTCTAAAAATCAAATCTTTATATGCTTCCAAGGACTTCTCCAAAAGAGTCAAAAGAGAACCTAAAGATTGGGAAAAAATATTTGGCAAAGACATAACTGACAAGGGACTTATCTCTAGAATTTATAAAAAAGTCCAACACCTCAATAACAAAAAGACAAATAATCCAATTAAAAAATGGGCAGAAGACATGAATAGACACTTCACCAAGAAGGATGTGCAGGCAGCCAACAAACATATGAAGAAATGCTCACTATCATTAGCCATTAGAGAGATTGCAAATCAAAACAACAATGAGATACCATCTTGCTCCAGCACTAGTAGCAAAGTTTAACAAGACAGAAAATAACAAATGCTGGTGAGGATTTGGAGAGATTGGGACTCTCCTACACTGCTGGTGGGACTGTAAAATGGTAAAACCACTGTGGAAAGCAATATGGTGACTCCTTCAAAAGTTGGAATTAGAAATACCATTTGACCCAGCCATTCCATTACTAGGTATATATCCTAAAGAAGTGAAAGCCATGACAAGAAGAGATATATGCACACCTATGTTCATCACAGCACTATTTACAATAGCCAAAAGATGGAAGCAACCTAGGTGTCCATCAGCTGAGGAATGGATAACCAAACTATGGTATATGCACATAATGGAATACTATGCAACCCTGAAGAATAACCCGAATCTGCAAAACACCGCATAACGTGGATGAACTTGGAGGACATTATGCTGAGTGAAATAAGGCAATCACAGAAGGACAAATATTGTATTAGTCCATTATTGTAAAAGTCAAGGAAAGGTTTATCTATAGAAGGAAATTTTCTGTGTTGGTTACCAGAAGTGGGAGGATAGGGTAGGGAACACTGTTAGATAGGTAGACCTAAGTATTGATTTGGGTGAAGAGAAGGTCAATGTACCAAACGTGAGTGATCAACATGGTGGCATGGAGGAAGAGAAAGACAGAGAGAGGTACATGGGAGGTACAGACAACAAAGATGAACCCTTTTGCACATACAATACTGTGTTGTCAGTGAAGGCAAATATGGGTATATGGGTGGATAGATGGGTGGACAGGCTGAACTATTAGGTACGTCTATGAAGTGGGGAATGTACATACCCAAGACCATGTATAGGGCTGGCAGACAGTGGTCCTATAAGTTTATTTGTATGATCTGAATTCCCAGGTGTATAGTAGAGCTGACAAGGGGCAAGGTTGTAGTCACTTGGTCACAGCCAGCTACCCAGAGGGACCGAGTAGTTGTAGGCTTGGGACCATAGTCACAGGGGACATCAAGCTCAATTGGCATAACATACTACACAAAACATTGTTCCACCTCCTACTTAGGTGAGTAGCGACTGGGATCTTAAAGGCTTGCAAGCTGCCATCTAGATGCAACGATGGATCTCTCCTCATCCAGAGCAAAGAAGAATGAAGAAAATAAAAAACTTATGGAAACAATTAGTCCTAGTGACTGGTGCACCATGCGATCTGCAACCTATATGACTATGAGACCAGAAGAACTAGATGGTGCCCGGCTACCACTGTCAACCACTCAGAGGGGGATCTATGTAGGAGATCCTGGATAGAGAGCGTGAACAATGTGGAACAAAACTCAAAATCATTTGGAGAAAAAAAGGGGGGGACCAGGTTTGCTGGTCTGATAGAGCCTGGTGGAACCACTGGGACTATGGCCCCTAGCTGCCCTTCAGGCTTGGAATTGAACCCACTCCTGTGGCTTCCAGCCAAAGAAAAGACAGGCATACAAGTTGAACATATACCTGAGGTAGATACACTCCTTGGAGAGAACAATCATGGGAGAAGGAAGGG
The DNA here is from genome assembly GCF_000298275.1 of Orycteropus afer afer. Classification (NCBI taxonomy): domain Eukaryota; kingdom Metazoa; phylum Chordata; class Mammalia; order Tubulidentata; family Orycteropodidae; genus Orycteropus; species Orycteropus afer. The sequence goes on along the minus strand of NW_006921715.1, from coordinate 6,059,093 downwards.
CTGTGTATGCACAGGGAGACAGCTCAGGGGGCAGGAGTGCATGGAGGGATGGACACTGGGAAGAAGTAACTATCGGGAGGAACTGGGAGGGGAGCTGTCACATTGGAGTAAACTGTAGTCAATGTCATGAGACAAAGTATATGTGAACTGCTGTATGGAAAGTGAATTTGCTCTGTAAAATTTCACCCAAATCACAATAATAATAATAATTAAAAAATACCACACTGACATATTGTTTATCTCAATTACTGAACTTTTTTGGCCATGGCCTTGGCTGTTTTGTGCCTAAGGTAAGTGCCTCACTCGCTGATCCCTGCTCTGGGCCCAGCTGGAAGGCCCTTTCTCCCCTGTCAGTCTCCTTGTCCTCCCCTCTCCCTCGGTCCCCCAACTCCTGTCTGTGCGCTCCAGCAGCGTCTCATCACAGGTACCGGCAGGAGGTGGGATCCCTCATCCAGGATCACATGGGCCTCGGGACCTTCCCTGAACTGCACGTGCTGGAAAACTGCTGCATCCTCAGGTGGGTGGCTGGGTGGGCAGGTGAGTGGGCAGGAGGGCACTTAGGCAGGTAGGTGAGTGGGCAGGTGGGTGAGCAGGCAGGTGGGTGGGAGGGCACTTAGGTAGGTGAATGGACAGGTGGGTGGGTGGGCACTCAGGCAGGTAGGTGAGTGGGCAGGCGGGCAGGTGGGCACTCAGGCAGGTAGGTGAGTGGGCAGGCGGGCGGGTGGGCACTCAGGCAGGTAGGTGAGTGGGCAGGCGGGCGGGTGGGCACTCAGGCAGGTAGGTGAGTGGGCAGGCGGGCGGGTGGGCACTCAGGGAGGTAGGTGAGTGGGCAGGCGGGCGGGTGGCACTCAGGCAGGTAGGTGAGTGGGCAGGTGGGCACTCAGGCAGGTAGGTGAGTGGGCAGGTGGGTGAGTGCACAGGTGGGCGGGTGGGCATTGAGGCAGGTAGGTGAGTGGGCAGGTGGGCAGGTGGGCACTCAGGCAGGTAGGTGAGTGGGCAGATGGGCAGCACTCTGATGTGGTAGGCTCATTGGGGAGGCAGACTTGCTGCTGTCTGTGTGGACAAAGGGGCGAGAACAGCCATGTTCACAAAGGTCCTGCTTTTGTCAAGGACACACCAGAGGCCACCCCAGCAGCCCCCCTGAGGAGGAGGCTTCTTGGGGCCCTTGGCATCTTAGGCCACCTGGATACACTACTTGGGCCACTTCCCCATCTGTCAGAGGGTATCCCTGCCCCGAGCTTCCCCCCACAGGAGGACGTGGCATGAGCTGACCCAGGTGCACGGGCCCCAGGATGTCCTGGAGGAGGCTGTGCAGGGCGCTGCTGACAGCATCGAATGCCTTGGCCTGGACCACCTCCTGCCGAGGGTCAGAGCCCTATGCCAGGTGATGCCAACCCAGCCCTGGTGTGGGGCTCCCAAAAGACCTGGTGGGAGGGAGAGGTGGGGACTGAGGGCAGAAAGGAGGCCTGGCGAGATCATGAAGACATGCCACTGTGACCTGCCGCTCTCAGGTGTCCCTCAGCAAGAGGGAGTTGGGCAGAACTTTGAGTACAGAAAGGTGGGGACAGCTCTGGCTCTTGTGGTGTCAGACTGCAGCCCCCCAGCCAGGAAGAAGAGGGTCCCGTGGGGCCAGAGAGGAGGAGGGCTGAGGGGTGAGAGATGAGAAGGTAGGGCCTCAGGGCCACTGCGTGTCTGGTGACAGTGGCATCCAGTGATGTCTGACCTTCCCTCTCACAGAGCCTCCTGCAGGGACACTTCCAGAGGAAGGGCAGGGACCTGGCTGGCACTCTTGAGTCCTTGTGGCAGGGCCTGGAGGGCTGCCTCAACATGCACCCCACCCCCACCTACAAGGTAGGAGGCTGGGGGGCAGCAGGTTGCAGAGGGAGGCAGGTTTGTTGGACCTTGACCTTCCCCTGATGCAGGCTGGGAGGCCCCCCAGCCCAGGCCTGTGCTGGGTAGGGCAGGAAGGGGCCTGGTGTCACCAGTCAGAGGGTCAGACAGATGCAGGGGGTGACCTTATCTGCTGAAGGACAGCCTGCGAGTTGTTCCTCTTGAGGGGGGGCATTTGTGGACACCCCTGCTATGTCCTCCTGAGGGAGGGCCCTGAGGACTGCTCACCAGGCTGTGTGTGGCTCACCTGGTCTCTCATCCTTTCGAGGGCAGAACCTCGTGCAATGTCTGCACACGGTGGTCTTTGGGGAGTACATCCAGGCCCTGGTAGCCCATCTCAGGCAGCTGCCACCCAAGAAGTGGGAGGACCTCAGGCTGCAGCTGGAGACTGACATCAGGAAGCTCGATGTGGCCTTCAGAAGATGTGGGGTGAGTGGCGGAGCCTGGGCCCCACTGCCTGCCTTCATTCTCGCCTTTCCCCTGCTCCCAACGCTTGCCCCAACTACTGCCCCTGCCATGCCTGCTACCCCCTCTTCTCTGCCCCCTGGCAGGACCTGGTCCTGCCATCCTCACCTCACCACTCTTAGGCCTGCTGTTCAGGGACCTTACATTCAATCTCAGTGCTTTCCCACCACCCTGGGAGCTGGAGTAGGAGGAGAGGGCAGTAGGGGGAGACGGTGGGGAGTCAGGCGTTTGGGAGGAGCGAGGCCAGGTCAGGACAGCCCGTGGCACTGCAGCACACCCCTGCTGTGAGCAGCAGTGGGACCGTGGCGACAGCCCTCCACAGGGCTGCCTTCCCAGCAGCACCCAGGGAGCCTGAGGGAGAGCAGACCCATCACCCAGACGATCCCTCAGGACCCTGGCCCAGACGACCTGGGGGTGCATATTGTGGGGGTCCTGCAGCTCAGTGAGAGCAGGAGCACAGAGGAGCTGGGGAGCTGGCTGACCACCTTCCACCACAAGTTCCCTGGGTACCTGAGGTAAGAGGTGGGGACCCACCCTATGTGCCTGCACACCCCAGCTCACAGGGGCACACACTCATCCTTTCACATGTACACACCTGCACTCACATGTGCAAACGCACACACACACCGCACACACTGTATCCATGTGTGTCTACACCCACACTGCTCATACCTGTATCCAAGCGTGCACACACCTGTACTGCTCACACCTGTATCCACATGCATGCACACACCTGCACTACACACTGTATCGATATGCACATGCACACCTGGCACTACACATTATATCCACACAGGTGCACATACCCACACTGCTCACACCTATATCCACACGCATGCACACCCACACTACACACCACCCACACATGTGCACACACCCACACTACACACTATATCCACACGTGTGCACACCCACACTGCACACATTGCACCCACACATGCACATACCCACACTGCTCACACCTGTATCCACGTGTGCACACACCCATACTACACAATATCTGCATGTGCACACACATCCACACAGCACACACCTGTATCCACACACACACACACTGAACACACCTGTCTCCACACACATGTATACACACTGCATGCACTGTATCCACATGGATGCACACACCTGCACTGCACACTTGTGTCCACTGCATGTATGCACCCCCTCTGCATCCATGCATCTGCACACTTGCACCTCACAACTTGTATCCACATGTGTGCACAATTCATACTACACACACTGTATCACATGCATGCACACACCTATATCCACACATGTGCACACACCCATACCCACACATGTGCACACACCTTCACTCACTTGCATGCACACTCATGCTCACATGTGCATGCACATGTGCTCATGCTCACACACTTGTGCTCACTCATGTGCATACCTGTGCTCACAATTGCACTTACAGCAGCACACACATGCATGCCCACATATGTACCCATCTATCCTCAATCAGGCACTCACCTATGTTCACACTGCACACATCTGTACTCATAGGGGCACACACATGCACGCTTACACACACACTCATACTCACCATGTGCACATGTATACCCATGCCGCACATACCTGCACCTACAGCAGCACACACATGCATGTTTATACATGTACACACTTGTGTCCACCTCCTGTGATCACAATGCACACACCCACATGCTCACACACTACACATACCTGTGTTCACAGTGCACATTCATGCACACTCATATGGGAATGCACCGACATACTGCACACTCCTATGCTCACACATCCATATGCACACACATACAAACTCACACATGAACACACTTCACAGTGCTCGAAAGCACTCACACCCACACATGAACACACTGCACACACTCACATGTGCACACCCACATGCATACAGCAGCACTGGACCACACACACGGTCACACCCACATGTGCCCACTGCACGCACCCTCACACACACACACATACACACACATACATGCCGCACTCAACTGCACACATGCGCACACACCGCACACATGTTCACATGCTCGCACCTGCACATGCACACAGCACACATGCTCACACCTGCACACACACAGCACACATGCAAAAACCTGCTTGCACACTCTCACAGGCACACAGCCACACATGCAACCACATGCTCACTTGCCCACCCATATGCGCACACACTCCATTGGAATGCACACACGCACACATCCACATGTGCACACAGAGTGCACACAAGCTTGCACCCACATGCGCACACATCGTACATGCACTCACTGTACTGAGCTGCACACATACAAACACCCTCGTGCACACACACAGCATATATGCTCACACCCTTATCTGCACACACTGCACATATCTATGCTCACACCCTTATCTGCACACACCACACATATCTTCACACACATGTATGATGACACATGGCGTGAGCACATACTCACACGCACACACCCATATATGTACATGGCACGCACACGTGCTCACACGCACACACCCATATACGCACACACGCTTATACCCACATGTGCACTAACTGTGCACACACTTACACGCACACACTCTACACCGGACCGCACACATGCTCACATCTGCACACACATACACTGCACACACCTTCACACGCACATACTACGCCTGACTGCACACGTGCACACCCACATGCTCATACCCACATGAGCGCACTGCACATGCTCACATGCACACACCCTCACACATGGCACTGGACTGCACACACTCACACCCACCTGTGCAGATGCACACACTCACACCCACATGTGCAGACAGCGCATGCTCGCACCTGCACACGCACACACTGCACACATGATCACACACTCACACCACATGTGCACACAGTATGCACACTCTTTTATGCACACACTCGCACGTGCAATCAGATGCTCGCACACTCACCCATATGTGCACATGCTTTATTGGTCTGCACACACACACCTACATGCACTCACAGAGCAGAGACATCTTCACACACATGCGCACACAGCACACACAAGCTAACACCCACATGTGCACACACCGTACATATGCTTACATGCACACACAGGTATGTGCAGTCACTGCACTGGACTGTACACATGCACACACCCTCATGTGCACACGCAGCACACATGCTTACACCCATATCTGCACACACTGCACACATGTTCACATGCACATGTGCTGACATACCACATGTGCACATGCTCACACACACACACCTGAATGTGTGCACACATGCTCACACTCACATGCGCATACACTACACCCACGCTTACATGCACACACCTGTACACACACACTGCACTGGACTGCATACAGATGTTCTGCCTTGCTCCCGAGCAGGCAGGACCCACCAGACTTTGAGATTGAGGTCAAGGACAGTACCGTGTGCTGCTGTTGCTGCTGTCTCCCCAGCTGGACAAGGTGACTGGAAACGTTCTTCCACTGGTCACAGGGTGGGGCGGCCAGCCTGGAGTGAGGTGGCCTCGGGGGTATAGAGGGGACCAGGTCAAGTTGCTGGTCCCAGTGCAGCTCCAGGGGCTCAATGTGGACCCTGTGGTGCCAGCCAGGGATAGCACCCTGTTCTCACCCTGTTCTCTAGGACAGAGTTCTCAAAATGTTTCAGTCTCAGTACCCATAACAACTACAAAGGACTGCAACTAACTCTCATTTATGTGGTTAAATCTGTCACTATCTACCATATTAGAAAACAAAACAAGTATTGGCCAATTCATTGCAATCACCAGCAAGTTCACATGGTTCCACTGAACACAGGTGTGTGGGGAAGAGGGCCAGCGAAGTGTGACCAGAGCACCTCCCCAAGTGGGCTCCCTGGAACCCTGGGGTCCTGAGAACTTTCAGGGAATCTGAGCCATCAGAACTCTTTTCACAATTGTTGTTGTGGTTTGCTGCCATTGAGTAGGCACTGACGCAGTAGCCTATGGACAGCAGAAGGAAATGCTGCTTGTTCATGACAATAAACAAACAAACAAACAGAGCCATTGCTGTCCAGTGGATTCCAGCTCACGACCCCATGTGCTTCAGAGCACAGCTGCTCCTGAGGGTTTCCTTGGGGACCGTCTGTACATAGCACATTGTCAGGTCTGTCTTCTATCTCATTGGGGGGCTTCCTCTTTTTTCACAGACCCTCTACTTTACCAAGCATGATGTCTTTCTCCAGGGACTGGTCCTCCTGAGCACGTGTCCAAAGGACGGCGATGAAGTCTCACCATCCTCATGTCTAAGGAGCATTCCAGCAGTCCTTCTTCCAAAACAGACTTGTTCATTCTTCTGGTGCTGGCAGATCCAATATTCTTCACCAACACCATCATTCAGATGCATCAGTTCTTCAGTCTTCCTTATTCATTGTCCAGCTTTTGCATACATATGAAGCAGTTGAAAATACCATGTGTTGGGTCAGGCAAGCCTTAGTCTTCAAGAGGCTGGGCAGTCCTATTTGGAGACTGGAGGACATTTCCACATTGTGTGGCTTGCACACACTACCTTGTCCCTGACAACCGCTGAGAAGTCACTGTCTTTACACGAGGAAACCAGGCTCAGAGAGGAGAGTGACTGTTCTTCCGTGTTGTATGGGAACAAACACAGGCCTGCCTGGCATGAAGGCACTTCCCTCTGCCTGTCCATTTGTCACCTTGCCTGTAGGGCACCTAACCCCCACCAGGGAGCATCAATGCCCTGACCTCACAATGGATCTGCCCTGCCAACTGAGCTCCCCAGATAGGTGCCTGCCACCCCCATTGGTGGAGATCCTCAGGTGCAGCCCCCTCTCAAGGCTTGGCCCAATGGGCACTCCGAGCCCTGGAATCCTGTGGGCTCTGGGGTCTCTCCCTCTCAGGTCTCAGAAGGAGAGTTTCAGCCCTGAGGCAGGTGCTGAAGAGGTTCTGGGCCCCCTTACTGTCTCCTAATAGGAGATTTGTCAAACTCTCCAGGGTCCTGAAGAGTCTGTGGAGTGTGGCTACGTTGTGCCCGTGTCTGCGGGAACCCGTGCACAGATCTGGTTCAGTCTGTGCCAGGATGTCTCCTCAGCCGGGCTAGGCTGCAGCCCTGACCCCATGGTCAAGACCTCCCCACTCAGCCCAGAGTGTGCCGTAGGAACACAAGTCTACACACACTCCAGTTGGCCTCTGCTGGGCCTCAGGGGGACATACCCATGACCACCAGCCTGGAAGCAGTGCTGCCAGAAGAGTCCCCCAGCCAGAAGACCAGGGAGCTTGCACAGAGCTGGGGTCCAGCCTTCCCCACCTCCATGGTATCCTCACTAGGAGCCAGCTCCTGGGTAGACACCATCTTCACCCATGTCCTCCCCTGCACATCGTCTCAAAGTACTTTCCAATTTCCCTGGTGATTTCTCCTTTGACCCACTGCCTGTTTAAGAGCGTGTTACTAATTTTACATGTTTATGAGTGCCCCAAATTTCTTTGTTCTTGACTTTTCTTTTCATTCCACTGAAGTTGGAGAAGGTGCTTCAGATGACTCCAGTCTCCCAAACGTATCAAGCCTGTTCTGTCTGTTGCAGGACCTGCTTTGGAGCATGTTCCGTGTGCAGCTGAGAAGAATGTACATTCTACTGTGGTGGTGTGGAGTGTTCCCGATGTCTGCACAGACCTCAGATACAGTCAGGTTCATGGTGTTATTCTTCTGTAAAACAATCTGGTTGGAAGAAACTCAGAGAAACCTTTGGTGAGGTTTATCAGGAAAGAAGAGAGGCAACAGATATGGAATTGCTGTCATTAGGTGCCATCGAGTCATCTCCCACTCAGCGACTGCACAGCAAAACGAGATACTGCCCGGTCCTGTGCCAGCCTCACAATCCTTGCTATACCGGAGCCCATCACCGCTGCCACTATGTCAGCGCATCTCGTTGAGGGCGTTCCCCTCCTTTGTCAACCCTCCACTTTACACAAGCATTATGTCCTTCTCCAGGGAATGGTTCCTTCTGACAACATGACCAAAGTAGGTGAGACGAAGTCTGGCCATTCTCACTTCCAAAGAACATTCTGGCTGCACTTCCTCCAGGACAGATCCATTAGTTCTTTTAGCAGACTGTGATAATCTTAGCATTCTTCTCCAGACCACAACTCAAAAGCATCAACTCTTCTTTGGTCTTTCTTATTTATTGGCCAGCTCTCACATGCATAAGAGGCAATTGAAAATACCATGGCTTGGCTTAGGCATACGTTAGTCTTCAAGGAGACATCTTTGCTCTTCAGGACATGAAAGAAGTCTTTTGCAGCAGTTTTGCCCAATGCAATGTCATCTGATGTCTTGACTGCTGCTTCCATTGGTGTTGATTATAAAACCAAGTAATATGAAATCCTTGACAACTTCAATCTTTTCTCCATCCACCATGAAGCTGTTTATTGGACCAGTTGTGAGGATTTTTTAAAAAAATATATTGAGGTGTAATCCATACTGCAGACTATAGCCTTTAATCTTCATCACTAAGTGCTTCAAGTCATCCTCACTTTCAGCAAGCAAAGTTGTGTCACCTGCATATCTCAGGTTGTTAATGAGTCTTCCTCCCATCCTGATGCCACGTTCTTCTTCATATACTCCAGCTTCTTGGATTATTTGCTCAGCATACAAGTTGAATAAGTGCGGTGAAAGGATACAACCTTGATGCACTCCCTTCTTGATTTTGAACCATGCGGTATCTCCTTGTTCTGTTCAAACGACAGCCTCTTGGTCTATGTACAGGTTCCTCATGAGTACTAACAAGTGTTCTGGAATTCCCATTCTTCTCAATGTTATCCATAATTTTTTATGATCCACATAACTGAATGCTTTGGCATAGTCAATAAAACATAGCAAACATCTTTCTGGTATTTTTTGGCTTTCAGTTAAGATCCATCAGACCTTAGCAATGATATCCCTTGTTCCACATCCTCTTCTGAATCCAACTTACATTTCTGGAAGCTCTGTCAATATACTGCTGCAATTGTTTTAGAATTATCTTCAGTAAGATTTTACTTTTGGGAGCTCTGGTAGCGTAGTACCTAAGGCACTTGACTGCTAACCAGAAGGCTGGCAGTTCAAACCACCAGCCACTCTTTGGAAGGAAGGTTGGGCAATCTACTTCCATAATGATACCATCTCAGAAACCCAAGGAAGGGTTGCTATGAGTCAGGTCTGACTCGGCACACAGCAACAACAACAACAACAACAACAAGAGTTTACTTGCATGTGATATTAATGATATTGTTTGATACTTTTCAAGTTCTGTGGGATCACCTTTCTTTAGAATGGGTACAAATATGGATCTCTTCCAGTCAGTTGGCCAGGTAGCTGTCTTCCAAATCTCTTGGCATAATTTAGTGAGTGCCTCCAGCAGGGCATCCGTTTGTTGAAACATCTCAGTGGGCATTCCGTCACTTCCTGGAGCCTTGTTCCTCACCAATTCCCTCAGTGCAGCTTCGACCTCCTCCCTCAATACCACTGGTTCTTGAACATATGCCGTCTCCTGAAATGGATGAACATCAACCAACTCTTTGTGGTACAGTGACTCTGTGTATTCCTTCCATCTTCTTTTTTTTTTTTTTTTAAATTAATTAATTATTTTAAATTGTGATTTGGGTGAAGATTTACAGAGCAAATTCACTTTCCATACAGCAGTTCACATACACTTTGTCTCATAAAACTGACCACAATTTACCACAATGCAACAGCTCCTCTCCCACTTCCTCCTGATAATTACCTCTTCCCTGTGTCCATTCCTCCATGCCCTCCTGCCCCCTGAGCTGTCTCCTGGTGCATAAGCATCCCTTCTTTCTCCCATGATTGTTCTCTCCAAGAAGTGTATCTACCTCAGGTAAATGTTCAACTCAAATGTCTGTCTTTTGCTTGGCTGGAAGCCACAGGTGTGGGTTCAATTCCAGACCTGACAGGCAGCTAGGGGCAATAGTCTCAGTGGTTCCACTAGGCTCTATTGGACCAGCAAACCTGGTCTCCCCCTCCTTTTTTTTTATTTCTCCAAATGATTTTGAGTTTTGTCCACATTGTTCTCCTTCTCTATCCAGGATCTCCTACAAAGATCCCCTTCCAAGTGGTTGACATTGGTAGCCGAGCACCATCTAGTTCTTTTGGTCTCATAGTTGTATAGGCTGCATCCATCTTCTTTTGATGTTTCCTGAATCATTCAATATTTTGCCCATAGAGTCTTTCAATATTGCAACTTGAGGCTTCAACTTTTTCCTCAGTTCTCTCAGCTTGAGAAATGCCAAGTGTGTTCTTCCCTTTTGCTTTTCTAACTCCAGGTTTTTGCACATTTCATTATAGTAACTGGTTTTGTCTGCTTGAACTGCTCTTTCAGATCTTCTCTTCAGCTCTTTTATCTTGTCATTTCTTCCATTTGCTTTAGCTTCTCTCCACTCCAGAGCAAGTTTCAGAGACTCCTCTGACATCCATTTTGGTCTTCTTTTCCTGTCTTTTTAATGACCTCTTCATTTCTTCATGGATGATGTTCTTTATGTCATCCCACAATTCCTCTGTTTTTTGGTCATTGGTGCTCAATGCATCAAATCTATTCTTTAAATGGTCTCTGAATTCAGGAGGGATATATTCAAGGTCATATTTTGGTTCTTGTGGACTTGTTTTAATTGTCTTCAACTTCAACTGGAACATGCGTATGAGCAGTCGATCATCTGTTCCACAATCAGCTCCTGGCCTTGTTTTGGCTGAAGATACAGAACTTCTCCATTGCCTCTTGCCACAGATGTAGTCAATATGATTCCTGTGTATTCCATCTGGTGAACTCCACGTATATAGTTATTGTATATGTTGTTGAAAAAAGGTATTTGCAATGAATAAGTTGTTGGTCTTGTAAAATTCTGTCATGCTATCTCTAGAGTTATTTCTATTTCCTAGGCCTTATTTTCCAACTACCAGTAACTCTTCTTTGTTTCCAACTTTTGCATTCTAGCCACCAGTGATAATCAACACATCTTGATTGCATATTCAGTCAATTTCAGACTGCAGAAATAGGTAGAAATCTTCAATTTCCTCATCTTTGGCTTTGGTAGTTGGTGCATGGATTTGAATATTAGCACTGTTAACTTGTGTTCCTGATAGGCATATGGGTATTATCCTATCACTGACAGCTTTGTACTTCAGGACAGATCTTGAAACAGTCTTTGTGATGATGAATGCCACACCATACCTCTTCAATTTATTATTCCTGGCATAGTAGATCATATGGTTGTCTGATTCAAAATGGCCAGAACCAGTCCTTCTCAGCTCACTAATGCCTACAATATCAATGTTTATGCATTCCATTTCATTTTTGACAACTTCCAATTTTCCTAGATTCATACTTTGTACATTCCATGTCCCAATTATTAATGGATGTTTGCATCTGTTTCTACTTATTTTGAGTTGTGCCACATCAGCCCATGGAGGTCCCAAAAACTATCCATATCATTAGGGTTGTCTCTACTCTGAAGAGTCAGCTCTTTTCCAGTCAAATTTTGAGTGCCTTCTGACCTCCTGATCTTCAGGCACTATTGTCAGACAATGTTTTGGGGGCTATTCATAAAGTTTTCCAGTAAGATATCAGAAGGTGTTTCACTGCTCTTCATAAAGTTTTCACTGACCAATTGTTTGAGAAGTGGAAGTCCTCTTCCTTCTTCTGAGTCTGTCTTAGCCTGGAAGCTCCGCTGAAACCTGTCCATCATGGGTGACCCTGTTGGCATTTTCAACACCCGTGGCACAGCCTCCAGCCTCACAACAACATGCAAGCCACCACAGGACGACAAACTAACAGACAAATTCGTCTCCCTTAGTTGTTCCTGAACTCTCTGTGTGTCCACCTTGGGCCCTGGCCTTAAACTAGAGCTGCCCCAAAGCCAAAATCAGCCCGATATGGAATGTTAGGGTCAGAAAGGAAGCAATAGAATCTGTAGATTGGACAGGATAGGAGGACATGATAAATAACTGACGACAACAAAACTTAAGAATCTAGATGGAATTTCCAGAAACAAATATAACCTTTAAAATGAATTCATGAAGAAATACAAAGCCTGAATAATCCTACACATTTTATGGCTAATGGCAATTGTTTTTAAAAGTTCCTATAACAAAAATCCTTGGCTCGAGTTGTTTGCCTGATAAGCTATTCCAAACATTCCAGGAAAAAATAATGACAATCTTATTATACAATTCAGAGGAGAGAAACAGACACCCCACTCATTTTATGAACCTAACAGTATCTTGATATCTAAACTGATGACAGCAATAAAAGGAAAATTACAAGCCAGCTTACTCAGGCTCATAGCTGAAAACTTGTGTGTGTATTTACATGCACACATTTGCATACACACACATTGTTGTTGGTAGGTGCTGTAGAATCAGTTCCGACTCATAGTGACTCACACACAACAGAACGTAACCTGCCGAGTCCTTGGCCTCCTTCCAGTTGTTGCTCAAGGAGCCCACTGGTGCATCCACAGTGTCAGTCCATCCTGTTGAGAGTCTTCCTTTTCGTGGACCCTCCGTCATCATGATGTCCTTCTCCAGGGACTGCTCCCTCCTGATAATATGTCCAAAGTAAGTGAGATCAACTTTCAGCATCTACTCTTCCAAGAAGCATTCTGGCTGCACTTCTTCCAAGATTTGTTCATTCTTCTGGCAGTCCATGGTATATTCAATATTCTTTGTCAATACCATAATTCAAAGGTATCAATTCTTCTTTGATTACATATATGTTTATATATCTCCTATAATATGTCCTCTATTTCATGAAAATTCTGTGCTATAATAAGAAAATGATAAGCAATCAAATAGAAAAATGGGCAAACAAAATTGATTTTACAGAATTAGTACAAAAGGCAGAGAAATATTTGACAAGGATGCTCAGTTTCACCAGTCATCTGGGAAATGAGAAGCAAGGCATTTTGACATACCACGTCACACTCTCCACGTGGCCACCGCTTTAAGTCCGAAGGTGGCGAGTTGGCGGGATGTAGAGCTGCAGAACTCGCTCGACTCCACTGCTCCTAAGTGTGTAGGTTGGAACGCTACTTTGGGGAATAGCTCGGCATTTCCCAGCAAGTCTGAATGTGCACATACCCTGTTTCTAAGAAATTTCCTTACTGTTGTATACGCAGAGCAACACATGAACACAGATCTGTGCTCACAGCACTGTTGCTTCCACGCATGTTGGGACACTACTGGAGGGGGTGAGAGTGGTAGATTTCATTCTCCTAGCTCTTGTGGGCCCTGAGAGTCTTCCCCAGGTTGTAGGTCATGGGTGCCAGGAGTCCTGGGATCCCATCCACAAGGGCTGATGAAGCTCAGCCACTCCTCACTTACAGCACCTGCTCTTCTTTGAAGGCCATGGGTGGCGTGGACAACGGCACACTCTGCTGAGCGAAAGGCTGGTGGCTCAAGTCCACCCAGAGGCACCTTGGAAGAAAGGCCTGGGACTCTACTCCCAAAACTCAGCCCCAGGAGCCCACATTCTACTCGGACACAACTGGTCTTTTTGCAGGTCAAATTCTTCATTCCTCAGCTTTTAAAATAAACATCCCCTATTATAGAAGCAAGGGAGCTCTGGTAGCATAGTGGCTAAGACACTTGACTGCTAACCAGAAGGCTGGCGGTTCAAACCCAACAGCCACTTCTCAGAAGGAAGATGGGGCATTCTACTTCCGTAGTGATACTGCCTCGGACTTGATGGCACATAACAACAACAACAACATTATAGAAGCAAAAGAAGTCTGGACAAACAAAACTGAATGGAATGACAACTAGCCACCTAGTTTAACCACTCACATCCCAAATCAGGAATGAATGAGCATGAGGGCACTTGACCTCAGGACCCTGAGAATCAAAACCCACTGGGCTGTGCTCTTCCTCAGAGTTACCTCACCAAAGCTCCAGGAAGCTGGGGTGTATCCACCAGGCCCTGAAGGCCACTGGTTGGGTGTCCCCTGGGGATGATACAGTCTATGAAATTGAGCAGCTGGTAGACACACCAGAAACCAAACCCAACCCATTGCCATGGAGTAGATTCCGACTCACAGCGCCCCTAGAGGACAGAGTGGGACTGCCCCACAGGGTCTCCAAGGCTGTCAATCTTCAGAGAAGCAAAGCCCCAACCACACCCACTGCCACGGAGTCTGTTCTGACTCACAGCGCCCCTAGAGGACAGAGTGGAACTGCCCACAGGGTCTCCCAGGCTGTCATCTTTACAGAAACAAACTGCCAAGGAGCAGCAGGAAGGTTTGAACCACTGACCTTTCAGTTAGCAGCTGAGTGCTTAACCCTTTCATTTCTGGAGCTCACTCTCATAGGGGCCTATAATGACATTCAAGATGGTCAAGTGTACCCACCCAGTCCCTCGGATGGCAGGACCATCCCTTTCCTATCTGCATCCTGGATGAAGCGTAAGAGCTGTGTCATGACCATGAACTTGGTGTGTCTGTAAGCAGCCCATGTTGCTCGCAGGTCTGATTTTCAGTATGGTCTACTCTGTGGCTGCAGAAGTCAAGAGTCTCTTTAATGCCTCCATGGAGGTCCCAGAGTTGATAGCTGGCTTTCTCCATGTGGCCAAGGCAGACAGACTTTAGCAGCTCTGGTCCCGTGAAAATGGTGTGATCCCACCACGAGTTCAGACCCCTTGAGTTCAACCCCTGGGCCCCTCGGGGGTCTATCTGGGATCTGAAGGTGCCTTACGACGAACACCTGGCCCAATGAACCATGCTGGGAGGTAAGAGAGGCTGTTTTGCAGCTGGCTTTGACACCTTCCTGAGACACTTGGAAAGATCGTCCAGGAGATTAAATGGCAGTTGCCTTTTGTTTTGAACTTGCATGAGGCTTGTGGTAGTTCAGTTTGTGTGTCAACTTGGCAGGGCCTGGTTGAGTGGCTGGGCAGCTGGATGTAGTATTCCCCATGATGAGACTGGTAATTAACTCTATGGTGGCATCTATTGTGAGCAGCTGAGTAGCTGCTTTGGGTATGCGATCTGCTTCCTGTATATAAGAAACAGCTTGGGGAATGGTCCTGAGCTATGGCACGCTTGGATTCTGCATGTAGCCGTGTCATTGTTCACCAGCCTGCCATGCTTTGCCGAGCTTGGGACTTACAATGGACTTAAGTTAATGGCCTGCCTTGTGGTTTGGTAACATCGGGACTGTGCCTTTTTATTTGTCAATGTTGGGCTTCTCAGCCTCAGCAGCCAGCAGCTGTCTGAGTGAAGAAACACTTCTAGCTCTGGTGGGCCGGGAGCAGGAGGCAGAGCTGGACCCCCAGGTTGAGGGGCTTTGACCCAGCCCCTAGAGCCTGGCACTTTGAACTTGGACTTAAAAGTCTCCAAACTGTAAGAGAATACACTGTTTGTTAAGGCCAGCCCATCTGTGGTGTATTCTTGTCGGAGCGCCACCCGGGAACCAGCACAGGGCTCCTCCAGCCCTGTGAGCCCAGAACACTGTCACAACCTGCTGTGTTTGTGTCTTGTAGTCACTGTACATTGAGTTACTGATGACCCCACAGAGAAGCGCAGACAGCTGTGAACATGCCTACAGAAATGAGAAATTCCAGAAGAAACAAATAAATGCAGTGTGTTCGTCACTGTGTGTGTTTGTGCGTGTGTGTATGAGAGAGAGAGAGAGAGACTGTGTCGTGTATGCTGGCGGTGAGGTGGGTGGGGAAAGGCTCTCAGGTGAAAACATGGATCTGGGTGGGAGTGTTGGGGTGGTCCCAGAGCTCAAGGGAAGACATGGCATGTTTGGAGAACACCCGTTGGCGTCGGGTCGACCCTGACAGTGGCCTCGTGAATGGAGCTGTGCCC
>NW_006921715.1:6036951-6038196 GCF_000298275.1 Orycteropus afer afer | reverse complement strand
TTTTCATGTTAAGAGACATAACCCAAAAGCTAGCTGTGTTTTTCTTAATATCACCCATGTAACATTGAAAAAAAAAATTATTGTGATTTGGGTGAAAGTTTACAGAGCAAATTCATCTTCCATATAGCAGTTCACATATACTTTGTCTTATGACATTGACTGTAATCTGCTACAATGCAACAGCTCCCCTCCCTCTTCCTCCCCATAGCCACCTCTTCCCTGTCCTTCCCTCCCATGTGCTCCTGACCCCCAGGCTGTCTCCCTGTGCATACACAGCCCTTCTATTCTCCCGTGATTGATCTCTCCAAGGAGTGTATCTACCTCAGGTAAATGTAATGTTCAACTCTTATACCTGTCTTTTGTTTGGCTGGAAGCCACAGGTGTGGGTTCAATTCCAGACCTGAAGGGCAGGTAGCGGCCATAGTCTTAGTGGTTCCACCAGGCTCTATCAGACCAGCAAACCTGTTCCCTTTATTTTTATGACTTTGAGTTTTGTTCCACATTGTTCTCCCACTCTATCCAGGATCTCCTCATAGATCCCTCTCCAAGGGGCTGACAGTGGTAGCCAGGCACCATCTAGTTCTTCTGGTTTCATAGTCATATAGGCTGATGATCGCATGGTGTACTAGTCCCTTGGATGAATTGTTTCCATGCATCTTTGGTTTTCTTCATTCTTCTTTGCTATGGACATCATCACATCTAGATGGCTGCTTGCAAGCTTTTAAGATCCCAGTCGCTACTCACCAAAGTAGGATGAATATCACACATGTAACATTTTGCTATAAAGGTTTATTAAGTCTTTAACATCTTTTCATGAAACCTGGCAACATCAAGCCAACTTAGTCCACTTTAACACAATTGCTTTAAGAAAAGGAGCCCTGGTGAGTAAGTGGCTTAAGTGCTTGGCTGTTAATGAAAAGGTCGGTGGTTTGAACCCACCCACTGCTCTGCAGGAGAAAGACCTGGTGATCTGCTCCCATAAAGATTCCAGGTTAGAAAACCTGGGGCACTTCCACATTGGGGTGCATTAGAGTCACTATGAGTCGAAATGCACTCAGTGGTTACAGGTTTGAACTTATTTGCAGGAATCAAAATGAAGGTGAATGCAGATGACTTAGGCCAGACTTCTCATCTTCTCACTAAACCTGTCAACATCAAGCCAACTTAGTCCATTTCAACCCTTGTGCTTTCAGAAGAGGAGCTTTGCTTTTCCTCTTCTCCTCATTCAAGTCTGAAGACAAGATG
>NW_006921715.1:6035442-6036478 GCF_000298275.1 Orycteropus afer afer | reverse complement strand
TCCTGGATTGAGGTCTGTGGTCCAGAGGGACCAGGCCCCAGGATGTTCCTGAAGCACTGGGGCGGGCCAGTGTGGAGAGCAGGGTGGGCCAGCAGGCCCTGCCCAGAGTCCCGTTCGGCAGGGCTTCTGCTCACAGGGCTCAGAGTGGGGACCAGGACGCTGTTTAGTTTCCGTTTGCTGTTCTTGAACCCGCTCCCCTTCAGCCCAGCAGCCAGTGGAGAACAGCTGATGGTCTTCCTGCATGGGTGACTCGTTGTTGAAGCTGCTCCCTGCTGCTCACACGCCCAAAGTCCCTGAGACGAGTCCTGTCACCCTCCCAGCTAAGGAGCATTGTGAGTGTACTTCTCCCAAGTCGGCTGAACATGCATACAGAAATGAGAAATTCCAGAAGAAACAAATGCAGTGTGTTCGTCACTGTGTGTGTGTGAGAGAGAGGGGGACTATGTCTGCATGCTGGGGGGTGGGGCAAGGCTCTCAGGTGAAAAACTGGATCTGAGTGGGATCTGACTGCACTTCTTCCAAGTCAGGCACAGGGGTTAGGATTCACAGCACGTATTATGTGTTGTAACACATTTAATCCACAGCACCAACCCCAAACACCCCACTGCGAGTGCAAGCTTTCTAAGGGAAAGATGGACAGAAAGACCCTCTACGCTTAACACGTTCCTGCACTCTGTTGCATTTTAAATGCCCAGGATGCAGGTGAACTCTGGACATGCAAAAACAACAGGAGGGCAGTTGCTGCTAAGAGCAGTCGCAAAACCTGGCACCGGGACTAGGTGCAGGTGCCTCCCCCTTCCTGGAACCTTCTGCCTCCTGGGACATAAGCAGACAGCAATCTGACAGCCTTTGAAACTTCAGCAATGCCGCTTTGCATATGATGCACAAATTCCGGTATTAGGAACACTAAAGCTGAACAACGCTCTGCGCTCTCTGCTCACATGCAAAGAACTCGATGTGAATTACTGCACCGTGTCCAGCAGACGACAATGACAACACTGGCAGCCAGAGCTGGGCTGTTGAGGCACAAAATTAA
>NW_006921715.1:6021662-6029907 GCF_000298275.1 Orycteropus afer afer | reverse complement strand
TTGACATAGTTGTATGTGAGGAATGAATATTGGGTTTGGGTAATAGCTGGGGAGGGCAAGGACACAGGAAACAGCTGTGTGTCTGGCTGTTAGGAGTATTTTATGACACATACTGTTTCAAAATTGATTCACCAGTATCCATCTGATGCAATAACCCCACTTCTAGAAATAGACAGTTTTGGTCAATAACCTAATTTAGGGTTAGACACCCTAACTTGGAAAGGTCTTTAGAAAAAGCTAAGGGGTGTGTGTGTGCTAACTTCATGGTTCATATAAATAAAACATCAAAGATATATAGCTGTAGGTAGGGCTGGATCCAGGACACTACCAATTTTACCAGGACCATGTTCACTTTCCTAGGGGGCCCTGTGTGGACAAGGCATCTGCCTGCAGCTGCAGATTCCTCTCCCAGGGTCAGGTTCAGTGCCACTGAGGTCCTGCCTCTTCCTGGCTGCTGGATGTGGGCTCTGTGGGCCTGTGGGTCCTACCAGGGCAGGCTCTTTCCTACTGCTCCAAGTGCCAAGATGCTGCCTTCTCCCACCAGCTCCCAGGTGACTAGGATGCTGCTGGTCCTTGGGCTGCACTGTGAGTAGGGGGCTTCCCCTGCCTC
Organism: Orycteropus afer afer; assembly: GCF_000298275.1. Taxonomy (NCBI): domain Eukaryota; kingdom Metazoa; phylum Chordata; class Mammalia; order Tubulidentata; family Orycteropodidae; genus Orycteropus; species Orycteropus afer. Next base: position 6,029,297 of record NW_006921715.1, on the reverse strand, counting down.
CACAGAGCCTGCGACACAGGCCAGCTCAGGTTCAAATGTCTTCCTAACCCCAGAATAGCACGGCTTCTCAGATGAACCAGAGATGGGATGTAACACCCTTCTGAGAAATCAGCACTCCCTGTTAGGGGAGCTCCTCCTGCGTGTTTTCCTCTGCTACGTTCAAAGGTGCTATACAAGGAAGCGAGGTTCATCACAGATGTTTGTCATTTAGCAGCAGGTCATCTCCTCAGAAATATTCTTTAGCTTTAGGGGTGGTGGCTCTCAGACTTTGGGGGGCATTAGAAATGCCTGGGGAACTGAGTAAAAACAGTGCAATCCAGGGTCTAGCTTCTGTTTTAGCTCCATCCCTGGACTTTAACTCAACTGTTAAGTAAGCCTTGTGCTTCAGTATTTGAACAAGAAATTCTCCAAGCCAACCAACCACTGCCATGGAGTTAATTCTGACTCACAGCGCCACTAGAGGACTGAGTGGAACCGCCTCACAGGGTCTCCAAGGCTGTCAATCTTCACAGCAGCAAAGCCCCAACAAACCCACTGTTGCGGAGTCGATCCCGACTCACAGCGTCCCTAGAGGACAGAGGAAAACTGCCCCACAGGGTCTCCAAGGCTGTCAATCTTCACAGAAGCAAAGCCCAAACCACACTCATTGCTGTGGAGTCTTTGTCCCTCAGAGCAAGTGGTGGATTTGAGCCAATGACCCTTCTGTTAGCAGCCAAGTGCTTACCCACTGTGCCAGCAGGGCGATTTTCATGGTGCAGAGGTGTTCTGACCTAGATAGACCCTCTACAGTGTGGCACGTACAGGTGGGCTGGAGAGCGCGGAGAGCGCTGTAGAGTTACCTGTGGCAGCGGGACTCAGACCCTTCATTTGTTAGTGGACGTGCTTGCAGCAGGCAGAACGCCAACAAAAGGCACCGTGAGCTCTCCCTGTGCTGCAGCCAACTGAGCTTCAGGACCTACGGAGAGGAGACTCAAAGTTCTAGAGATTTTAATTGTTCGGTTCTGAGCAAGTGTTTAGTATAATTAACTGTGAGAGATGACACAGCATATCCCAAGGGGTTGGGAAGAGAGGGTGTCACATGGGGGGGGATATGCGTGGGTGTCCCACGGTGGGGGAGATGTGGTATGAGGCATCCCATGGGTGGGGAGACGCAGCTTGGGGCATCCTGTGGTGGGGTAGATGCGACATGGGGTGTCCGATGGTGGTGGTGGGGGGAGACGGCTCTGGATGTCCCACAGGAGGACAAGGATACTTCGGGACGAACAAGGATGCTGGGGTCCTTGCTGACAATGAGCAGTGGTGGCTACAGTGAGTGAGGACCATGCTCTGCATGGACGCCACTGGACAGGGACAGAGTGACAGACAGACCCATGATGCTGACACAGGGGTCCCTTCTGAGCACCGCCCTTTCCAGTTTCTCAAGGTGAAGAGAAGACGGAGTTAAACGGTTTGACACAGTTTGTCTAAATTGACTCAGAATGTTGGTTTCATTTAGAAAATTTGGAAAGTAAAATTGACCTAACTTCATTTTTCCAAAACCCCCAAACTGAAAGGCTAGGTAAGCTTGGTGACATCCCACCTCACGACGTTGGAAGGACTAGGGACAGTGTCACTCTCAGCCTGGACAATGGCACATCTTTCAGAAGCCATCATCAGTTCTGACACCATGTTTCCCAGTGTGTTGTCGCATCTAAGACTGCCTGACAAAAACAAAACGTCCACAGCAGCAACACCCAACTTTACCTTTAAATAAAAATAGTTTATTCATTCCTGACAAGTTATCAAAATGTATACTGTTAACCAAGTCAACACAGAACTTCCCAACAGTCAACTAGGGGTATCTGGAGGGTGTTTGTTAACTACTTCCAATCTCCCTCTCCTCACATCCCCGACGAGCTTGCACTCTACCGGCTTTTACTGAGCGCAGACCACCAGCTGGGCTCCAGCTCGAGACAGGATGTGCAGTCTCCATTTATACGGGACATAAATGAAGCGATTACATCTGGGGCATTTCCATTACATTTGCCAAAGCCTTTCACACTCACTGGTCTTTGTATTTTGTATAACTTTGTAGATGACAGAAGCAGGAAACACATGGCTTGACTAAGAATAGGTCCATGTCCAGGGTAAGGTGCAACGTGGCAGACCACGTCTGCCAACACTCAGCTTGTCAAACCCCACGGGCTCTAGGAGGAAGCGGACAGCACCCCCTTCTCCAGCATGGACACTCCTCCGACACAGGAAGCCGCTGCCACACGGCCGTTTATTCTGGACGGCGCGCCCTGCTTGGTGTCCCCTGTGGTTCTGTCTTCCCTTCTCAGTGGAAGCTCTGAAGTTCATCCTAAGCCTTGACAAAAATCAGCTCCTCCAGCAACTGAAAGAGGCTTCAAAGTGCCCTGGTGCCATGACCGGAGGCCTCCTTGCTGCTGTGAAAGGGGGTTCCCCAGAAGGCGTCTCTGCTGCTGCGACGGGAAACGCTGGTGTTTACACACAGCAAGGCTTCCTCTCTCAGCAGCAGATGCCTGGGAACCTCTGACACCAGCTGCCACCCATGGCTACGGCAAGGCCCAAACTAGTCCTACAGTGTCAGGTGACTCGGTGCATGTGGTTCTATTAAATTACTGAACTAACAGATGCTCTTGTTCCTGAGATGAGATGAGGGAAGTGAACGTGGGCCCACCCTGGCTGCCCGTGGGAGCTCAGCTCCTCACCCGTGGCCTTCTCCACAGCCCCGGGACAGGTCAGTCTTCCCCATGGCGCCACTTCTGGGCCTCGTCCTGCCGTACGTCTGGTCTGATCTGGTTCCTCATGCCACCTAACACGTTGGACGTTGCTTCTGTGGCAACAATCAGTGGCCTCACCACGGCTGGGGGGATCTGGCGTAAGACCTCGCCCACGGCGCCAGTCACCCCTCTGCTCTCATGTTCTCGGGCGGCCGTCTCGTAAAGGGTTTGCGCCGTGTCTGTGATACCCTGCACGGAGGGTCAGGAGACAAGGGGAAGAAGTGACTGGTCAGCAGACACAAAAGCCACCCCCAGTGCACTGTCCACACAGCTAATCACTGTTAGGTGTGCAGCTAGGCAGATGAACTGTGTTTTGGAGATAACTGTTACAACGTTCTAATCATAATGGAAAATCAGAGGTTGTGACTGTGATTTGGTATTTTGCTGTGACCCTGGCATTGTGGAAAACGGAGCGAAACTCCAATTTCCCATCAAGATGCTTACAGAAACAGCTCTGAACTAAGAGCAGCTGTTTGGCACTACTGATCCTCCTAGCTACAGTGCCCTCGGCAGGCAGAGCTTTCTGAAGAGACGCTCACTGCAGAAAAGGGCTAAGAGCACTTCCAAGTCAAGAGTAACAAGGAAACCCCAACCTGCTAAAGCTATGAAGCTTTGTAATCTTCTGGACATGAAAGGCCATGTAGCAGACGATGTGTGTGCGACAGCCATTAAGACAAAAGCCTCGACAGCAAACTCCACTGGATTGAGAGAAAGTCTAGAACGTGAGGCTGGACCATGTCACCTAACCGTTAGAAAGCAAGCTTCTGGGGCCTCCCGTCGTTCACGCTGCCTGACAACAGTGAGACAAGCTAGCGCCCGGGTCTTGTTTGTGGGGACAGAACGCTTGCACATCTCCACGCCAAGCAGGAAACTCTTCCTATGAGCCTGTCCTCACAGCTGAGCCCCCTCCTCTCACTTCGGGCAGGTACTGACACACCCTCAGTTTCTCCGGGACAGCCTCCCCCCATTAAATGTTCTCCAGGTGGTAGCTGGCTGCACGTGCACGGATCTGACTGGATCTGTCCAGGTGACAGCCAGGAGGCACATGCATAAGGTTGATTTGATTTCTCCAGGTGACAGTTGGGGCGGCACGCACACGGGGTCTGACTGGACCTGTCCAGGTAACAGCCGGGAGGCACGTCTATAGGGTAGGTTTGATTTCTCTAGGTGACAGCTGGGAGGAACATGTATAGGGTTGACTTGATCTCTCCAGGTGACAGTCGGGTGGCATGCCCACGGGGTCTGACTCTACTTCTGTACCCACTCACCTCCTTTACGACACTGTAGGCCTTGGCCACACCCTCCCTCAGGTCCACTGGCTGGTGGGCTAGCCGGTGATGAGGAAACCTTTTGAGCTTCTTGGGCTCAATAGAAAGGGTTCCAGGAGACACCATGTCATAAGCCGTCTCTGCTGCAGCCTGAAGCATTGGCAGAAAGTGAGAGATGGGTTAGAGACTCCACAGGGTGTGCCTCCCCTGGGACTGTCCAAGCGGAGCAAGGAAGGACAGAAGGGCTTGCACATCCGTCCACGGGGGATGAGGAAGGATGGGGGGGTTGCACATCTGTCCACAAGGGGTGAGGAAGGACAGGGCGCTTGCACGTCTGTCCATGGGGGGTGAGGAAGGACGGGGGCTTGCATGTCTGTCTACAGGGGGCGAGGAAGGACGGAGGGCTTGCACGTCTGTCCACAAGGGGTGAGGAAGGACAGAGGGGCTTGCACGTTTGTCCACGGGGGGTGAAGAAGGACGGGAGGGCTTGCACGTCTGTCCATGGGAGGCGAGGAAGGACAGAGGGGCTTGCACGTCTGTCTACGGGGGGTGAGGAAGGACAGAGGGGCTTGCACGTCTGTCCACGGGAGGTGAGGAAGGACAGAGGGGCTTGCACGTCTGTCCACAGGGGGCAAGGAAGGACGGGGGGGCTTGCACGTCTGTCCACAGGGGGCGAGGAAGGACGGGGAGTGAGGAAGGATGGGGGACTTGCACATCTGTCCATGGGGGGCAAGGAAGGACAGGGGGTCCTCAGGTCCTTGCAGGTCCTGAGATAGACACTCAGGTGGTGTGTAGAGTCCCTCCAAGAACTCACAACATTCTGTAACAGGGCAGTAAAGTACAGGGACAGGGACAGTGTGAGCTGGTCCCCGGAGGGCTCTCATAGCACCTCGTCAGTCAAGAGCACAGCGCGTGGACCCCTGATCAGGTTGGCAGGGCTGCGCACTCTGCAGGACAGACCTTCCTCTGGCTACGTCTGATCTGTGGCCCTGTCTTGAGTTGAGCGAAGTCTTTCCGTGCTACTGGGAAGGAAGAACACCGTCACGGTGACAGCTGTAACTTCCCTGGAGCAGCAAAGAGACAGTGCTACCGTCTTCCACTGACACAGCTGCTAACTAACCAACCTTGGGCATCTGAGCAATGCAACCAGCATAACATTGCAACCCAGCTACTGAGTCCACTCTGACTCACGGTAGCCCCGGGCGTCAGAGCACAGCTGTGCTCCACAGGGTCCTGATGGCTCGTCTCTGGGAAGCAGATGATGGAGCCTTTCCTCCCAGGCCCCTCTGGGTGGATGTGAGCCTCCAAGCTCTGGGTTAGCAGTTGAGCACTTAACTGTTTGCATCACTGGGAGTCCGAACACGGGATCAAGTCACCAAGAAACACGTCTATTCCCCAGGGTCAGCCCTTCCCACAGCATCGGTTTGAACACACTTTACATCTGCTTGTCTGAGTGGATGGTGGTGGTTGGGGGGAATACCTGTATGGTCTGAACCATCCTATTGGTGAGCTCCAAGGCGGCCATTGCTGTGGACGTGCCAAAGGAAGCAGCTCCTCTCCGAAAGCCCCTGATGACGCGGCCGTCCTTCCGGTACTGCTCGATGGGCAGCCAGACCAGGTCTTTCAGGCCTTGCACTGGGATCGGAGTTGACGGAGGTCAGTCAGTGCCAACAGAACCGTCCCAGTCCCCATGCCAACCTTGGGCAGGGCTTTGTGTGAACGCATGCATGGTAGGGTTTCTGGAAGGGCAGTCCTCAGCTCTCAAGGGCATCCATGAGCCAAGAGGTTTAAAAATTACTGATCACATAAAACAATCATCTTCTGATTAAAAACACAAAGCTCACCCAATTGGACCAGGGAGTGCATGGGTCCAACACCTCCCAGGATGCCTGGTAGCTGGTTCTTCTTAATGTCATTTAGCCATTCGGTGAGTGCATATGAGAATAACTTGTCCACACCTAGCAAACTGGAGGCAATGACTCAGTATATATAGAGGAAGACATCGACAACATCAGCCAGTACAGGTTTTACTTCTGACACAACAGAGAACATACAGCTAAACCACTCTAGAATCAGACAGAAACGCCAGGCGGTCCTGTAACTCCCAACTGAACTCTCTCTCACAGGTGTGGGCTCCAGCTGCAGTGGTGATCCCTCCAGGAGGCTGAAGTGGAATGTACAAGTGGGTTTCTACATGGCTCTTACCTCCTGAACATTTAAGGATCTGGTGAAGTATTTACTCACAGTACACACACTGCTACACAGCTCTGAGTGACTAAGCGGTGACTTTACTGCTACCTGGTAAACCTCCAGACTTTTCACTAAAGAAACTGCAACTTTGAGCAATTATGAAAAACACTGCACACTACAGCTGTCTCTGAAAAGATGCCCCTCTGTTCAAACCTCTTCTCCTCCCTTAGAATGAGCCCCTGCCCTGTCTGGACCTGCCAATGGAGCCCTCACAGACAGTCCTGGGCACCAGGCCAGCTGGAAACACCCGAGTTCTCATTGGCAGTAACTGACTTTAGTCCCTGGTCGGAAAGCGTCATGGATCGACCAACGCACCCGTGCCGGTAGAAGAGCCTCTTCAACTTCAGCTCGGAGCAGTTCAACTGGGCCAGACCGATGAGAATGCCCGCGAAGGTACCCTGTCAAGTACAAGCGGCCAGGCTAAGCCGAACATTCCAGACGCCATGTCCAACACAGGCGCTGCTGGGGGGCCAGAGCAAGACGTACTGGGAAGCTAAGACACGTAAACGGTTTACAGAAAAAGCCACAGCTCACAATACGGGGACCCTTTCATACACGGATTCTACTCGTGGTAAGGAGCTCTGTGGCACAGTGCCTACGGCATCTGAGTGCTGACCAGAAGGTTGGCGGTTCAAATCCACCAGCCACTTCTCAGAAGGAAGACTGGCAATCTACTTCCTTAAACATTTACTGCCTTGGAAACCCAATGGGGGTTGCTATGAGTCAGAATCGACTTGATGGCAGTGGGTTTTTTGACACTCATGGTACTGAGGTACATGATATTTAACTTACTTTGAAAACATTTCAATTTAATATCTTTATACGTCATTTCAAATATTTACATAAATTGGGACAGAGGAGGGTTTTAAACAATTGGGACTAATAGAAAAGACAAAGGAGACCGTTAACTTTGTAGAGTAGGTTTGTGCTAAGTTTCCAAACCTGATCCATGGAAACGTGCTTGCCGTGGTAGTCAAGGCGAATTGGAACTTCCGACGTGAATCTAAATTCTCTGAAGGGAAAGAAAGGTGGCAAATTACTTATATTCAAAACTACTCAGAGGAGAAACTAGATGCACATTAATTTATCCAAGTAGAGAATACAAAAAAAAACCCCAATGCTGCCGACTACTCCTGGCCTAAAAAGGAAGCAAGCCTGTAGCCCCGCCTTTTCCTAAGGGGCTATAACGCTAAGTGGATGCTCTCACTGCCTCACAGCTGGTGCCTGCCTTTATCACCTCACCACCTCATAGCCGACGTCCACCTCCATTACCTCATAACCAGCGTCTATTTCCATCACCTCACAACCAGCATCTATCTCCATCACCTCACAGC
>NW_006921715.1:6019543-6020846 GCF_000298275.1 Orycteropus afer afer | reverse complement strand
TCTATCTCCATCACCTCACAGCCAGTGTCCACCTCCACCACCTCACGTCCACCTCCATCACCTCACAACCAGCGTCTATTTCCATCAACTCACAACCAGCGTCTATCTTCATCACCTCACAGCCAATGTCCACCTCCACCACCTCACAACCAGCGTCTATCTCCATCACCTCACAGGTGGTGTCTACCATCATCACCTCACAGCCAGTGTCCACCTTGATCACTTCACAACCAGCGTCTACCTCCATCACCTCACAGCCAGTGTCCACCTCCATCACCTCACAACCAGCGTCTATTTCCATCACCTCACAGGTGGTGTCTACCTTCATCACCTCACAGCCGGTGTCTACCTTCATCACCTCACAGCCGGTGTCCACCTCCATCACCTCATAGCTGGTGCCTACCTTCACCACCTCACCATCTCACAGCCAGTGTCTACCTTCTTTAATTTTTTCACAAAAACCTTTCCCTAGTTTACCAAGTAAGGTTTTTTTCTGAGGAAAATTTATTTTAATAGATAGTATCAATTCATACAGAGCAAAAATTAATAAAAGGAACCCTGAGGACTGAACTGAGCAGTGCCCCCTTGCTGATGTGTGAAAAGGAGGAGAGGTACAGGCAGTAATTCTGGCTGCAAAGTGATGCTGTGTCAGGATACCTGGGTGTGAGTCCTGCCCCATCATTTACGTGGTCTGCAGTCATGGGCAAGCAGCCTTCCCTCCAGGTCTCAAAACACCCACTGTGGTCCCATCGATTCTGACTCACAGCAATCCCCACTGGGTTTTCAAGGCTGTAAATCTTTATGGAAGTGGATTGCCTCATCTTCCTCCCACTAAGCAGCTGGTGGGTCTGAATCACTGACCATCTGGTTAGCAGCCAAATGCCTTACCCACTATGACACCACAGCTCCTCTCCGAGCCTCAGCTGTGGATGAACATAATGCCACCTACACTGGTAAGTTTTAGTGGAAAATCTTGAAATGAATGCCTGTTGGTGGGGTAATGGCAACAAATCTTGGGGATTCTACAAGAAGAACATGGCAAGTGTGTGCTAACAGTACAGTAGGCAAAGGTGCTGGCTTCCAGAAGCTGCAAACATGTTTTTCCTGCAGGATTAATGGTGGTGGTTACATAGTATGCCATCCCCCAAACAAAAGCCAAACCTACTGCCATCAGTGGATTCTGACTCCCAGTGTCCTGAGATGACAGGGTGCAACTGCCGCCCAGGGTTTCTAAGTCCCGCCTACATAGGGCCTTACCTAAAGTCCAACCTCAGTACCTACGAAGAAACACGGGGAGAAACAG
>NW_006921715.1:5991707-5992239 GCF_000298275.1 Orycteropus afer afer | reverse complement strand
AAGAATGCTGTAAGAATTTAAGCCTCAAGTTCAATACTGAAAGATTCTATGGGAAAAAGAATGAATGATGCAGGAAGCATCAAAAGAAGATGGAAGGAATATACGGAATCACTGTACCAAAAAGAATTGGTTGATGTTCATCCATTTCAGGAGGTGGCATACGATCAAGTACCAATGGTATAGAAGGAAGAAGTCGAAGCTGCACTGAAGGAATTCTGGTGAAGAACAAGGCTCCAGGAATTGACGGAATACCCACTGAGATGTTTCCACAAATGGATGCCCCACTGGAAGCACTCGTTTGGTTATGTCAAGAGATTTGAAAGAGAGCCACCTGGCCAACTGACTGGAAGAGATCCATATTTGTACCCATTCCAAAGAAAAGTGATCACCCAGAATGTGGAAATTATAAAACAATATCATTAATATCACATGCAAGTAAAATCTTACTGAATAGAATTCAAAAACGGTTGCAGCAGTATATTGACAGAGAGCTTCCAAAAATGCAAGCTGGATTCAGAAGAGGACATGGAAT
>NW_006921715.1:5986303-5990922 GCF_000298275.1 Orycteropus afer afer | reverse complement strand
TCTTATACATGTGAGAGCTGGACAATGAATAAGGAAGACCGAAGAAGAGTTGATGGTTTTGAGTTGTGGTGTTGGAGAAGAATGCTAAGAGTACCATGGTTTGCTAAAAGGACTAACAAATCTGCCCTGGAGGAAGTGCAGCTGGAATGTTCCCTGGAAGCGAGAATGGCCAGACTTTGTCTCCACCTACTTTGGTCATGCTGTCAGAAGGAACCATTCCCTGGAGAAGGATATCATGCTTGGTAAAGCAGAGGGTCAACAAAGAAGGGGGAGGCCTTCAACAAGATGGACAGACACAGTGGCTGCAACGACAGGCTCAAGTATAGCAAGGATCATGAGGCTGGCCCAGGACTGGGCAGTGTTTCGTTCTGCTGTACACAGGATCACTATGAGTCAGAGATGACTTAATGGCACCTAACAACAACATAATAACAACATAAGAATGTCCATGTAAATAGAACTAACAGAGGGCAAAGTTATGATAACTTCTTAGCCACAGCCAATTACCCACTGAGGGACTGAGCTGTTGGTCTCATAGGTTTGGGACCATGGTTGCAGGGATGTCATCAAGCTCAACAGGCATAACATAACTGACAAAACCGTTATTCCTCATCCTACTTTGGTAAGTAGCGACTAGGGTCTTAAAAGCTTATAAGCGGCCATCTAGATGCAACAATTGGTCTCTTTTTTCCAGAGCAAAGAAGAATGAAGAAAACCAAAGAGACATGGAAACAATTAGTCCTAGGGACTAGTGGACTATGTGAACTTCAGCCTACATGACAATGAGACCAGAAAAACTAGATGGTCCCTCACTACCACTGTCAACCACTTGGAAAGCGATCAGTGCAGGAGATCCTGGATAGAGTGGGAGAAAAATGTGGACCAAAACTCAAAATCATAAAAAAGACGAGTCTTACTGGTCTGATAGAGATTGCTGAAAACGCCTGAGACTATGGCCCCTAGTAAACCTTTGGGCCTTGGATTGAAATTCCCGTGCTTCCAGCCAAACAACAGACAGGCATATAAGGTGAACATTTTCACCAGGTAGGTACACTCCTTAGAGGAATCAACCATGGAATATCACAAGGGCAGTACTGGCACAGGGATAGCCTAGTGGGCAGGAATGCATAGGAAAGGACATGGGGAAATGGTAACCACAGGGAGGAAGTGGGAAGAGAGTTGTTATGTTATGGGGATTGTAATCAATATCATGAAACAAAATGTGTATGAACTGCTATATGGAAAATGAATGGGCTCTGTAAACTGTCACCTAAATCACATACCCACAAAAGACCCCATGTTGTTTTACACATATCAAATACCACATGTTATGAACAATATTTTGAAAGTTATTCTTTGGCCACTTTAAAAAAATCAAGTCAGTGCCATTGAGTCAATTCCAACTCACAGTGAGCCCCGTTGCATTTCTACAGCTGCAAATCTTTACGGAAGTAGACTGCTGCCTCATCTTTGTTCTGCAGAATGGCTGGTAGGTTTGAACCAGCGACCTTTTGCTTAGCAACCAAATGCCTTAGCCCCCACACCACCAAAGCTTAGGTAGTGATATTTTAATGCTATAAATGTTTTGACTCTGTTACTGCCTTCGAAGAGAGGATTTTAGGCTTTCTTTTGCTCTTAGAAGAAGATGAAAGACACAGTGGTTTTAAAATATTTTTCATCACAAATGCACAAAAAACAAAGGCTACTCATCACCAGCTTTTTACAATGTTTTAAAAAGTGTGTGACTTGGTATCCATGCTGAATTCTTACAACTCAGGAAGACAAACAGCACAATTTTAGAACTAGCAAGTCGCACACATGCATCACAACAGAAGACAAATGGCCAAAAAGCACCGAAGTGCCGATTGGCAGGGTCAGTCATGGAAGTCTAAACTGAAACACAAGGGACACAAGTCAAGCAGCATGGGCTGGCCAGGCCACAAACTGCCGTGGACAGGAAGAGCTGCGGCCTCGGTTTGGCAGTTTCTTATGCAGTTGGTTGAGCAGGTGCCTAGCCCATGGTCCTGATTTTAGGGACAGTCACCCAGGGGAGCTGAGACGCTAGCTACAGCCACAGAAGACGTGTGCATACTTCACAGCAGCTTTACTTACAGGAGCCAAACCCAAGAGAGGACCCCAGTGTGAACCGGCAGCTGAACAAGTGCACGGTGGCACAGGCACAGGCCGGGACACAGGTCTGCGGCCGCAACGTGCAGTCTGCCGACACCCTTCCAGCAGAGGCCATGCTCCCGGTGCCGGGCCGAGGCAGCCCGACACACGCCCCGGGAAGCTGTGTGCAGGAGGAGCTGCCCTCCGGTGATGGACGAGCTCAGTGGCTGCTCGGGGTGGAGAGGCTGACTCAGGGGACACGAGAGCATGCACGGGGGGAGCAGGCAATATTTTACATGTCCCGCAGAGCAGTAGTTACCGTACGCATGACTCTGTGTGTAAATCTGTCAGAGTTCAAACTGTACACTTACAATCTGTGCATTTTATAATATGTAAATTACAGGTCAGTACAGTCAGTTAGAAATTTAAAATTTCACTTTGTTATTTATGCCCAACTTTATATTTATTTCTGGGTCTTATGTTTAGGGTATTATCATTGTGTGGTAGTTATGTTTGTGTGTCAACTTGGCTAGGCCTGGATGAGTGGCTGGGCAGCTGGTGGTAGTTATTCCCCATGATGAGACTGGCAATCAACTCCATGGTGGGATCTACCACAAGCAGCTGAGTAGCTGCCTTTGGGATGTGGTCTGCTTCCTGTGTATAAGGAGAAGCCTTGGGAAGCCTGTATATAAGGAGTAGCCGTGTCGTTGCTCAGCAGCCTGCTATGCTCTGCCAACCTTGGGACTTACAATGGACTTAAGTTAATGGCCTGCCATGTGGTTTGGTAACATCAGGACTGTGACTTTTTACTTGTCAACCTTGGGGGCTTCTCAGCCTCAGCAGCCAGCAGCTGTCTGAGTGAAGAAATGCCTTTAGCACCAGTGGGCTGGGAGCAGAAGGCAGAACTGGACCCCAAGGTTGAGGGGCTTTCACCCAGCCCCTAGAGCTTGGCACTTTGAACTTGGACTTAAAGCCTCCAAATTGTAAGAATAAACTCCTGTTTGTTGAGGCCATCCTATTTGTGGTATATTCCTCTCAGAGTGGCACTAGGGAACCACAACACATTCTAAGAATTACTTTACTTAATAATCAATCTGTTGTTGTTGAGACTGCACACAATAAACATACACCACTTCAACATACACCAAATGCTCCATGGACGACACTCCTCGAGGTAACTGTCTCCCCATGGACAATTCAGTGGCACAGATGACTCTTCTCTCCTTTTTACAAGAGTCACTTTGGAAGCCGTGCTGAGGCAGTTGAGCAATGATGGTGGAAAACTGGAAGTGTGCACGGCAGCGCTGTTGCACACTCATCTCCATAAGCAAGCCTGCCCTTCCCAGAGTGTCCTTAGGCCTGTCTCAGCTGGAGATGCCTTTAGAACAGTCTGAGCTTGGCCAACTCCAATGTATCCCTTAAGACTCAGCTCTTGTACCAGCACTTCCAGAAAGCCCTCCCTGGTCACCTCCTACCCTGTCTGCCTGGCCGAGTACTCCTCTTCTGGTCAGGCATATCATCACGTGCCTATCTCTGTCAGTGTGCTCACCTATGTTAAAGTGACCTAGACAGAGCTCACTGAGGGCAGGGGCCACCTTACTCCTCTGTGCCTACCGAGCATCCAAGTACAGAACCTAGGTCAAGGTAGGCATTCGGCAAACAGTTCTAATTAATTACCACACCTTCCCTACTCAGACTTGCAGGCAGGCAGTACTGGGCGAGAATGAACACGAGAATAGGAGCCAGGAAATCCACCCCTTCCCTGCTGGCCCTCTAACTAGATGACCTGCATGGCTGTTCACCCTCCTGGACATGACTCAGGCTCCTGCCTCCTTGCCTGCCCACCTTCTGGGGTACTCAGCTTGGAAGCAATCACACTAAATTTGAAATTAAAAGTAATTCTTGTCAGTGGTGGGGAAAGTTCACTGCTTAAGAGACAATGAGTTTCTGTGAAGGGTGATGCAAACTTTGGAAACGGACAGGGGTGATGGTCGACCAGTAAGGTTAATGTCATCACCTTATACACATGAAAATGGTGAGATGGTAAACGTCTTGTTTCATGACATATTTACCATACTGAAAACATAAAGTGATTCCTGCATCACTGATATCTTTTATCATAGGTCCTTTAAGCCAGAAAGACACAGTCAACAAAATCTGGAACAAAGAACAAAGTGTGCACAGTTCTTTAATAACATGAGTAAACAGTGTGCTGCTTCACATTCCACGTGAGTAACTCGGTGCAGCTCCCCGCCCCACGTCCGTGACTCGGTGCAGCTCCGCGCTCCATGTGTGTGATTCGGTGCCACTTTCACGCTTCACACGTGTGATTTGGTTCTGGTTCACTCTCGTGTGTGACTCAGTTGAGAGGCATATGCAGTGAGAAAGCTGCTGCTTGAAGCATTACCACTCATCAACTGATTTCTTTTCAAAAGAAAATGGAGAACAGAGGTACTCGCTTTTCTACTCAGATCACCGCTGGCAGGTCATGGTAAGCCCCCCCCCCCCCC
>NW_006921715.1:5953442-5964551 GCF_000298275.1 Orycteropus afer afer | reverse complement strand
GGCCACTGCAGCAAATTATTGAACCCAGAGGAGAGGTGGTGGGTGCTTTGGGAGGAACGGTTGGTGAAAGGGCTGGAGGGAGGCAGCATGTCTGGCCTTGTAGGAATAGGCCTTGGGTTACTGCTGGTAATCCTGTCTTCCTCTTGTAGGATTAGAGGAGGTCAGAACATGTGGCCTCCTTGCCGTTTTTACAGCCTTGTTTTGGTTGAAGATATTGAACTTCTCCATCGCCTCTTGCCACAGATGTAGTCAATCTGATTCCTGTGTATTCCATCTGGTGAACGCCACATGTATAGTCATCACTTACATTGTTGAAAAAAGGTGTTTGCAATGAATAAGTCATTGGTCTTGCAAAATTCTGTCATGCAATCTCCAGGGTTATTTCTATCTCCAAGGTTGTATTTTCCAACTATAGATAACTCTTCTTTGTTTCCTACTTTTGCATTCCAGTCACCAGTGATAATCAACACATCTTGATTGCATGTTTGACCAATTTCAGACTGCAGAAATTAGAAGAAATCTTCAATTTCTTAATCTTTGGCTTTGGTGGTTAGTGCATAAATTTGAATAATAGTAGTGTTAACTGGTCTTCCTTGCAGGCATATGGATATTATCTTATCACTGGGAGCACTGTACTTCCAGGACAGATCTTGTAATATTCTTTGTGATGATGAATGCCATGCCATTCCTTTTCAAAATGTCATTCCTGGCATAGCAGATCATGTGGTTGATTCAAAATGGCCCAAACCAATACATTTTAGCTCCCTAATGCCTAGGATATCAATCTTTATGCATTCTATTTCATTTCTGACAACTTCCAATTTTCCTAGATTCATACTTTGTGCATTCTGTGTTCCAATTATTAATGGATGTCTGCATCTCTTTGTACTCATTTTGAATGCCACATCAGCTGATGGAGGTCCCAAAAGCTGTACTCTATGCATATTGTTAGGGTCATCTCTATTCTGAGGAGTCAGCTCTTCCCCTGTCAAATTTTGTGCCTTCTGACCTGATGGGCTCATCTTCCAGCACTATGTTGGACAATGTTTCAGGGCTGTTCATAAAGTTTTCTGGTAATATACCAAACTGTGTTTCACTGCTATTTACAAGGTTTTCACTGGCCAATTGTTTGAGAAGTGGATGGCCTCTCCCTTCTTCTGAGTCTGTCTTAGACCAGAAGCTCCACTGACACCTGCCCACCATGGGTAACTCTGCAGCATTTTGCAACATGGTAGTATAGCCTCCAGCCTCTACACGTAAGCCACCAAAGCACAACAAACTGACAGATAAGTTTGTTTTCCTTAGTTGTTCCTAACCCCTCTGGGTAATAAACCCATAATTGTAAGTATTGTCTGTGAATTCTGTGTGGCCACTGCAATGAATAATCAAACCTAGTAGAGAAGTAGTGAGTACCATGCAAAGACAGTTAGTGTCAAAATTGGTAAAAAGGCTGGAGGGTGGCAGCACATCTGGTCTCATAGGAATAAGCCTTGGGCTGCTGATGGTGATTCTGTCTTCCTCTTGTGAAGTTGGAAGAGTTCAGAAGATGCTGCCTCCATGTCCTTTTTGCAACAATCAACACCTAAGGAAGCAGCAGTCAAGAAATCAGAGTATGTA
This sequence comes from Orycteropus afer afer, assembly GCF_000298275.1. Classification (NCBI taxonomy): domain Eukaryota; kingdom Metazoa; phylum Chordata; class Mammalia; order Tubulidentata; family Orycteropodidae; genus Orycteropus; species Orycteropus afer. The sequence goes on along the minus strand of NW_006921715.1, from coordinate 5,962,934 downwards.
TTGCACTGGGCAAATCTGTGGTAAAAGACCTCTTTAAAGTGTTGAGGAGCAGAGATGTCACTTTGAAGACTAGGGTGCACCTGGCCCAAGTTATTGTCTTTTCAATAGCCTCATATGCATGTGAAAGCTGGACAATGAACAAGGAAGACTGCAGAAATGATGCATTTGAATTGCGGTGGAGAAGAATATTGAGTATACCATGGGCTGCCAGAAGAACGAACAAATCTGTCTGGGAAGTTGTAGCCAGAATGTTCCCTAGAAGCAAGAATGGCCAGCCTTTGTCTCGAGGGACTAGTCCCTGGAGAAGGATACCACGCTTAGTAAAGAAGAAGGTCAGCAAGAAACGGGAGGCCCTCAACAAGGTGGACGGACACAGTGGCTGTGACAACGTGCTCAAGCATGTCCACTATTATGAGGCTGGCGCAGACTGGGCAGGATTTCGTTCTGTAGGCAAATGTCTATGAGTTGAAGCTGACTCGACGGCACCTAAGGACAAGAAGCCTGGTGAGTGGTACGGTGAGGATCTATCGTGCTGGAAGCTCTGTTCACACAGGTGGCTTCCACAGACCAACTTTCCAGTAAGTACTTCAGACTGAAAGGTGGCTATGAACAGATATTCTTCTCATCATGAGAAGGCATCAATCCAGTCCTCACTGGCAACTGTGACTCGGTGCAGGAGCTACCCCTGGCAGCTTAGTATGAAGTTAGGCGAGAGTTAGGCTAGCTCTGTGCTTCCCAACACATGGTGTCCAAGACCGCACCTATCTACATTGTGTTTGCAGTATAAACACTCTCCATGTTTATCCTGAAATATTTTTAATGGATTGACTAAAGTAACTAAGTTTTATTTGAATAAGTAATCAATACTGAACGTTACTCAGTCATCATTAAGCAAGGAGTAATACTGGTACAAGCATAAACCCTCTACCTGCAAACCTTGGTGTGTGCACGGGTAACAAGAGGGGCTGTTCCTTTAAAGCAAAACTCCAGGTATGTTCTTCAGTTCTAGCATCTGTCAACAGGTACAGCAATTAACATTCCAAAAAACCAAACCCCCTGCCATTGAGTTGATTCCAACTCACAGGACAGAGAAGAGCTGTCCCGTAGGGTTTCCAAAACTAATCTTTACAGAAGTAGACTGCTTCATTTTTCTCCCATGAAGCAGCTAGTGGGTTCCAACCGTTGACCTTTCAGTTTGCAGCCAAGTGCTCTAAGCACTGTGCCACCAGAGTTCCTTTATGCTTATCATCATTGATTCTTTAATGCTGTGGGCTAGGCACCATGCTGAATGCTTGACATCAACACCACCACCACCACCACCACCACCCATGATGGGGACTGTCTCTCCCATTTTATCAATGAGGGAACCAAGGCTTGGGACGTTCTGTACCTCTTCCAAAGCCACTCAACTAGTGAAGGTGAGAGAAGTGAGACTTGAACCCAGATCTGCCTCATATCCATGCTTTCCACCCGCATGGCACCACCCTAGAGCATCATCTCTTCACTTAGAAGACGTAGAATTTCTGAGAAGGTACCAACTATGTTTTCAACAGTTCTGGGTCAAAGCAAAAGCCAGACAAATTTGCTGGGATGCTTGGAAGAAAGAGCAAAGTGGATTTCCTTTCAGTTTCTCCATGTTTAATAACTCTGTGTGTGTCTCTGTGTGTGAGTATGTCTATGTGGGTGTGCTTATGTGTGAGTGTGTGAAGTGTGTGTGTATACATGTATGTGTTAGAATGTGTATTGGGTGTGCTTGTGTGTGCGTATATGTGTATGTGTGAGTGTGTGTATGTGGGTGCACTTGTGAGTGTATGTGTGAAGTGTATGTACTACAGAATATATGTATGTGGGTGTGCTTGTGTGAAATGTGTATGTGTATATGTGCCTGTGTATGTGGGTGTATGTGTGAGAGAGTGTATGTGTATGTGTGAACTGTGTGTACATGTGTGAGTGTGTGTATGTGGGTGAATATGTGTGTTAGTGTATATGTGTGTGTGCTTGCGTGTATGTATGAAATGTGTATGTGTATATATGTACATGTGTGTGTGCTTATATGTGTGGAGTGTGTATATGTGTGTGAGAGTGTGTATGTGTGAAGTGTGTGTGTACATGTGTGTGTGCATGAGGGTGAATATGTGTGTCAGTGTGGATGTTGGTGTATATGTGTGAGTGTGTGTGTACATGTGTGTGAGTGTGTATGTCGGTATATGTGTGTGACCTGCCCTTTTGCCCAGGGCGGCAGGATTCTCTCTGGGATGCTGTGATGAAGACACAATCTTTTATTGTTTCAACCAATCATGGCGTCCTTTCATATTCTCTCAAATAGATAGATACCTGAATTAAGTGTATGCCTGCACGGATGAGAGCAAGTGAGAAGCAGGTATTAAGTCCTCTGTGGGGTGGACAGTGAGGAGGAGGCTGACGGAAGACATCGAATAGCGTTTATGAACTCCAGTTCCCTGATGCAGTGCTGTGCTCGTGAGCAGCAGAAGTCTGCTCCAGTTACACAACCAGCACAGAAGCTGCCCGAGAAGCACCCTAACCCTCCCCAGCTAAGCCTCCCACTCGGCACGTGGCGTTGCATCCAGGCACATCCCCTAGCCGTGCTCACAACACACACCTGGTCGATATTGAGGCGCAGTGGCATCAGTGACACTCGTAAGCAGCACTCCTGTGGCGACCGGCCAGACTCAGGGCGCACGTGCAGTGCCTTAATTGTCAGCTACAAGACAAGAAGGAGCAAACGTTTTCCCCTGTGGTATCTTAAGTACTCTCGCTGGGAAACAAAGGACAAGGAACGCATCCAGTGCCTCTCCTCTGAGAGCAAACACACGGCTGCTTACTCTTTCCTAACGTCCAGAGCCCGACTCCCGTGGGTTACACGTTCCTTCCACCATCTGTGCTGAGGAGAGACGCAGGTGGGCAGCTCTGGACCCGCCTTCTCACAGGTGTGTGCTGTGCTCAAGGGTCACCCGGAGGCTTATACTCTGAAGACCCCAGAGTCCTGCGCTAACCATCTTGACCTCACCAATCTGACAAGGGTGGAAATCTGGACGTTCCGGCAACACTAAGGACTTTGTGTGGCTCACTAGGGACTTCTGTGTCCTCAGCCCTCAGTCACTGCAGTCACAGGTAATGGGGCCCACAGGTAACAAGCAAAACAATTCTGAAAACACAGAGCTTCAAGCAGCATATTTAAAAGAGATTTTCATATTAATATGAGGGAAAAAAAATCCCCTCATTTCCCCCAGTCTAGTAGCTCTCCTGCAGTTTGATGTCATACAAACACTTTCCAAATTAACCTGGCAACACATGATGACGTGCCCAAGCTCACCATGTTGGAATGTGCTTTCCGCGGCATCTCTTTACTGCAATACAAGTACAGAAACTTATTCATCTGGGACGTCCTCAGACGGTCTCGAATTTCCAGGTCCTGGACTATGAACACCTGCCGGGAGACTGGGTGCTCCACGAGGCGCGGTTCACGCTCTGGCTGGCAAGGTGGGTAGACCTCGTGCTGAAACTTCACCTTCACAGACAAGAGGGAACTCAGCACAGTCTCTACAAAGTATTTACGTTAGATTCCTCTTCATGCTGCAAAGTATCACCCATCACCTTCTTTGACTTCAACCTCAGCTCCCAGTGCCCCTTGGAAAGGGTTAATAAAGAGCACACCCTCCCCGACTTGCTCCTGGATCCAGCTACTGATCTGTGTGTGCCTACCCCGTGGACACAGTCTGGCTGACATTGCTTATTTGGCCGCGAGAAAGGCCTTCATTCTCTGTAAGCAAAGTTCTCTCAGTTGAAATCAAGCATACAGTTCCCACCTTGTGTACTACGGACTTGCTTAAAAATGAATGCACGTAGGCACAGCTCAAGTTCCAACAGGACAAACACAAAACATGGAACTGCAATCACTACGAGACATTCTAATGCTTAACACCAGTGTATACACTTGGTACATCCCAGAGAAGCTGACAGAGTTCCATGCAGACTCTGTGGTGGTGGCCTGCTCCTATGGCCTCTGACATTCTCACAGGACCTGCCATTTTTGCTCGCCTGACACAGGCCTTTGGGGGCAGACACCACAGGGCGGTGGCTCCTTAGGGTGTCCTGGGAACACTAGCATCAGCATCACTGGGAGAACGCTGACTCCCATGTGCTGTTCAACCAGAACGTCTATGGGGGGCCCAGCGACATGTGTCTGACAGGCCTTCCAGGTGGTCTTGCCATTCACTCACTTCTGAGGGCTGTAGTGGGAGGAGCAACCTCTCACATATGAAAGCAACCAAACAACCTCAAACTTCTAAGCGTCTCAAGCTGAAGCGGTTTAAGTTTTATGCAAAATGCACGCACTTTTCCAGTCCAGGGGCCCCAGGCCCTGTGAGCAGAGGCAGCAAGGAACCATCACAAACACTCCTACTCATGTGGACTGGCCCCTTGAATGCCACTCACCTTGCTTAACTGAATTTCCATCAAAAAGTCACGGTCCCTTCCTTTGCCCCCACAACCCGTGTGACGTCCATGTCTTGTGGGTGTGTGAGAAGGTGAGCTGTGGGGAGTACTGCAAATGAAAACAAAACAAAACCCCCTTTTGTTCAAAGGATATCCAAAAAAGTCAAGGAAAATAAGATTACAGAATTACCAAAATGTTACCCCAAATTTCATTACCATAAATGAAACCATAGCCTCCAATCCGAAACTGTAGAGATACAGGGAACAGACATTTTATCATTGCCACTAGTATAAGGATCTGCTTGGAACGTTCAGGACGGTAGAAAAACCCAAGCATGATGCTGTCCTCAGGGTCCACGTCACAGGACAGACTGGGAGTGAGACCCTGTACCAGCGTGAATAGTGCCCTGCAATGCACGTCCACCCCTCACCTCACAATGGGGCCCTCTTTGGACACAGTATCTTTGCAGAGGTCATTTGTTAAGATGAGGTCACACTAGATGGCAGCTGTTAGCCGCCACTGAGTCGGCCCTGACCCAAGGTGACCTGAGGCATCGAGTCGACCCTGACCCGAGGTGACCTGAGGCATCGAGTCGACCCTGACCCGAGGTGACCTGCGGCATCGAGTCGGCCCTGACCCAAGGTGACCTGAGATCCACCAGGAAAAGCCCCACCCAGACCTGTGCCATCTTTGGGCTGGATGCTATGCTTGAGCCCCTGCGCTGCCGCATGGCGTCTCCCACATTGGGCTGTCTCCCAGCACTGTGTCGGACGGTTTTGCGCTGTTGCGTGGCGTCTTCCACCCTGGGCTGTCTCCCAGCACTCTGTCGGGCGGTATTCGCGTGCTGTGTGGCGTCTTCCACCCTGGGCTGTCTCCCAGCACTCTGTTGGGCAGTATTCTCCTGTGACCCCGAGGTTCCCAGTGGCTCATTTGCTGAGTGGATCCAGGCCATGCCTCCCATCTGGCTTGGTCTGGAAGCCCCACTGAAGGCCGTCCACCGTGGGAAACCCTGCTGGTGTCTCCAGTACTGGTGGCAGTGCTTCCAGCATCACGGGCTACACAAGCCACCAGAGAACAACACACGGGCAGGTGAGTGGTAGCACGCTGGAGCGGGACGCTAGGCACACTGGAGTCAACGTGTGCTGCTGAGTTGAATCCGAGCCCTAACAACCCCACAGGACAGAGTAGAACTGTCCCCAGGGTTTGCTTTACGGAAGCAGACGGCCACGTCTCTCTCCCACGGAGCCACTAGCTGGCTCGAACCACAACTTTAGGTTAGTAGCCACCGGGACTCCTTCAAACTGGGTTACCCACTGCTGTCCAGTTGATTCCAACTCCCAGTGACTCTAGAGGACAGAGTAAAACTGCCTCACAGGGCTTCCAGGCTGTCATCTTTATGGAAGCAGACTGTCTCATCTTTCCGCAGAGCGGCTGGTGGGTTAGAATCACCAACCTCTCAGGTAGAGTGCTTGACCACTGCGTCACCAGGGCTCCTTTCTTACTGGAGTAGGGGCCTTATTCCAATGCTGGTGTCTTTATAGGGCAGCTATGAGAAGACAAGGCAAAGACTGGGTGATGTAGCCACACGCCAGCAGTGACAAAAGGTGCTGGGGCCACACAAGCTGGAAGAGGCAAGAAGGCCCCCTAGAGCCATCAGAGGGAGGTGGCCTTGTGATGCCCTGATGTCGATGTCTAGCCTCCTTAACAATGACAGCATAAACTACTGTTGTTTGGAGTCACCTGGTTTGGGGACTTGTGACCTCACAGTACTTCACAGTCAGAGTTCAAGCCCAAGAAATCTCAGTTGATACAGAAAATTGTTAGTCTAAGGTTTTTTTCAATTCATTTTTACATAGAAAAAAGCTGAACTACTGGGTCACACATTCCCACCTCTGAGGCCGTGTCTAACCCTATCCACTCCAGAAAAAAGTCTGCCCCATTAGCTCCTTCTCCCTGCCCAACTCTGGGCTCTGCTGATTGGTCCAGCCACTGCACTGTATCAGGGAGCAGCGACTCATGCTGGGTAGCCGGATGGGTGCTGGGTCCCTCCTCTGGGCGTGCACACCTCACTACACTGGCCTCACTGCTCATATGAGGGCCTCTCCCCTTCGAACTGAGGGCAAAGGTGTCTCTCATTTTCAGGAGGATGCCCCTGATACAGACTCTGGCACACAGCAGGTATCAGAAAAGTTTTGCTGAATGGAAGTCACATTTCAGAAAAAATACAAACAATGTGAATAAAGCACGAATGGAAAGCTTTACACGGAGCGCTTAAATGATGTATGTGGCGGCTACTCATTCTTGGGAGGATCAACTCTGTCTTTTTTCTATAAAATGATGTATTTGGTGGCTACTCATTCTTGGGAGGATAAACTCTGTGTCTTTTTTCTGTGAAAAGAATCCACTGGCCTGCCCAACAGACTTACACAGAAAATGACTTACCTGTAACGTCTAGCTGGAGGCGAGGGAGGGCCTGCCCCAAAGTCTTTTCCTCCATAAAGATGCCAAACCAGAGAGGCCTCCTTGACCACATACCGGATGGCAGGGCTGGGCGAGTGCAGCGGAGCCTTGCCGGTGTCTGTCCTCCCCACCGGCCGACTGAAATGGTCATCCCTTATCACGATTGTGTCCTCAACCATCATTTTCACAACTGGTTCTTCCTCCTTCTCCTAAGACAGACAACAGGCAGCAGGTGTGCTCAGAGCTCATGAGGAACCACAGGCAATGCATGCCTCAAGGCCACTGCTTGATGGTCTTCTTTCAATAGTTTCAGGATGTATAACTGATGACAATTACTGGTGTTTAACGTCACATAAGACACTCTGTTTATAACTGTAAAACGAACCCCAGCTCGGTCCCACAGAGGACACAAGGATGTCTTACAGCCTACAACCTGACATTCACCACTTGTTAGTCAACAAAAGGGCATACGTGTGCTGTGTGTGTTGATGTTCCCATGTGTGTATATTCTGTGGTTGTGCTAATGTGTGTTGATGTTTGCATGTGTATCTGTGGTTGTGGTATGTGTGCTGGCATGTATTAATGTTTCCATGTGTGTATTCTGTGGTTGTGGTGTGTGTGTTGATGTTTGCATGTGTGTATTCTGTGGTTTAATTTAAAGTCAATACTGCACCCTACCCTAGACCCAACAGGTTTCATATACTGACCAGACTACCATGTTGCTAATAGGCTTATCCTCATTTTGACAGCTTTGATTTTTTTAAGTGTCTGAAGCTGGTTCCCAGAACTTAGTAAACAAAGGCAGTTACCTACAAATTTACCCCTAACTTAGGAGAAGGGAACTACCCCCCAGTGAGCAGCCCCCCACGAACTGCATCCTGGATCTCATCTCTCCAGTCTGCGGCTGAGTCCTTGGTGCAGCACTCCCTTCTGCCCTGGCTCTCGCCACCCTTTGGGGGAGTTAGCACATGAGACACCTGTGGTTCGGTCACCTTGTGGCAAGCGTGGCAAACAGAGCAATCCTCTGGGAAAGGAGACACCTGGAAGGCCAGGCAGATGCTCACAGAGAACTACAGCGAATCACAAATGCAGTGTTTGCAGCTGGAAGAGCTGAGAGACTCTAAGACTCTTTGGGGCAATTCAACAAGCTCCTCACTTGTAGGGCCTCCATAATGTCATCAAGTATTACCTGAAGAGGTGCTCTTGGTGCAAAAAGAATACAAAAGTCATCGTTCTCGGTGGGGACACCTGCCACCGTGTCACTGATCAGGTGGGGAAGGAAGGAGGTGTCGGCAGGGCCCAGCTCCTGGGCCACGTGGCCACTCTCATCTGGAAACAGGAAGAGGTCCGAACAACATGGCTCCTGAATTTGAGATTTCTCATCCAAAATGCCTAGGACAAAAGAGGGCAGCACTTCACCTGGATGCACAGAGACACCCACCTGTGCAGCGTGTGAACCGGGGGGTGCGTACACATGGGGTGCTCACTGACAGCATCTCCTGGGCTTCTGAAAGGACCCTGGGATGAAAGTCAGCGTAAAGGGAGCTGAAGGAACTCCCCAAACAGCTCAGCCAAGAAACTGTTCAAAGACCAACCACAGGCCTGAAGGTCTCCAGGAATACAGAGGATGATGCTGTCCAGAGGGTAGGATGGCCTGTCCATTGCTGGGACAGCTGGGGAGTGCCAACGAGTTTGCTTCAGTGGAGACCCCACAGGGACAGTTCTGTGCTGTGAAGGGGTAGAGCCTGTCCTTCTTGGACAAAGGCACAGGGGAGGAGAAAATGGTCCCACCTAGCCGAGCCCGACCCAAGCTGGTCCCACGTAGCCAAGCCTGACCCAAGCTGGTCCCATGTAGCCGAGCCTGACACAAGCTGGTCCCGCCTAGCCGAGCCTGACCTAAGCTGGTCATACCTAGCTGAGCCTGACCTAACCTGGTCCCACCTAGCCAAGCCTGACCTAAGCTCTGGGAGGACACTGTGTCTGGGGTATGAGAGGAGAGGAGGGCAGTGATTCCAAGCAATCGAAAGTCCCCAAACGGGACACCTGCCCAGGGATCCATCTCAGTGCAAAGTTCTCAGAGGACTGCGTGTGAGTTGAGAGTCTGTATGTGAACCTGTGCTCTGATGTGCTCACAATACGTATGGATCCCCATTCTCTCTCCACTTATATCCACGTGCAGCAGATATGAAGACGAGTACCACAAACATCTTGGCGTCGAGAGGTGCACAGACTGGACTTTTTTTTAGAGTCATTGTGAACATTTTGTTTATTGGGGATAACATCATATTAATTGTCACAGTACTTTTAGCCATTTCTTGGTAAAGAGCTGTTAAATTCTCATTCCAAGTTTTCTTCCTAATTTCTCACACACAATTATTAAAGACTTTTTTTCCTAGTTAAAGGAGATAAGAACTGGTTGTAAATTTTTGAGAGGGATTACTATAGAGTGAATGTGAAATGACTGAGATTTAAATCTTTTTTTTTTCCCCCTCCAAATGATTTTGAGTTTTGTTGCACATTGTTCTCCCTCTCTATCCAGGATCTCCTACATCCCTTCCAAGTGGATGACAGTGGTA
>NW_006921715.1:5940814-5950072 GCF_000298275.1 Orycteropus afer afer | reverse complement strand
ACAACAGCAATGCCCTCAGAAGGCCTCTGTTGACATAACTGATACTGTGCACAGTAATGAAGCCGTCGCCACCACAGCAATGCCCTCAGAAGGCCGCGTTCTCTCTTACCGTTAGCCTGTGGCCTCGCCGACGCAGTAGCTTGTTGCAAGTCAATCTCCTCCATGGCATCACTCATCAAATCTCGTAAAATCTGCTGATCTGCTTCAGGAAGGACTGGACCATGTGAGGATGATCGACTGCTGGAATCTACCTATAACCAAGAAGCCTGTTAGAGAACAAGGAGGGCTGAGGAGCCAGACCATGGACATTTATTTTGCCCTGCAAACTGACTGCATTTCAGAAAATGCCAGAAATGGGAACAGACTAAATTCTCTATGTTTTGCCCAATAGCCACTACATTTTCATCTTAAGTTTATAATTAATTCCTGTAACTCCTGGCCAGTAAACACATCGTTGCCTCAGAGCCAGCTGAGGCACATGGGGTCTAGGGAGGCCGTGTGGAAGAACGGGAAGTGGAAAGAACTGGAGTTAGTCTGATGGGCAGGAGCTGTCGTCCTGTTGGATCTGCTCAAATCTGATGGCTCAGTGACTTTCACCCCCTAGAGCCAGTTGCTGCTGCCGAGCCACACATCAAGGAGGAGGCCAACAGCGATGGACAGTAGGGAGGAGGCCAGGAGGGCGAGCAGACCAGGTGCAGCTCCACACCAGACCCACGCCCAGCCATTCTCATTAGCCAAATGTAGATTCACTGCAGAGTCACTGCCTTTTAAACAGAAAGACCCAATATGAAAGGAATAATTTTAAATAACCTTTAGTGCAATGGGGAATTTCTTAAAAACAGAACTAGGAGTAGAGGGAGCAGCATCTCAGTGTCACAATGACCCTGAGGCACAGATGACAATGCCCGTCAGAACCTCACAAGAGCACAGGGCCTAAGGGACTGGGCATCCCATCCACAGAAGAGCCCTGGAGGAGGCTAATAACTGAGACAACGCAAATGCTACGTGAGCTGGAGATGCTGCATCTGGACATGAACGTGCAGGGAGGAGCCACTGTGCACACAAACCCCACAGAACTGGACCCAAAACATCTAAGAGTTCTTGCCGTGCCTATTACAAGTTAGCGAATGTCAGGAGAGTCACCTAAGTTCTCTGGGTCTTACTTTTCTACAAAACAGATACTAATTTGATCTTTAACAGACACTCCTCTCTCACTGGGTTGCTAAGAAAGTCAATGGAAATATGAGAGAAAGCTGAGAACTGAGTGGTGCTGCAGATAACAGACACGGAGGGAACGGCTATGCAAGTCAGTCTTCTGGCAATAACACACGTATTTGCTCATCACATTGCCCTGCCCCACTTCCATGCACCAAGCTCTTACAGGATGAGTGTTTTCTGTCTTCTTTGAGGACAGATGAAGGTAACTTAAACCTGGACAAATGCATTATGTGGTTCCGAGGATGAATGTCCTGAGACAAAGACTATCAGAGAGCAGAACGGTTTCCCAAGACACCCACGGGTTCACTTTGCCTTTTCAGTTTCTTCCCTCCCCTGTGGTTGTCAGGAAGATCCCGATGGTGTGATGTGCTGCTCACAGGGCATGCGAGTGGGGCTGTACCTTGCTCTTTCTTGGAGAGGCTCCAGGCTTCATGTTTGCCTTGGGAGGTGCGTGCAAATCTCCGTAGCTTGCAATGTACTGAATGAGGTTCATGAGCGCAGCACAGGAGTCAGAGCAGGTCCTGACGTGCACGACGTCGCTGGAGCAGTGCAGCTCGAAGCGTGGCTCAGCCTGCGTGGGCACAGGAACAAGGAACCCAGGGTCGCCAACAAGGGCGGGGCGCTGCCTGCTGCACAGGCTGCACTGAGCCCCACACGGTAGTCCCCTCACCACGAGGAAGAGAGGAGCCATAGAACCATAAAATCTAAAAATATCCTCACTTTGACCAAATTAGGTGTATGGAAAAGCAATTCTCCTGTGAAATCAACTTTTTTTTTTTTTAATGTACAGAAAATATCTCTCAAATAAACATTTCCATGATTTTAATGACTTACTCGCTCTACCTCAGAGTCCGACTTCACAGCAGTTATGGTTAATTCCAAAAGCCCCATATCCATCACACGCACATAATCTAAAATTGGAGAGAGGAACTATGTAACATATAGTACTTGTTTTAAAAATGCTTCTCCAACTAACAACTAACAAAACAGCATTAAAAACGTCACTGCTGACGGCACGATGAACATTTACAATGCAGTGACAATAGCTGCTTCCAACAGAAATCCTCCCTTCACTATTTTCACTATTTTTGCCCTGACGTGACACATTCAGTATCTGCATCAGTAATCTGATGCGTTTCTCTGATCTTATGAGAACATCACTGCTTCAGACTGATTTGAATAAGATCCTTACTTCACTGGCGTGCTCCAAAATCACACAGCTGTAAACCACTCACACACACACATACACACGCATGCACAACAGCACTCACCTATGTCAGCTGTTCTTGCCCACCACTTACCTCTGTTCAAATTTACAGTGACAGCATTACATTTCTCAGACAAATGCAATGCAGCTTCATCCAAGATGATCCTGAGCAAAGACAGAAAACCCACAGGTGAAACAGGCAAGGAGCAGGCAGCCTAGAGCCCACGGCACAGGTCTGGAGCCTGCAGGGCCCGCAGCACTGGCCCAGAGCCCACAGCACCTACCTGGAGCCGGTGGCACCCGCCCGGAGCCCAGAACCCGCAGAACCAGCCCCGAGCCTGCGGCACCTGCCTGCGCCTCCAGCACTGGCCTGGAGCCTGTGGCACCGGCTTGGAGTCCACAGCACGGGAGCAGCAGCTGCTAACAGCATCACACTCTTTCTCAAATGAGCCAGGTCAGCTCGCACGGGGTTTCTAACCTACTATCGCCACGTCACAGCTCCCTAAAACTCCCTGTGGGTGCTACTTAGGAAGTGCAAGGAATGACACTGAACCACCTGCTCAGCTCATTGCACATTTGTTGGCAGTTTCTTTTCAACCTCAAATTGATGAGGTTTAAGGTATGATGATTGTTTATTGGGCTTCCTAGGAAGTTTATCACATGTTTAAAAAGCAAACTGAGAATCTCAAATCTCTTCCCCAAGGATGAAATGAAGTAATGAAAGGAGGTGCCAGGAAATCACCTGAGAGAAAATTCGAATGATACGGATAAAAAACAAAAAAACAAAACCCACCACCATTGAGTTGATTCCAATTCACAGTAGCCCTAAAGGACAGAGTAGTACTGCCCTAGAGGGTTTCTAAGGCTGTCATTTTTACGTAAGCAGACTGCCCCATCTCTCTCCCACTGAACAGCAGGTGGGTTTGAACTGCCCACCTTTCAGTTAACAACTAAATGCTTTAACTACTACACTATCAGAGTTCCTAACCTGGATAAAACTCAAAACCAAACCCACTGCTATTGAGCTGATTCCAACTCACAGTGCCCCTAGAGGCCACAGTAGAACTGCCCCACAGGGTTTCCAAGGCTGCCAATCTTTACAGAGGCAGACTACTTCATCTTTCTCCCATGGAGTGGCTGGTGGGTTCGAACCGCCAGCCTTCTGGTTAGCAGCCTGATGCTTTAAGCACAGCACAACTAGAGCTCCTGACCTGGACAAAAAGATCCTGCCTCTTGAGGAAAGAGTGTTGAGAAGACTGAATGCAATTAGGTGACTTCGGTCACCATCACTGAGCTCTGTACCTGAGAGTGGAGGCAGACTTGTCCAGTGCAGCACTGCTAGAAATGCTGAATGTTTCCACGGTGAGAAGAGAGCGGAGAGGCAAATACACAGGCCTGCCATCAGAAGAAACAACAGATGACATGAGACAAAGTATATGTGAACTGCTGTATGGAAAGTGAATTAGCTCTGTAAATCTTCACCCAAATCACAATAAAAAAAAAAAAAGAAGAAACAACAGAAGTCAGGGTGTGGCAGCGATGGCTGCGTGCTCAGAACCCATCTGCAGACCAGCTCTGTGAATGAAGTATCTGTCGATCGTAGCATGCATGTGAGACAAAAACCCTAAGTCTGCTCTGGGGGTGGACTCACCGATAGTCGAGTGCACAGCTCCAGAGATGAACGTGGAAAGTTGTGAAGGAAGCTGGAGGGTTATATCCCAGAACAGGCTCATCAGCAATGTTCAGGAAGTATAAAATCTGTAAGCACAAAAATATCCAACACTCACTTCAGCAGGAAACAAGCTCTGATGGGAGACCCTGAATCCTAATGTCAAACAAATGACTGCATACACTAAGCCCCAGGCCATGAGGAAATCACCATTTTCAATGAACCTGCTTCCAACAGTACCTGCAAAGCCAGGATTTGAAAGGAAGAGGCCGCCATTGTAACATAACAGGTACTTTAGATACTTGACCACAACCAACAACAAAGTGTCCACAATATGCTCTCATGTCATTTTGTTTGGAGTAATACTTGAAAAACCAAATTTGCTGAAGGCTGAAGAAAACCAGTCTGGTTTTCTATGTAACACATGGTTGGGGGAAGTTCTTTTTCATTAATTTATCCGTAGCTCCATCTGAGGCCCTCAATTAAGATTGACTGACACAGTGGCTGCAATGATGGGCTCAGGTATAGCAAGGATCGTGAGGCTGGCACAGGTCTGGGCAGTGTTTTGTTCTGCTGTGCACAGGGTCACTATGAGTCGACGCTGACCTGATGGCACCCAACAACAGCAGCAGCAGCAGCAGCTCCATCTGAGAATCAGTCCCCTCACCAGTATCTCTTCCTGCAAATCTAAATAAACCAAATCTATGTCTGTTGAGTCAATTCTGACTCACAGCGCCCCTAGAGGACAGAGTGGAATTGCCCCACAGGGTACGCAAGGCTGTATTCTTCACAGAAGCAAAGCCCAATACAAACCCACTGCCATGAAGTTGATTCCGATTCATAGCTCCCCTAGAGGACAGAGTGGAACTGCCCCACAGGGTCTCCAAGGCTGTCATTCTTCGCGGAAGCAGAGTACCTCACTTTTCTCCCATTGAGCAGCTACTGGGTTCAAACCACCAACCTTTCAGTTAGTAGCTGAATACTTTAATAACGGCACCACCAGAGCTCCTTACACAAATATAGAGGTGGCTAAATCATTGCAGCCAGTTCGCTGTCCATACTAACTATCTCTCATTTTCTCATGTTTCCAAAATGCTTTTATGAAAAAAGCATTTTGAAAATATTAAAGTTTTAAAATAATTATTTTTGCAGCACCATGAAAAAGTTCCTCTTTATGAGAAACCTGGAAAAGAACACAGCATACTAGATTTGATTTTTACATAAATAAATGTTAACTTCCGACTCAAAATTTTCTCTGAAAAATAACCAACTGTATTTTATTAGTCACATAGAATTATTACAATGGAAATTAGTTACAGAAAACTCCTACACACCTTAAAGCAGTATCGTGAGACTGGCCCAGAGAATAACACCACAATCATGGACTTAAGAATGGATGGCTACCAACACTGCTGACAGTGAGATCATGGACTTGAGGACGGATGGTTACCAACATCGTTGACATTGAAATCATGGACTTGAGGATGGATGGTTACCAACACCATTGATACGGAAATCATGGCCTTAAGAACCATCAATGGTTACCAACACTGCTGACAGTGAGATCATGGACTTGAGGACAGATGGTTATCAACACCACTGATGCTGAAATCATGGACTTAAGGACCATCGATGGTTACCATCCCCGCTGCCACTGTGTTCATGGACCTGGACCTGAGAATTATCAATGGTTACCAACACCATTGACACTGAAATCATGGAATTAAGAACCACTGATGATTACCAACACCACTGACACTAAGATTATGGACTTGAGAACAGATGGTTACCAACACACTGTTTAATACTTCAGGGCATAATACTTCAGGCCATCCAAGGCATGACAATTGTCCATTCACCCGGTGCAACAGAGGAGAGAGGAGAGTCAGGAGCAGGGGAGGATGTGGACCATGTGGCTAATGCCTTACTGCCAGGAGACCAGAAGACCGGGGCGGTGCTCTGTTACCATTACTGAACATTCTGAGCAAGGATTCATACAGGAATCCTAGTCAAGTGGGGGGAAATGCAGAACAGAATTGCAAATACTCATGGACTCCAGATTTCCTGGAGCCCTGGGGCTAGATAAACCTGTGAAATCAGTGCCCTGAGATAATATTTAACCCTTAAGTCAAAAATATGCCCTGAAATATTAAAACCAGACAATGGTTCAGCTTAATTAGTGAACAATCTGCCTGGAGCATTATGCTCTTTTCAGATCTATCTCTATGGGACCAAATTGGTAACAGTAACTCGGAAGTTTAGACAGGAACCTTAAGGGGCAGTGCATTATATCAAGGGAGGAGGAGCAATGGCAAGCAGGGTGAGGATGGCTGCGCGCTTCCAAGAATGTCGTCAATGTCATGAACAGCTCGTGGAGAGACTGAAGAGTGGGCTGTGTGTCAACAACAACTGAAGAACGTCGTCAATGTCACGAACAGCTCGCGGAGAGACGGCTGAGTGGGCTGTGTGTCAACAACAACTGAGGAACGTCGTCAATGTCACGAACAGCACGCGGTCAGACTGAAGAGTGGGCTGTGTGTCAACAACTGAAGAACGTCGTCAATGTCACGGACAGCACGCAGAGAGACTGATGAGTGGGCTGTGTGTCAACAACAACTGAAGAACGTCGTCAATGTCACGGACAGCACGTGGACAGACTGAAGAGTGGGCTGTGTATCAACAACTGAAGAACGTTGTCAATGTCACGGACAGCACGCGGAGAGACTGATGAGTGGGCTGTGTGTCAACAACAACTGAAGAATGTCGTCAATGTCACGGACAGCACGTGGACAGACTGAAGAGTGGGCTGTGTGTCAACAACTGAAGAATGTCATCAATGTCACGGACAGCACGCGGAGAGACTGATGAGTGGGCTGTGTGTCAACAACAACTGAAGAACGTCGACAATGTCACGGACAGCACGTGGACAGACTGAAGAGTGGGCTGTGTGTCAACAACAACTGAAGAACATCGTCAATGTCACGGACAGGACGTGGACAGACTGAAGAGTGGGCTGTGTGTCAACAACAACTGTCTTTGAAACGTTTAGGGACCTAACTTTAAGGTAAAAAGACCACCTACCTCTTGGTAATAATGCTGTATTTCTTAACCTATGAGGTGGTTACCTAGCAGTGACTCCTCATGACAATTCACTGAGCTGAACATGGCATCAAAATAAACCAGCAAACAGACTGAGACACACAGAACAGCCTTCTCACCTGCTCGTGCCAGCTAAGGCCAGAAGGAAGCATTCTGTGCTGAAGCGTGGCTCCTTTCAATCCTACAGCAATGAGAAACTCCTACGCAGAACACAAAGAATTATGTTTGCCAGCTACACAATCCTAGAATTCCAGAGGGTTCCTAGGAAAATAAGCGTGTGCCCTTTATGAAACCCTTTTAGCTGCTAATCAAATCAAAAGCAAGCATATTTCATGGTGTCAAAGCACAACACACAAACCTTTGTATTGGATTCTGATTTATCAGACAATATTTTAATGGCAACGGAGAGCATATTCAAGCTGTCCCCTCCTGCTCCATCTGCTGAAGCTCTCCTGAGGCCATTTTCTTCAGAGGCATAAATGGTGGGCTCCAACCAATGTGGCCGTGTGGAACTGGGTAGCCTTGTTTCTGTAAGAGGAATCACTCCGTCCACTAAGCCTAGAGAAGAAATGGTTACTTGGAATTAGTTCACGGATGTCTAAAACTCCAAACAAAAATCCATGCACATCTACTGAATACAAATTCATCCTGCAGGCAAAATGGCCAAGAATCAGCCAGCTTGGCATCAATAGTCCACACCTCTCTGTAATGTTGGCACGGCAGACAGAGCACAATTAAAGCAACATCCAAGATTCTCAAACGCTGCGAAAATCTGGAAAACACCAAGAATGCACAAGTATCTCATCTTTATTTGGAAGGCGACATGGGACATTCTCCAAAACTAAGTTCTGTATCTGACACCAATGGAATAAAGAACGGGAAGGCCATGAACTGATGAATGAACGGATACATCAAATGTTGTACAGCCACACAATGGTACAGTGTTCCCAACACAAATATACAAAGTGCTGACACAACTTGGATGAACTTTGGAAACATGATGGTAGGTGAAAGAAGTCATCACAAAAGGCCATACACTGTACAATTCCATATACAAAAAACACCCAGGACAGGCAAATCCATAGAGACAGAGTAGTTTAGTCACTGCCTGCAGGCTGGTGAGTGACAGCAAATGGCTCTGAGTTTCTTTCTGGGGTGATGAGAATATACCAACACTGATTGTAGTGATGGTTGCACAAGTCAGTGATGATACTGAAAACCATGGAGATGGTCACATCACACGGATGAAGTGAATGGTATGTGACTGCATTTCCATAAAGTCAAACAGATGAACCTGTAATCCATACTGCAGACTGTAGTCTTTGATCTTCATCAGTTAAGTGCTTCAAGTCATCCTCACTTTCACCAAGCAAAGTGGTGTCACCTGTATATTGCAGGTTGTTAATGATTCTTCCTCCAATCCTGATGCTGTTTTCTTCTTCTTCACACAATCCATCTTCTTGGATTATTTACTCAGCACACAGATTGAACAAGCATAGTGAAAGGACACAACCCTGATGCATACCCTCCCTGATTTTAAACCATGCAGTGTCCCCTTGTTCTGTCTGAACGACAGCCTCCTGGTCTATGTACAGGTTTTTGATGAGCACAATCAAGTGTTCTGGAATTCCCATTCTTCTCAACATTACACATAATTTGTTAGGATCCACACAGTCAAATGCCTTTGCATAGTCAATAAAACACAGGTAAATATCCTTCTGGTATTCCTTGCTTTCAGCCAACGTCCATCTGATATCAGCAGTGATATCCCTCATTCTACATCCTCTTCTGAATCCAGCAAGCATTTCTGGAAGTTCCCTGTCAACATATGTCTACAACCCTTTTTGAATCATCTTCAGCAAGACTTTACTTACATGTGATATCAATGATACTGTTTGATAATTTCCACATTCTTTTGGATCACCTTTTTTGGAATGGGCACAAATATAGATCTCTTGAACTTGAGGAGAGGTTCCGGCAAGATGGCGGACTAGGCAGAAAGACTGCACAGACCCTCTTCAACAAAGAAAAGGGAAATCAATTAACACAGACACAGAAGATAATC
>NW_006921715.1:5939460-5940400 GCF_000298275.1 Orycteropus afer afer | reverse complement strand
TTGGATATTTAAAGAGACAGTGCTCTCGCAGATTTGTGGGGCTTAAGAACACATTCTGCTTTCCAGCAACCCCAAGGACCCTTGGGGCCTGCAAGACAGAAAAGGTACGACATTCTTCTTGTTACTATACCCTACACCCGCTTGGTGAACAGAGGTGTGGCCATCCCCAACTTCCAACTACCTTCTGGGCCCACAGGAACTCCATCACAGCCTGTGTGCTCAGACGGAGCCTGGGTGCCCTGCCCTGTCCTCCACCAATTTTTTTTTCTTTTTTCTCTTTATTTTTCTTTTTCGTTTTCCTTTCTTCTGGTGATTAGTTTATTTGTATTTGTCTGTTTTAAAACAACTCATATTATTAATACTTTTGTCCGTTTTATTATTATTATTAATTTTCCCCTACCAAGTCCTAGTTTTAAGCATTTTTTCTTTTCCCTGTACCTGGTTGAATTTTTTTTTTTCCCAAAATTTAAGGTATTTTTTTTTCTTTTTTTCTCCCTTTTTTCTCATGATTAACCCCATTCCTTGTCTTTCTGTTTGCATTTTTCCTATTTTTTTCTTCATTTATTATTCTCCTTCCCTACTTTTTTTTTTCTTAGTGCCCTATACCCAGATATTGCAGGTTTTCTTGTTTTTTTATTCTTTTCTTACCTTTTTTCTTTTTCTGGTTACTGTTCCTGTGTGATTTCATGGTGTGTTTTTCATACATGGGCTTTTAGTTTTTTGATGGTTATTCAATTGCAATTTGTGTCTAACTGAGTGGGAGACAACAACAGTCCACATAAGACACAGCTACACCCACACTTCCTGCAACTTCACTTACTGAGCGAGAGCAACTTCCTCCTTCTCCACCAGCGGGCCAACGATAAAAAAAACGAAGAAGAGCCTGAACCACCCTTGGCTGCTCTTCACAAACAGTTAACAGAGATCTAAATACAACAAC
>NW_006921715.1:5919396-5932572 GCF_000298275.1 Orycteropus afer afer | reverse complement strand
TGCACAGGGAGACAGCTCAGGGGGCAGGAGTGTATGGAGAGATGGACACTGGGAAGAGGTAACTATGGGGAGGAAGTGGGAGGGGAGCTGTTGCATTGTGGTAAACTGTGGTCAATGACATGAGAAAAAGCATATGTGAACTGCTGTATGGAAAGTGAATTTGCTCTGTAAACCACCCAAAGCACAATAAAATAAATAAATAAATAATAAAATAAAAAAGATATTTTCAAGTCCTGCCTAAGGCACTTGACTGCTAACCAGGAGGCTGGTGGTTCAAACCCACCAGCCACTCCTTGGAAGGAAGGTTGGGCAATCCTACTTCTGTAGTGACTCGGAAACCCAAGGAGGGGTCGCTATGAGTTGGGGCCGACTCGATGGCACATAACAACAACAAAAACAACAATAAAAAATAAATAAATAAACAAATATAGATCTCTTCCAGTCAGATGGCCTGGTGGCTGTCTTCCAAATTTCTTGGCATAAAAGAGTGAGTGCCTCCAGTGCCACAGGTGTTTGTTGAAACATCTCAATTGGAATTCCATCAATTCCCAGAGCCGTATTTTTTGCTAATTCCTTCAGTGAAGTTTGGAATTCTTCCTTCAATACCAATGGTTCTTGACAATTTCCAATTTTCCTAGATTCATACTTTGTACATTTCTAGTTCCAATTATTAATGGATATTTGTAGCTGTTTCTCCACATTTTTAGCTGTGCCCCATGAGTGAAGCAAATGAAGGTCCTGAAAGCTTTACTCCATACATGTTATCGAGGTCGACTTGACTGGGGAGGCGGCGGTTCCCCAGCTGTCCTTTGAGTGACTTCCAATCTGAGGGGCTCATTTTAGGGCACATCAGACAGCATTGCACGGCTCTTCATAAGCTTTGTTAGTAACATATCAGACAGTGTCTCACTGCCATTCATGAGGTTTTCAGTGGCTAGTTTTTTCAGAAGTGGATGACCCTGTCCTAATTCCCAGTCTGTCTTCATCTGGAAATACCACTGAAACCTATCCACCATGGTTGACCCTGCTGGTATCTGAAATACTGGCGGCATAGCCTCCAGCCTCACAGCACCCGCAAGCCACTACAGTATGACAAACTGACAGACGAGCAGTAGAACTGTGTGGTATGTGAACTTCATTTCGATAAAATCACACGGATGAACCATATGGCATGTGACTGTATTTTGATAAAGCTGTTACCCAAAAAAAAAAAAAACAAAAACAAAACAGCAAAGTCAGTTTAGAATCAGCTTTTCCTTGGGAGCAGAAGCAGAGTGTCCCACAGAAAATAATGTCTGATAGTGAGTTCTGTTCTCACTAGCTTTTATCACACAAGGGATTTGCGCACGCTCAAGCCGACATGAACAGAAAACACCGAGTTCCCGCCACCCCTACCTTTGTGGTACAGACTGAAGCCACTGGAATGGAGGCAGAGGTAGTGCTTGTCATCAAAGCCTTCATATCTTGTCACACAAAACAAGGAGCCACTACTGAACTCTAGCCAGAATTCACCATGCTTGTTTTCCAACATGGCATCGTCATCTTGCTAATAAAATAATCAGAAACACATTTTTTAAAATGCAGGAAAGGAAGAACGTCCCTTGGAATGCTCCTCCTTGGCGGAGCTTAGGGAAACCTCTCAAGTGCAGCAAAATCATCTGGCTGCCGAACTGTCCGACACAGGGGTATGCACAACCCCATCACTAAACGTGACCTGAGCCGCGGTGGCCAATGAAGCCTGCACCCCATCTCTTTGATAACAGGCACATGATTGGTTATCGCTCTTGGCAGCAAAACCAGCACCTGTTCTCCAATAGGAGGCCCAGGCCAAGTCTGTCTTTTGCTCTCACATGAAAGCCAAATCCCCAAAGCTGCTGCCACCACAGAAGCCACCAACTACCCCCTCCTTGGGCATGTCAGCTCAGTAGACACACTGTGAGTTCTTACCTTTATTTCTGTGAACACGGCCACCAAGCCATGACTAACACTCAGAAGCACGGAGAGAAAGCTCTGTGAGCTCCTGTTCTGACAGTCAAACTTTTTCTTCCTTCGGGAACGACAGCTGGGATCAACGGTAGAAAAATACTGCACACTCTCTTCTTCAGATCCACTTTCCTCGTCTGTGGGAAATACAGTCACAGTCAGAGGGTGCTGACTGCAAGTACACAGCAATTTAAAATCATCACAAGGGGCTTCTAACTGCTGATTCCCACAAGAAGCCTGGCGTGGCAGGAAAAATACACTGTCGGCAGCTTTCTCCTTAGCGCTGAACTGACCAACGTGATACTACCACTATAAAGAGAATTCCGAAGTGAAGGCATTGTTGACACAGGATTGAAGGGGGAGACAGTCTTACAAATTACAAGAGGAATTAGAAAGCAGATAAACGTGTTTAAATTCACAGTTGAAAAGTTGACTGCTTTGCATATTGATAAACCAGGCATATTAATTCAGAACAAATTTAAACACATTACCATAGTGCACTGTAGACTTAAATGCACTGAAACTATCTTTGTTGAAGGTGTTAATCAGCTGACTGGCCACGGAAAGCCCGCCACCATATGAGATGTTTTCAAATGTCTCCACAGGTGAAGGGGCTGTTGGTTCCCACAGCAGCAAGTCATTGAAGATCCTGCAAAGACCGAGTTGAATGTGTACATCACTCCAAGCACCACTGAAAGTGACTAAAGACACCGAAGGTGACTAAAGGGCATGTCTTTATAAGGTCACGTGAACAACAGTTGTTAAAAAATGGTTAAATGAACATTGCTGTTATGGGCCAAGTCGGACCCGACTCACAGTGACCCCTCCTTGGGTTTCCAAGGGGGTATCACTACGAAGTAGATTGCCCAACCTTCCTTCTGAGGAGTGGCTAGTGGGTTTGAACTGCCAGCCTTCTGGTTAGCAGTCAAGTGCCTTAGGCACTACACTACCAGAGCTCCTAAACCAAATTCACTTGCCACCAAGTCAGATACGATTCACAGTGACCCCTCCTTGGGTTTCCAAGGTGGTATCACTACAGAAATAGATAATACAATCTTCCTTCCAAGGAGTGGCTCTTGAGTTTGAACCTTCAGCCTTCTGGTTAGCAGTCAAATGCCTTAGGCACTATGCTACCACAGCTCCTCAAATGGACATTAGAGCTTCTAAAACAGGTTTTTTTTTTAAAAAAAATAAATAAATAAATAAAAGAGACATTATGCTCTTTCAGGGGAAACATAACTGATCAGGCTCCAGTGTCCAGCGGGGAGAAAGGAGTTGAGGAACCAGACACTCTCATCAGAACGGTGTCTCGGTCGGCCTGTGTTAAGGGCACATCCAGTGACACACTCATAACCTACCTCTGTATGTACTTTAAAGAGGGAAGCAATCAGAATAAAGCCCACAAAGCCCACGGGAACACTGTCGGCCAATCTGGAGCACTGTGCATCTCTCCTCGAGACCCTCTCATCCATCCTGCAGGCTGGTCAGGGACAAGTACGACTTGACACCAGACGGAACTGCCCAATCCAGGTGAAGCGGCCCACCCAGGCCACACAGCTGACAAGCACATGAATCCCGTCAGCCAATCCTGCAGCCTCAGTTTTCCCAGTGCACTTGCTTTCTCTCTTTTCCACAGAAAACACACCTTCCATGAAAGCACGTGTGAGGTGGAACACACGCAGGGAACACGGAACAGGGTAGGATGACCCTCTACCCAAGCTACACTAGCCAAACCATTGCCAGCGACCCATGGGGTAGCAGATGCCACAGCAGCTACCGCCAGCCACATCCCACTTCTTCAAAGAAACATTTGTCACTACTCTGCTGCTGAGTCTCCTCTCTCATCCACTCGCTGTCAGGATAACTCAAGCTCTCAAAGGCTGTGGTTAGATGTGGACGCTTGTGTCCTTGATGCACACACATTCCTGTCCAAGCACCTGCAACATCTGACTGAGTCCTCTCCTGCCCTCTTTTTAGGCTGTAAGCCTTCCTAGAGGGCCTGGGTTTCATGGGCTTTGTGGGCACCCAGCACAGTGGCAGGCTCCAGTGCTTAATGACAAAAGGAGGAGAGGGTGACTCAGGGGAAGGGCAACCAAAAGCAACCAAAGCAGAAGCATCATGAAGCCCGGTGTGTGAACACTGATCAGGTCCAAGACATGATGCGACCCTGCCTCCTCCCATGAGAACGCAGTAGTCTGAGAACTTCTGGTCCAATTCTCCAGCTTCCAAGACATACACCAGGCCTGGGTACTGTGACTCTCAGTAGACTGTTGTCCCCAGCCATGCTGCCAGCTAGAAATATGTCCCCTGCAGGCACCCTGACAGCTGAAACTGTGGAACTCATCTGGCTCAGTGCTTCCTGGGTACAGTGCTTACAGGATAAAGAACAAGGAGGAGAACCCAGGTCCTGGTCTACACTGTAAGCACATTGTGAAGGTCTGAGAGGAAGAACTTCTCAGGAAATGCCTTCTCTGCTTTGTTCCCCAGAAGCATTCTCTTAATGTCACAGGGCACAGAAAGGCTAGTATTTTCAACAAAGTCTGGAGTGCGCTGTACGTAATGTGTGGATATAAGTCTCAGTGGACAGGTGCATGGGGTGAACATTTACGTCCGGTGGATACTCTCCTTGGAGCGATCAAGTCTGGGGGAACAGAGGGGCATTGTTTGCATAGGAAGATGGCTCGGGGCGCAGGAACGCATGGGAGAGGACACAGGGAAGAGGTAAGTACAGGGAGGAAGTGGGAAAAAGAAAAATAAGTCTCAAAGGACTTTACTGTTTTCCTTATTTACACTTTGGTTCAACACAATCTTGGCATCATTGATACCTGAGATGACATTTCTAAGATCAAGAAAGAAAGCACTGCTCAAGACACTACAGGCCACGTTACCATGATGCCACAAGACTAGCAGATGCTCCACAAACCTCTAAATTGGTAAAGCCAGTTAGGACTCTTGTGCTTTGTCTAAAGGGTTTTTGGCATAGAAAATATTCTACTATATCTGAATCTCTCTAAAAAGAAATGACCAAGGCACCATAGAAACAAACCAGTATTTTCAATATATGAAGTAAAGGCACTGTTGGTGGTTACTCCTGCTCAGAAAACACACACACATATACACACACTCTCACACACATACACTCACACACCTACATACAGTCACACACACAAACACTCTCTCACACACAGTCACACACATAACCAAACACTCTCTCGCTCACACACACACACACACATACATAGTTACACACACTCTCACACACACGCACACTCATACACACATTAGACACATATACACACACTCTCACACATACACTCACACATATACATACAGTCACACACTCTCTCACACACACTCATACACACATTAGACACATATACGCACACTCTCCCACACATACACTCACACACATACATACAGTCACACAATCACTCTCTCACACACACACTCACACACACATCAGAATATTTAGCAAAATCTGCATGGGTCCGAGGATCATATGGTAGTAACGCGTCAGGAACACTTCTCTGATTTTCATGGCTAAATTACAGTGAGCCAAAAGCCGCACAAATGGAGAAAAGATGAAAGCTGCCAAGGATTTCATTTTCCTTGGATCCACAATCAATGCCCATGGAAGCAGCAGTCAGGAAAGCAGATGGCATACTGCACTGGGAAAATCTGCCGCCAAAGACCTCTTTCACGCATTAAAAAGCAAAGATGTCACCTTGAAGACTGAGGTGCACCTGACCTGAGCCGTGGTATTTTCAGCCACCTCATCTGCAATATAAAGCAGACGACGAGTGAGGTAGACTGACGAAGAAGCGATGCCTTTGAACGAGGGCGCTGCTGAAGAGCAGGGCACGCACCATGGGTGGCCAGGAGGAAAGCACACCTGCCTTGGAAGAAGTCCAGCCAGAACATTCCCTCAGAAATGGCAAGGCTTCATCTCATGTACTCTGCTCATGGATCAGGAGGGACCAGTCCCCGGAGAAGGACATCACGCTTGGCAAAGCAGAGTGTCAGCGAAAAATCTGAAGACCCTCAACAAGACGGACTGACACAGTGGCTGCAACAACAGGCTCAAACACAGCAACGACTGTGAGCACGGCACAACCTGGGCGTGTTCTATTCCATTGTACACGGGGTTGCTATGGGTCGGAGGTGACTCGACGGCACCTAACAACACTAAGTTAAGTCAGCAAATAACACCCCATCTTGCCAAGCCTCTCTGGACTGTGCTATGGATAATTCCTGAGGCTTGATACCACTTCAGTCCTCAGTACTGCGAAGACCAGCCTCTCCTGCCCATACCCTATGATTGTCTCTCTGAACTCCTACAGCAGGGAGTTCCTATGAAGAATCAGCTAGTGGATATTTCAGGTTTTATAAGCCATGCTGTCTCTGTCATGAGTCACCTCTGTGTTCTAGCTTGGAAGCAGCCACTCAGATGAGAAACTGAACCAAACCTACTGCTATCGATTCCAACTCATAGTGACCTTATAGGACAGGGTACAACTGTCCCGGAGGGCTTGTAAGGCTGTCAAACTTTACAAAAGCAAAGCCCAAACCAAACCCACTGCTGTGGAGTCAACTCCAACCCACAGTGCCCCTAGAAGACAGAGCAGAACTGCCCTGTAGGGTTTCCAAGGCTGTCATCTTTACAGAAGCAGACTGCTTCATCTTTCTCTCATGTAACAGCTGGTGGGTTCAATCTATTGATTGACCTTTCAGTTGGCTGTTGAGTGCTTAATAACTATGCCATCAGGGCTCCTTGGAAAGCAGCCATAGATATGTTTCAACAAATGGACATGTCTATTCTAATAAAACTTTAGGGACACTTAAAAAACAATAATAATAATTATTATACTAATAAGGGGAGTAGTGTGGCACAGTGGCTCCTGAACCTTAGCTGCTGTATAAACCCAAACAGTTAAAGAAACTTGTGAAACCCTCTAACATGGATCTATAGGTTAAGTGTCGCTCGTTATCAATCATTATCAAACAGATATGTTTTTTGTTGTTGTTAGATGCTGTCGAGTCCTTTCCAACTCATAGCGACCCCATGCACAGCAGAAAGAAACACTGCCCGATCCCCCACCAGCTCCACAATCCCTGCTATACTTGAGCCCATCATCACAGCCACCGTGTCAATCCATCTCACTAAAGGCCTCCCCCTCTTTCATTGACCCTCCACCCTCCACCCTACGAAGCATGACATCTTTCTCTAAGGAATGGTCCCTCCTGACAACATGACCAAAATAGGTGAGACGAAGTCTGGCCATTCTCACTTCCAAGGAGCATTTCGGGTATACTTCCTCCAGGACAGATCTGTTAGTTCTTTTAGCAGTCCGTGGTACTTTCAGCATTCTTCACCAGCACCACAACTCAAAAGCATCAACTCTTCTTCGGTCTTCCTTATTCATTGTCCAGCTCTCACATGCATACGAGGCAACTGGAAATATCATGGCTTGTGTCAGGCGCACCTTAGTCCTCAAGGAGACATCCTTGCTCCTCAGCACTTGAAACAGTTCCTTCACGGTTGACCTTCCCAATGCTTCACGTCATCTAATGTCCTGACTGCTGCTTCCATTGGCATCGATTATAGAACCAAGCAACGTGAATTCTTTGACAACCTCAATCTTCTCTCTATTTATTGTGATGCTGCTCATTGGTCCAGTTGTGAGGATTTTTGTTTTCTTTATATTGAGATGTAATCCATACTGCAGACTGTATTCTCTAACCTCCATCAGTAAGTGCTTCAAGTCATCCTCACTTTCAGCAAGCAAAGTTGTATCGTCTGCATATCTCAGGTTGTTAATGATTCTTCCTCCAATCCTGATGCCATGTTTTTCTTCATATAGTCCAGCTTCTCGGATTATGTGCTCAGCATACAGATTGAATAAGTATGGGGAAAGATACAACCTGATGCACTCTCTTCCTAATTTTAAACCATGTAGTGTCCCCTTGTTCCTTTCGAATGACAGCCTCATGATCAAGGTACAGGTTCCTCATGAGTATAATCAAGTGTTTGGGAATTCCTATTCTTCTCAATGTTATCCATAATTTGTCATGATCCACACAATCAAATGCCTTTGCATAGTCAATAAAACACAAGTAAACACCTTTCTGGTATTCTTTGTAGGAGGCTTTGGGCCATCTGACAACAGCTATGATAACCCTTGTTCCATGTCCTCTTCTGAATCCAGCTTGCACCTCTGGAAGTTCTCTGTCAATATACTGCTGTAACCGTTTTTGAATTATCTTCAGTAAGATCTTACTTGCATGTGCTATTAATGATATTATTCTATAATTTCCACAATATGTGGGATCACCTTTCTCTGGAATGGGTCCAATATGGATCTCTTCAAGTCAGTTGGCCAGGTAGCTGTCTTCCAAATCTCTTGGCATAACCGAGTGCCTCCAATGGGGCATCCATTTGTTGAAATATCTCAGTGGGTACTCCATCAATTCCCAGAGCCTTGTTCTTCACCAATTCTTTCATTGCAGCTTTGACTTCCTCCTTCAGTACCACTGGTTCTAGATATAATAACTATAAATTGTAAAAGGAGTTGTTTTTCATATTAAGAAGAGACTGTCCTGTGAGTCTGGTTCTCAAGACCACAGAACCAATCAAGCCTACAGTCCTTTCCAGAACTCAGTGAAAAAATCCAGAGCTTAGTAGGAACAGTTAAGGATAAAAGGTCAGGGTATTTGACACCAATTCAACCTACGGCTTCAGAAGCAAGAGCTTGGAATTTCTCAAGAGTCATGGCCGTTAAAAGGACTTGTTTGCATTGGGGAAGCCAGTGAGGACAGATGGAAGCCAGTGAAGACAGACGGCAGGGCCTTCTCTCTCTCTGGAAGTCCATGACCAACTTTCAGGTGTATGACAAGGAGACCCCTTCACTGGGTGGGGATTATACCAACTATAGAGATTACTGAACACTTCCTCCAGGGCAGCCAGTGTGTGTTATGTCATTCAACCCCTCTACAGTCTCTTCAGGCAGGGACAGTACCACCTCCACGTTACAGGTGAGGAAACTGAGGCTTATGGGGGCTGGGGCACTTACCCAAGGCCATGAGAGGCACAATCGTCCAACCCTAGAATTCCATTTCCTAAATCTATTTGTTTGGTATATATGTTTAAAACCCCAAATCCACTACCACTGAGTCAATTCTGACTTCTGGTAACCCTGTAAGACAGGGTAGAACTGCCCTGTAGGGTCTCCAAGGCTGTAAATGTTTATAGAAGCCGACTGCCTCATCTTTCTCCCACAGAGCAGCTGATGCGTTCAAACAGCTGACCTTTTGGTTAGCAGCTGAATGATTTAACCACTGCACCCCCAGAGCTCCCTGTGATATGCTTGAGGGTATTTTAAATACAAAACATTTGATTTTCTGTGAAATTTTGTACAGAAGTTTATGTTATTGTTTATAATTCTGACAAGGTATCTTTTAGTACACTAAAAAAAGATGATCCTTGTACAAAAACTAGGGTTCTGAGTCTACCTCAGTATCTGCCAGCCTCTGAACACTCAACCCCCTTCTTTTCAAGTCATTGCACACACAGAAGAGGTGATACCTGCTCAGCTCCATGTGGTAAGTGGACAGAGGGAAGCCAGTCAACCTGAGGCCTAAGGAAATAATCATCTCACACACTTTTAGCTCAGTCATGGACACACGGGCTGGGAAACTACACCCATAGCCCAGCCTTGGACAGACTGGTAGGGAAACTACACCCGTCGCCCAGCCTTGGACACACTGGTAGGGAAACTACACCCGTCGCCCAGCCTTGGACACACTGGTAGGGAAACTACACCAGTAGCCCAGTCATGGACACGCTGGTTGGGAAACTACACTGGTAGCCCAGTTATGGACACACCAATTGGAAAATTATACCCATAGCTCAGTCATGGACACACCGGTTGGGAAAGTATACCCATAGCCCAGTTGTGGACACACTGGTTGGGAAACTATACCCATAGCCCAGTTGTGGACACACTGGTTGGGAAACTACACTCGTAGCCCAGTCACAGACACACTGGTTGGGAAACTACACTCGTAGCCCCGTCACAGGCACACTGGTTGGGAAACTACACTCGTAGCCCAGTCACAGACACACTGGTTGGGAAACTACACTCGTAGCCCCGTCACAGACACACTGGTTGGGAAACTCCGCTGTGGCAGCAGCACACTGTAATGGTAATGGTTCTAGCATCGTCGCTACACAGGTGACAGATACTAAAGACAGGAAAGGAGGAAGATGGGAAACAGGGAGGGGGAGGCAGCCAGTGAACCTTGATTATAGAGATTCCAGTAAATGCCTTTAAACTCACCTGTTATAAAGCTTCTCATAAAAGCTTTTATTAGGTAGTGTTACATTAACGCTTGGCAGTGTAAGTTCCAGCACATAGTGCGAATTGCTGATTGCTTTATCCTGGAACTCTGTCATTTCTACTGGGTCTCCTGGCATTACCATCTGCAACATAAAAGTTCAGTGCAAAGAAAGGCATGAAATAGCGATTTCAGGTTTAGAAGAGGCGTAGCATCGTCTTTACCTACATGGTCCGTGAGTAAATAAACAAACATGCATCTTCCACTGGATAAAAGAAACACGATTTAGAGTTAAAACCAAGTGAAGATGGCATGCGAGCCACCTTCAGAGAAAGAACAAGAGTTACGACTGCTGCTACACAGTGAAGGGCGCGTTGCACGCTTGTGCATGCGCACGCTTGTACTTCACCTGCTCGTTTTCGAACATTACTCGACGAGAAGAAAATGGGGAGGGGGCTGGTCTTCTCAAGTCACAGAC
The DNA here is from genome assembly GCF_000298275.1 of Orycteropus afer afer. Classification (NCBI taxonomy): domain Eukaryota; kingdom Metazoa; phylum Chordata; class Mammalia; order Tubulidentata; family Orycteropodidae; genus Orycteropus; species Orycteropus afer. The sequence continues at coordinate 5,921,777 of NW_006921715.1, read as the reverse complement.
ATCTTTCAGGGAATGAGCGCCCCCGTCCTCCTCTTCCTGGTAGTGACCTTCATTCTCCCCATCCTCTTCAGCTGCTACTCTCTCCAAGATGGAACGCATGGCTGCTGGGTTTATTTTCAGTACAATTCTGATAACAAAGACAATAACCAAACAGCAAGTTCTAAGTGGAAACAGCAAAATCTTAACTTTTATGTAAACTAAGAAAAAGACCTCTGATTAAATCAACGCTAGACTTCGACTTCCCCATAAAGTCTAATTCTGTCTGTTGTTGTTAGCTGCCACCGAGTCGGCTCCAACAGAGACCCTGTGTACAACCGAAATTATGTCTAACAGAAGCCAATTCTGAGCGTGGGGTCAACTTAAAAGTGTGAAGTTGATGACACATGTTACAAAGAAATTTAAAAAGACAAGAATGTTTTATACTTGTCTAAAAGTACTGAAAAAATGACTTTTGGAGAGCCAAACAGTTATTTTTAAATTTCACTAACAGCCAGCAAACTCTATCAAAGAATTTGACTTATCACCATTAAATCCAAACCACATAGTCTACTCTGCTGTAATGGAATACTTGCAATCTAAGAAATCCAGTTATGAAAATTGTCCAAATGGAAAAAGAGGACTTAGAGGAGGGATAGAGAATGTCCGAATTGCAAGGAACAAGCTATCTTTTCCTTCAGAAATGTTAGTAACAGATCTTTGACAAAGGACCAAAACCCATTAAATGGGGAAGAGACAGCATCTTCAACAAATGGCGCTGGCAAAATTGGATATCCACTTGCAGAAAAAAGAAACAAGACCCATACCTCACCCCATACTCAAATACAAACTCAAGTTGGATCAAAGACTTAAATGTAAAACCCAAAACTATAAAGTTCATCAAGAGAAAACAGGGGCAAATCTAGGAGCCCTAATTTACAGCATAAATAGACTATCAAGCATAACCCAGAATGCACAGGAGGTGGAAGAGAAGCTAGATGACTGGGACCTTTTAAAAACTAAATTCTTATGTGTATTGAAAGACATCACCAAAAGGGTAAAAAGAGAACCTACAGATTGGGAGAAAATATTTGCATATGACATATCTGAGAAAGGACTTATCTCCAAAATTTATCGAAAACTTCAGCACCTCAACACCAAAAAGACAAACAATCCAACTCAAAAATGGGCAAGGGGCATGAACAGACACTTCACTAAAGACGATATGCTGGCAGCCAACAAACACATGAGGAATTGCTCACGATCATCAGTCATTGTTGTTGTTGTTATGTGCCGTCGAGTCGGCCCCGACTCATAGCGACCCCTCCTTGGGTTTCCGAGGCAGTATCACTACGGAAGTAGGATTGCCCAACCTTCCTTCCGAGGAGTGGCTGGTGGGTTTGAACCGCCAGCCGTCTGGTTAGCAGGCAAGTGTCTTAGCCACTATGCTACCAGAGCTCCTCATCAGTCATTAGAGAGATGAAAATCAAAACAATGATGAGATCTCACCTCACCCCAGCAATAACAGCAAAGTTCAACAGGACAGAAAATGACAGATGCTGGCAAGGCCGCGGGAAGACTGAAACTCTCAATGACTGCTGGGACTGTAAAATGGTATAACCACTGTGGCAAAAGGTATGGAGTTTCCTTAAAAAACTGAAAACAGAAATACTATTTGAACCAGAAATTCCATTACTAGGAATACATCCTAAAGAGGTGAGAGACAGGACACGGACAGACATATGCACACCCATGTTCTCTGCAGCACAATTCACTGAACACCCATCAACAGATCGATGAATACCAAATAGTAGTACATTCACACAAAGGAATATTATGCTACATTAAAGAACAATGAAGGATATGTGAATCATCTCACAATATGGATGAACCTTGACAACATTATGCTGAGTGAAGTAAGTCAATCACAGAAGAACAAATATTGTATGAGCCCATTATTGTAAAAAGTCAAGGAAGGGTTTGCTTAAGGAAGGGAACTCACTTTGTAGGTTACCGGGGGTGGGAGGGAAGGGAAACGGATAATTTTGGACTAGTTGGGGGCCACACGCTGAGGTGGGTGAGGGGAGGGACAGTATGGAAAGAGTCTGTGACCAGCATGATAACATTGGGGAAAGGGAGGACACCGAATTGTGTACATAAGATATAGATGACAGAGGCTAATTAATATCAGTATATTCACAACACTGCATCACCACTAAAACCAAACAGGAGGCTACAAATAAATACACAGATAACTGAGAAGATCAGATGGGGTCAGTGAACAGGAATATACCCTAGCCCAATGATATATTTGTTGTTATGTTGTTGTTAAGTGCCGTCGAGTCGTTTCCGACTCATAGCGACCCCATGCACAGCAGAACGAAACACTGCCCGATCCCGCACCA
>NW_006921715.1:5915303-5917166 GCF_000298275.1 Orycteropus afer afer | reverse complement strand
CCACGTGTACAGCCTCCGTTTGTGTTGTTGAAAAAAGGTGTTTGCAATGAACAAGTGATATATTTAGCTGAGGATAATCTTACACAGATACAAAATAACCACAATCATTTACAGAAGCAACAGCAGACAGACATGGAGCAATCCCTCATAGACAGCCAGACACCTCAGGAGAGAGCTCCACCAGATCTGCTGACTCAGGACCATAGTACTGGGGGACACCAGACTCAACTGGCACAACAAAATACATAAAAGTCTTGTTCCACAACCTACTTTGGTGAGTAGCAACTGGGGTCTTAAAAGCTTTCAAGTGGCCATCTAAGATGCAGCTAATGGTCTCCTATCATCAGAAGCGAAGAAGAGTGAAGAAAACTGGGAGCATCTGGAAACCATCAGCCCTTGGACATGATGGACCTCAAGACCAGAAGAACTGGATGGTGCCTAGATACCAATGCCAACCACTCAGGAAGGGATCAAACCTGGAGATCCTGGATAGAGTGGGAGGAAAAATGTGGAACAAAACCCAAAAACACAATATTGAGCAGAATTACTGGTCAGATGGAGTCTGGTTGGACCCCCAAGATTATGGCCCTGGGATACACTTCTGGCCTGGGATAAAACTCACTCCCAAGGGCTGGCTCTGAGCCCAATAGTAAATAAGACTTACATGCAGAACACCCAACCCAGGGTGAGCACCCACCTACTCTACAGATACATCCCTTGGAGCGTTCGGCCACGGGGCACCAGAGGAACAGTAGTCACACAGACAGGCGTGCATAACTAAGAAGGGCACAGGGCTGGGGGCTCCCCGGGAAGGGAGAGGAGGAGCCTGGGTTAGGCTGGGGGATGGTAACTGGGGAGTGAAACCAAATTCCATGAAATGCTGAGTGTAAAGTAAGTCCTGCTCTGGTAATTTGCACCTAAAGCATAATTTTAAAAAGAAGAAAAAGAAATGTCAGTAACAGAGGGTTGTTGCTGCTTTGTAGCTACAACCCCTAAATACCACTGAGTTGATGTGTCCTGGGGTAGTTTTCTCCCCTTGGTGTCAAGAGCCCCACACCTCACACAGCCAGCATGTCTGCCCGCAGAAGCTTCGCCAGTGCTGTGAGCTGCACAGGGCATCTGCAAAGCTCCCAGCCTGCCATGCTGCAGCAGCTAAGGCTGTGTTTGTCGGCTTGGGTGGGCATGGTCTGAGTGGCTGCACTGGTGCATTTGGTCAGTCCCACGATGGGACTGTGATCACCGCCATGAAGGACACTGCTGTGAACAGCTAGGCGGCTGCCTGCAGGGCACGACCTGCTCCCCGTGCAGGAGGAGAAGCTTCGGGAAAGGGCTCGCTGGCTGGTCTACTATGCATCCTGCATCTGGCCGGGTCTTCACCCCACGGCCACCATACTGCACGCCAACCTTGGACTGTTCCAGGACTTGAAGCAGTGGTCTGCAGTGTTGCTTGCCCGTCTGGGGACTGTGCCATTTCATTAGTCAACTTGGGCTCATCTGCCTCAGCAGCCAACAGCTGCATTGTCAAAAAAAGCCTCCAGCTCTAGTGGGCCTGGAAAAGGAGGCAGAGCCGAGGCCCAAGGCTGAGCCTCCACCCAGCCCCTAGAGCTGGCACTTTGGACTCAGACTTCTAGCCTCCTAAACTATAAAACAATGAATCCCTATTTATTCAAGCTATCCACCTGTGGTATGTCTGTCACATCTGTACCAGAGAACCAAGACAGATGGACTAGGGAAGCTACCCGCCTGTATGTCTGTCACATCTGTACCAGAGAGCCAAGACAGATGGACTAGGGAAGCTACCCGCCTGTATGTCTCTCACATCTGTACCAGAGAACCAAGACAGATGGACTAGGGAAGCTACCC
>NW_006921715.1:5912673-5915158 GCF_000298275.1 Orycteropus afer afer | reverse complement strand
CAGATGGACTAGGGAAGCTACCCGCCTGTATGTCTCTCACATCTGTACCAGAGAACCAAGACAGATGGACTAGGGAAGCTACCCACCTGTGGTATCTCTGCATATATGTACCAGAGAACCAAGAGATGGACTAGGGAAGCTACCCACCTGTATGTCTGTCACATCTGTACCAGAGAACCAAGACAGATGGATAGGGAGAAAGGCCTGGAGATCTATTTCCAAAACAAGTATTAATGAACCCTGGGGGTCACCGCCAGGCAGTGTTTTCCTGCCGCGCACAGGGTTGTGTCAATGAACCCTGGAGGTCACCACCAGGCAGTGCTCCACTCTGCTGTGCACGGGGTCACAGTGAGACAGGAGCCGATCGGAAAGCAGCTGAGGACGGCAGCCTGACAAGGCGGCCTTGCACTACGTTAGCTGTGTTCCAGAACCATGGTGCTCCTTTCCGCTCTGCGGCATGTCCTTGGCACGGACTTCTCATTTTCATTTCCACCTCCTGTGACGATGCAGCGAGGAGCCCTTGAGCACGTGCTGTCCTGCATCTACAAGCCAATTTCCTCCCTAAACCGGTGGTGCCAGGCGGTTCCAGGTACCAACCAGTACAAGCCACTTCAGACATCCTACTGTGGGGGTTGCCTCTCAGTTCCCTTGTTGTAGTCGACCTGATGCTCAGGATGAAGACTCATGCTCCAGGACAGGTGCATACTGATAACACACAGCCCACAAGGGAGCCGGTCCGACGTGGGGGAAGGGAATAGCGAAAGACAGCACAAAATGGCACAAACAGGGCCTCTGCCATTCCCAGCCTTCGAGTCCTTCACTGTTAACATAGTCATGCAATACTGTACTGAATAAACTAAGTTCTCCATGTGCCCCGAGCCCACTACCACGTCAATGTGAGGAAAAGCTGTGACTTCCGGCTGATCCCAGCCACACACTGGGAGCACTGGCATGGTTTCAAACCATACGCTGCCTGGGCCAGGCCAACGCCAAAGCTGACACACACCTTCCGCAGCCATGGTCACACACGCATGCTGCCTAAGGCCTCCATCTTCCCCTGGCTTCTCTCAAGTTCAGCACCGTCAGTTGATTTGAGTTGCCCAAGGGTCAGTGGAAAGGACTGTAATCTTTTGCTTCTGAAAGCAGTGTCTCATGACTGAATCCTGTCCAGGGGCCTACTCACCGGGGCCAGTCAAAGTCGTCTGACGATGTGACATCTCCGTCTGCTCCACTGGACACATTGAAAAACTTCACAGGTGGCTCCCCTTTCCCTTCCTGGAACGACCCTGATGAGAGAGGATGTATTAGCTGAAGAGCTCAGAGATAAGATTCCGGTCTCCCGCACAGGAGCGGGGCCCGTGTGAGCGCGGCAGGTGGCAGCACGTTCTGCAGCTCAGCTGCTGTGCCCTGTGCCAGGTGGGAGATGAGATGGGCAGGGAGCAGGACCGGCGGCGAGGACGGCAGACTTTCTTTCCATGAGGGCTAGGGGAAGGTCAGCTAACTCCTAAAGGCCCTCTCGCAAAATCCAGATCAGCATGTCAGCTTGTGACACACTGAAAAATGAAGTGAGACTCAGAAACCATGGCGGGAGAGGCCTGCAGCTCTTTGCAGATGAGGTGCTGGCAGAGATGAGCGGCCGGGACCCAAGCTCCTGCAGAGCTCTCGGCGCACTCAACTCCCATGAGGTTTTATGTACTGTCTTCCCTACGGACAAGAACAGAGTAACACAGAGAAACACAAGGCAGCGTTAACAAAGAGAGTCAGCAGAGTTGGGCACACTGGCTGGAAGTCAAGCCCTCGTGTCAGGCCTGGACCGAAGTCTTGGCTCTGCCACTCATCACCCCTTGATCTTGTAAGACACCTCCTTCCGAGTCAACACTCTCTTCACCTACGAACTAAGAAAAGTAACAGGAAATGATAATCCTGTGGTGACCATGACAACAAAAGGAGATGAGATGATGTGTGTGTGAAGTGTGTGTGCCATGGAGCCTACACAGAGCCAGGCCTCACTGTGCCCTGCAAATCGTGACAACAGAAGGAGATGAGACAATGTGTGTGTGAAGTGCGTGTCACAGTGCTGTCACGGAGCCGGGCCTCAGCACGCCCTGCAATGTGCAACGGAAGGGTGCCTAAAGCACCACAGAAAGTAAGAATTTGAATAAAACCAATCATCACACTTAGTCGATTCTTTAACACTTGGTTTATGACACCGCATAACGTGCATGGACTTAGAGGACATTACACTGAGTGAAACAGGTCAATCACAGAGGGACAAATATTGTATTAATCCGTTACTGTAAAAAGTCAAGGAAAGATTTATACAAGAAGGAAACTTTTTTGTTGGTTACCAGGGATGGGAGAGGAGGGGAGGGAAACTTCCTAGGTTGGTTAAAAAAAAAAAAAGATACATATATGGGAGAGTTCCGGCAAGATGGCGGACTAGGCAGAAGGACTGCACAGACCCTCTTCAACAAAGAAAAGGGAA
>NW_006921715.1:5905410-5908553 GCF_000298275.1 Orycteropus afer afer | reverse complement strand
TGAGACAAAGTATATGTGAACTGCTGCATGGAAAGTGAATTTGCTCTGTAAATCTTCACCCAAATCACAATAAATAAAATAAAATAAAAAAAAAGAGATACATATATGTAAATAAACAGAAGATGATTAGTGGTTACCTGGGGTAGGAGGGCAGGGGAAAGGGGAAGCTCTTGTTTGGGAGGCATTGAGTTTATGACAATGGTGTTGAGGTGTTTTGGAGAAGGACAGCACAGAAGGTGGCACAACATAAAAAATGCCATCAATGCCCCTGAGCTGTCAATGGAGAAGTTGTTGGCGAATGTCTTGTTGTGTATGTTTTCACCATAATGTTGTTGTTATGTGCCGTTGAGTCAGACCCGACTCATAGCGACCCCTCCTTGGGTTTCTGGGGCAGTGTCACTATGGAAGTAGATTGTCTCATCTTCCTTCCGAGGAGTGGCTGGTGGGTTTAAACCACCATCCATCTGGTTAGCAGTCAAGTGCTTCAGGCACTATGCTAATAAAAGTAAAAAGAAAGTATAATAAAAAAAACCCTAACTGGTTTATGTCATATTTTACGATATTGGACGAAAGCAAAGGAGCTCCTGTGATGCAGTGCCTAAGGCACTGGCTGCTGGTCAGAAGGAAGGCAGTTCAAACCCACTAACCACTCCAAGGAAGGAAAATGGGCCATCTACTTCAATAAATGTTTCGGGCTTTGGAAACCCAATGGGGTCGCCATGAGTCAGAGGTCACCTGAGGCAGTGGCTTTGGTTTGGAGGAAAGCTGCTTTGTGCAAGTTCTACTGTAATGCCATTCAACTTGATTCTGTTTCAGCAGCAGCTGTTTGTGTGTAGTATGGCCCTTTCACAGGCATGTCCCATCTTACCAACTAGGTCTCTAAAGGTAAGTTCCAATTGCACTTGTTCTGGGCTAGGTCCTCCTATGAACTCAGTCTTGAATTCCAGGTCTGTGAAGGCCAAGTGAAGGGTCTCCTTCTGAAGAGACTTCTTAAACCATGGTCCTCTTTCCTGATCTGATCGAAGGTCAGGAATCGGGAAGCGAACAGAGAGGTTCAATGCTGGAGTGGCAACTTGTACCGAGAGCCGACAATTTGCAGGGTTATGTGAATCATCTAGAAAAACTTCAGCAAAAGCTTTGTGCTGAAACATAGAACATCAAACATATGCCAAAATGTTAAATGAAGTAAATAAACATGAATGACACGGGTGTGCGATCACTGCAATCCGTACACACACAATCACTATTTCTCCATTAGAGACAATACGTTAACATAAAAGTCAAAATAACCACCACCCTATTGGCTCAGTGTTCTGAAATTTTATACCACAACAATTATGGGCAATAATCATACCATAAACAAAAGTCAGACCCTCATATAAAAAGTCAAAATAAAAACTGAACCAGTGTGAAGACACCTGCACTATAAATGCATATCCATCTTGAAATACATTTAAAAAGAGTAATAAACATGTAATTTAACCTTTCAGCAACTTCAGTATGGTTAAAAGCACGATGGTACCCAACACACTGTTGGAGGGTTTATCTACCAACAGGCAGAAAGACTGGATGTGAAAGGAGATGCCCTCTGCCAAAGGTAAAGCCCGTCCCTCACTCATCCCTGCATTTCCAGGACAAAGCTCTAAGTAGGGCCGCAATGACTAACCCTGAACTCCTATGCAAACCAAGAGTATGAGCCCATTAGGTGGCTCTTTGGAGGCAAAACACACGTGCAACACTGACCAAAGACGGGATCAGAGAACATCCTTTCAAATAAAAACCAATTTCTAGTTTTTTTATCTAAAATGTAACTGTAGGTGGTAACATTCTTCAGTTTCTCGAATCAGTCTCTAATTTCCTAGATGAGTTGTTGTTGTTAGGTACTGTCGAGTCATCTCTGACTCACAGCCACCTTATGTACAACGGAGAGAAACACTCTCCGGTCCTGTGCCAGCCTCGTGACCCTTGCTGTACCCGAGCCCGTGGCTGCGGCCACTGTGTCAGTCTACATCATGAAGGGCCTTCCTCTTTCTCACTGACCCTCCACTTTACCGAACATGACATCCTTCTCCAGGGAATGCTCCTTCTGACAAAATGACCAAAGTAGCTGAGACGAAGTCTGGCCATAATCCCTTCCAAGGAGCATTCTGGCTGCACTTCCTGCAGGACAGATCTGTTAGTTCTTTTAGCAGTCCATGGTACTTTCAGCATTCTTCGCCAGCACCACAACTCAAAAGCATCAACTCTTCTTCGGTCTTCCTTATTCATTGTCCAGCTTTCACGTGCACACAAGGCAATCAAAACACCACGGTTTGGATTAGGCGTACCCTAGTCTTCAAAGAGACATCTTTGCCCTTCTACACTAAAGAGGTCTTTTACAGCAGATGTGCCCAGTGCAACATGTCACCTGATTTCTTGACTGCTATTTCCATTGGTGTTGATTTTGCAACCAAGTAATGTGAAATCTTGACACCTTCAATATTCTCTCCATTTGTCATGATGCTGCTTATTGGTCCAGTTGTGAGGATTTTCACAGCACAGTATGACAAACTGACAGACGAGTGGTGGTCCTAGATTCCTTTTTTATGCTAGACTTGGATTTTTACAAACTTATTCATTCTCTTCCCTAAATTTGAAAGACCAGTCTCTGGAGAAGGATGTCACACTTGGTAGAGTGTCAGCATAAAAGAGGAAGACCCGCACTGCGATGGACTGACACCGTGGCTGCACCAACGGGCTCAAGCCTGGCAACGGTTGTGAGGACAGTGCTGGACCAAGGAGTGTTTTGTTCTGTGGTGCACAGGGTTGCTCTGTGCCAGAGCCGACTCGACGGCACCTAACAGTTACCATTTACCTTTCTAATAGTAACCCTCATGCTGGCGGACAAATAACACAGGTGATGAAGCAGCCATCCTCGTAGAGTGAAAGGTAACAGCACATATAGACACCAGCCCATAAAGCTCAAAACAGCCAACAGCTGGAAACAACGAGAAATAAAGATTGCTGACTTAATGAAAAACTAGCACTAACTAAGGGAAACGCAAGTAAGTTTGTTGTTGTTGTTGTTAAGTGCCGTCGAGTCGTTTCCGACTCATAGCGACCCCATGCACAGCAGAATGAAACACTGCCCGATCCCGCGCCAG
>NW_006921715.1:5867162-5904900 GCF_000298275.1 Orycteropus afer afer | reverse complement strand
GATGTAATCCATACTGCAGACTGTATTCTTCAACCTTCATCAGTAGGTGCCTTAAGTCATCCTCACTTTCAGCAAGCAAAGTTGTATCATCCGCAAGTAAGTAGAAAAATAAAATCTCTTTTCTCTCTCTTTTTTTTAAAACCAAACTTGTTGCTACCTGTGTCTGTGTCTGGTCCTACGACCCCAAGGTCCAGCCCCAAAATTCCTGACAAAGCTCTGCAAGTGTGACAGACTTGATTTACCCAGACAAGACTCCAGGCACCAGAGCTCCACAAGGTGACAGGACCAACGCTCAGTTACAGGATGCCTGTCACCCTGGCTACATTGCATAGGTGCGTCAAGTAGCTTTTTAAAATGTGTGAAGAGAAAAAATTTCATATTTATGATTATATATATACACACACACATACATACAGGAGCTCTGGTAGCGTAATGCCTAAGGCATTTGACTGCTCACCAGAAGGCTGGCGGTTCAAACCCACCAGCCACTCCTCAGAAGGAAGGTTGGGTGATCTACTTCCATAATGATACTGCCTCAGCAACCCAAGGAGGCGTCGCTATGAGTTGGGGCCAACTCGACAGCACACAACAGCAACAGCAGCATTATATATATATACACACACACACACACACATACATAATACGCAATTGCAGTTCATAAAATTCCGATAAACACAGAGAAGGAGAGGAACCCTAATTCTAACGCAGTCAATGGCACTGAGCAGCCGATTCCTATCCTTTCTTTTCCCAGACACTGATTCTGTTTATAAAGCTGTGCAAAAGCTTATGTGGGATCATTGCTACTGTTGTTAGGTGTCACCTAGGTGTCAGGGAGGTGTTAGTTGATTCTGACTCACAGCGGCCCCACATACAACAGAACAACACATTCCGGTCCTTCCGCACGCTCCTGGCTATATTTGAGCCCATTGCTGCAGCCACCGTGTCAATCCCCCTTGTGAGGGGTCTTCCTCTTTGCTACTGACCTTCCACTCTACTAAGCTGCTTGTTCACTTAATACTGCACCCTGAGCCTTCTTCATGGCACTGCACCATCGTCCTACTACCATTTAAAACAGGCACATAAAATTCCATTCAGTGAATTTGTCAAAACTTATTAGCTAGTCTACTATTGAGACACAAGTCTCCATGTTTTCATCACTACAGTAATACTGCTATGACAATATATGCTGTTTAATTTAGTAAGAGCACTGAAGCTCAGAAATCATCCCACAAGTCCACGTTCTTGTTGTTAGGTGCCATGGAGTTGATTTTGACCCAAAGGGACCCACTGTGACAGAGCAGCACTGCCTCCCAGGGTTTCCTAGGCTGTGACCTTTATGGTCTTGCAAGAAGTCAAGTCAGGACGCTCCTCAGAAGGGAGGGTGGTTAGACTTCATCTCGTGCACTTTGGACATGCTATCAGAAGGGACCAGTCCCTGGAGAAGGGCATCCATCATGCTTGGTGAAATGGTGGGTCAGAAAAAAAGAGGAAGGCCTTCAATGAGATGGGCTGACACAGCGGCTGCAGTGATGGGCTCAAACCCAGCAAGGACACGAGGATGGCACAGTATTTTGTTCCGTTGTGCACAGGGCTACTATGAGTTGAAACAGACTTGATGTACTAACAACAACAGCAGTCTTCACAGGAGACTGTAGAGTCTTTATAGCTCTGCCTGATCTTCCTCCTGCAGAGGTGCTGGCGGTTCCAATCAGCCAGCCCTTCTGTTAGTAGCTGATGCTGAACCACAGTGCCCCCTGAGCAATTGTAATTAGGATCAATGTCTGCAACTTCTGAACACTTACCAGACTAATATGTTTGTTGTATGACGTATACATGTGAGACACCATCATCTCCACTGTCGTAAGTTTCTGTGGTTGAAGCAAGGAATTTAACCTGTCCACAATGCTGATGTCCAGTTCACAAAACACAGGATTTAATTTAATTTGTAATTCTGCTTTATGAGGAACTGAACTAAGTCTTGCTTGACTACCCTTTTAAAAAGAAAAAGGCATAAACATGACCATGAAAATACCACAAAACCAGTATAAAGCCTTAGAATCATGGCAACATAGTTATCAAATGACAATTTCCAGGGGCCTGGTTTACTGACAGGCAGCTTACCTGAGGCCCTTTGTTTTCAGAGTGCTTGTAGTAGAGCTGAAGGCTTGCAGGGGGCTGCGGGTCCGCCCCATCTTTGGAAGGGAACATTAAAAGCTGCAAAACAAAGATGCAGAGAAATGTAAAACAGTAAACTGTTATCAGACATTGAGGAACTTGCAGAGGTGCCAACAGAGTAATGAGAAAAGCTGTCTGCAGTCAGAAAAGCTGGCTTTAAGTTTCTGTTGTCACATTCCATCATGTGAACCCATGACCCTTAGTGAATCTCTGTGACCCTTAGCGTCTCATCTGGCAAATATGGGTGAGGTCCAAGCAAATGACCTGCTGCGTAAATCCACAAAGTCCAGCCAGGGAACACCCGCGAGAGTGCGCTGAAAGAAGGAAGCCACTGCGTAGGCAGTTAGCAATAACCACAAACGTACTTTGGAAACTGAACCACACACAAGGGCAGTGCAACTGCAACGGCACTATTCTGACAGCTTCAAGAAGCTTCTCTAAGGCGCCCTGTCAGGATAGGAGATAAGTCAGATCACTGATAAATGAAATCCAGATGTTGCACTTGACTCCAACGGTGCTCAGCAGACAGCAGGTGCCCACCAACATAACTCTTCCGAACTTAAGAGGGCCTGGAAAAGTCATCTGTCCTGTAGCCTGTCTGCACTCGAAAACAAGTCAGCTCAAGAGGAACAGACTCCCACACGTGGCCTTGAGTGTCGCACTTAAATACATTCCCACAAAACACACACAGAAGCAGCATTCCCTCCAGGCTCCCACACAGTCCTCAGAAAGTCATTGTCCCTCCTCCAACCCTGAGAAAGAAAGGGGCAGTGGTCCACCTTTACCTCTGTGTAGTGAGGGCAGGCAGAGAGCCCGTCACTCGGGAACAGGCACTCCACGAGCTCCCCTTGCCCGACGGCCACGTCAGCACTGACGCTTCTGCAGGCCGGTCTTTGTCTTTGCTCGTAGGAGACTCGGATGCCGGTGCCTACAAATCTAGTACAAAAACACGGCATTTAGAAGTGTCCACATGCCCCCAGATCAGAAGAGCCACTTTAAGTATTCAAGAACAGCACCAAGTGTGAAAGTATAATTATCCACCTATTCCAGCAAGCCAAGTTCTCAGCAAGGACAACATTCCTAAGAATATGAACACGAGGCTGCTTCTGATGCCCAGTTCACCGACACAAAGCGTAAAGACCGCCTCGCCGGCTGAGAGGAATGACCCAGGGTACAGGGATTGCCCCGCATGCCCTTCCTGCCTCCACATTTTAAAATGCACAGAAAGCACAAACCTTCACATCTGTAAAACACATGAAATAGTTTCTTAAAATTATCTAAAAGCACATGTCACAGGCAGAGTTGAAACTTTGTTAAAGATGGGAAGAAAATGCTTTCCTTAGTGTTTGATTAGAAATACAGTTGTCTTAACACACAGAGGTTCTTTCCTAGGCTGCATATTAATTTTCATGTTTTTGAAAAAGTTGCAACTAAAAGACTAAAATTTTTCCTTAAAAAAATTAAGATATTTGTCTAAACCATCGAATAAGATACAATTCAACAGTTTATAGAGAATTTTCACGTTACTTAATTACTTAAACAGTATTTTCCTGCTAGCAATATTAACTCACAAATTTAATTATCTCCTTATCTATTAGGATTATGGGGGACGTAGGCTATCAGGCCTGTTTGGCTTTTCTTCAGCAGAAGTTGAAAACGTGGCATCCCAGCTCAGTGCGGCCTTGGTCCTACTCCCCAAACAGTGTCCGACGCGTGTGGGTCATGGCCACATCCCTTTTCACCAGCTCACTCTACTCCCGCCCATGCTGTCACAGCCACTAAGAGTCGCTGGCAATAACATTGTTTCCGTGATTGTAATGGTGTCAGAGGAATAACGGCAGAACGTGGTGAAGAAACGACCACAGCAGGGCAAGCAGCTAAGGGGAGGATCATTTAGAAAACCCCAGATGACCCACGGCTTCCCTCTCAATCTAGACCACACGCCAAAGTCCTGCGTGGGAGATCTGACACTAGACATCTTGGCAGCACAGTAAGGAAACTCCCTTGTTCACAAATAAGATGAGCATTAGACAAAGAAATGCAGACAGAGAGAGACGAAAACAAGAGTCCTTCTCCAAGGCTCATTAAAAACGTGCGAGTGCTTACCTAAGGTGATCATGTGAGCAAGCTTCCGCAAACACTGCTCGTAAAGACTTAAATTCTTCTGTTGAAAATCTTGCGGGATCGATCTTTTCTATACAAGTAAAGAAAGCTACGGCCATGGACGTCAATGGGTTGAGGTCCAAGGACGATTCTGGTGGAGATAAAGGATCGACGTGAAGGACCGAGACTGAGAAAGCTCCCACAGCCAGTCTACAAATCAGCTCAGGCCTGGACTCATCCACAGAAACGGATCTAGAAGGGAGGGCTGAAATGCAGGGAGGAAAGTCATCTACCTGACAGTTACTACTTAAAAGCAATCTGTTATATCAAAATCACAAAATACGTGCCCACATACTGGCTGGTCTGAATGATATTACACAATTAAAAAGTAAAAGAAAACCATTATCTTTATGCATCTATGTCTCAGATTCCCAATACTTGAAGTACAAAAGATGATATTCCAACAGTGGACAATGAACAGAACATTTGCTTAATAACCACCGTTTTGGAAAAGTCAAAGATTAACCAAAACCTGCTCACTATGCTTCCTTTCAGCCCATGTCTGGTCAGTTAAGTTCTGCAGAGGAACCTGAGGTTCCCTGTCCAGGAGAGTACAGACGGGGGACAGGTTGGGTGCCTGAAGGAGCTGCCCAGCTGCAAGATTGACAGGAGCCATGGTGCGCATCCTTTCTACAGCCTCTCCCTCCGGACAGCGAGCACAGGGGCAGGCTCCATCTAAAGCGGTTCCCAGAGGCCGCTCAGCACGGCCTCCACTGGCTTCTACACCTACCGAGCGGCCCAGACAAACGGAAGAGTGGAAGGAAAACATAAAAAGCAATAAAGTGGTGTTTTATAAAAGAAACCAAATCTTAAGGCAATCGGGAACGCGTGCCTCATATCTACTTACGAGTCTTCGGGTGGCCAGGGGTGGGTGGGAACGGAGGCCCTCCTCCTGCATGTTCTTTATGGCGATCGAGGAAATCTCCCCAGGTGGGCTGCAGCTGCCAAAGGGTTTTTGAACACTCATGAGAACAGTGCAGACCTTGGGAAGCAGCCTTTCAAGATGAGAGCAAGAAAAAGTAGGTGATACTTTACCCCAGGAGCGCTCAGTGGAGGTCCTGCGGGGGCATTTGTATGTGTGCTCGTTAAGGAGAGCTCAAGGTCCGTGTCTGGGGGGTCTCCCAGAGGTGGAAGAGAAGAGAGACTGGGGGCCATGTCCATATCAGCCATAGAGAAGAAAACTTCTTCTTCTAGAGGAAACGAAACTTTGTGAATTCTACCACCTCAACTCATTACTTCCAATGGAGTAACTGATTAGATCCAAGATGTTAACAATGTAGCAAAAAGGGAAGTGAATGTAGGTTAACAAAAAGTTTGGCTATCCTGTCAGTGAATTTGTCTGTACAACACAGGGCCTGCCGCTTACACTGTGCATTTGGAAGTGTCACATGTCACCTCAGAAGTTAAATATCCAGACTTAAAATAACATAAATATAGTGTAATCTGTCTCTGGTGGTGTAGTGCCTAAGGCACTTGACTGCTAACCAGAAGGCTGGAGGTTCAAACCCACCAGCCACTCCTCGGAATGACGGCTGGGCAATCTACTTCTGTAGTGATACCACCTCAGAAACCCAAGGAGGGGTCGCCATGAGTTGGTCCAACTCAATGGCACATAATAACAACAACACTAATCTCTAGTTTCATATGGATACAGTTAACTGTTTACACAAACAAAAGAGCCAAATATATTAGTCAGAATTATACTTGCTTCGGTTCTCTCTTTTGAGGACTGTGTTTCACCTTTAAGCAAATGAAGTCTGTTCTGGCCAACATTTCCCAGCAGGCTTCTAGTTCTCATTGGTCTGGACATCCAACACTTACAGTTACTTTTATTATTTACAGTGCATAGTGCTAAAGTAGGGGTCAGCGCAAAGTAAGATGGGTAAAAATGTTATTTCCACATAACTGACGGAAAGGCTGACAGTGGAGGGAGGAACTGCCAACCAGCACACGAGCAGTAAAACTTGCTCCAAGTGAGTAATGAACCCCAGGCTCTCTTTTGTGCAAATCAACCTTTTAAAATCAGAAATGTGTTTAAAACTTTTTTGTCAAAATGTGTAACATTCACACATACATTGTTCATACATATCAAAATATGTAACATACATACATACATACATTGTTCTTTAGAACAAGTCATCCTTTACAAAACAAAAATCACACTATCAGAATAGGATACTGTGACACCGTGGGCTGACACTTCACTGTAACACAGTTGGTGCCACTCACATGCTTACTCAACTTCCCTGCGTCTGGCTCTCTCAGCCCTTTCACCACTAAGCTCCATTTCCCAGCAGCTAAAGTTTAACTGTACTCTGCTCTATGATGGTACGGCAGGATTCTGGAGTGGACGGCAGTCTTACCTCGGCTAGAGGGTGTGCGAGCTGTTTCTGTCTCATAAAAGCTTTGCTCTGAAGATACACCCCCAGACAGAGAGTCTTTTCTCAAGTAATAGCGGTTTAACTCCATCTGTACTCGGTACTCGTCCTCTTGCTGCATGGGGCGATTTTTTCTATCTTTATGAGACAATCCTATTTTGTTAGAAGTTTCTACAAGCATACAAAAGGAATTAAATTTGGAGTTACTTAAATCATTTCTATCCCCTAAATCCACTGATTCAATACCAATGGCCACTTACTGCCAGTCAGTGCAAAACCACCACTACTGCATAGTCATCAAAGTCTAAGCTTTAAGCAACCAGCCGAGAATTGTAAAATCTTCTGATAGATACGAGTCATTAAAAATATTTAAGGCTATGTGTTACTCACTGTGCTTGAGAATTCGGCTGTCTCAATTATATGAAGCCCATTGGAACATTTTTAAAAAGCCAAGGAAGTGACAGAAATTAACGTGGCACTGAGTGCTACTTTGTGCCGTTGTGACACAATTCAGAACACCTAGGCAAATTTAACTAGTTATGATTCTTATTTACAAAGCACCTTTAATTTCACACACTTGAAGAGTTGCCTATATGTATGTTAGACACTCTGGTGGCGTAGTGCCTAAGGCATTTGACTGCTAACCACAAGGCTGGTGGTTCAAACCCACCAGCCACTCCTCAGAAGGAAGGTTGGGCAATATACTACCGTAGAGATATCGCCTCAGAAACCGAAAGAGGGGTCGCTATGAGTCGGATCCAACTCAATGGCAGTGAGTTTGGTTTTTGGTTTTTATATGTATGTTACATATTTTGATTAAAAAGTTTCAAAGACAACTCCAGGAAGATGAGCACAAGTGGGTTTAAGATGCTGAATCTCCCCACATGGACACCAGGAGAAGCAGTTAAAAGCCCTGTGAGCACTCTGAAAAGGTGGGTGCAGGGCTATAGTGAGAACCCGCATCAACAAATCAAGACAAGGCTGAGTGTCATCCCATAGTAAATGCTTCATCACTGTCACCACCCGCCCCCCTCACACCATAGCAGCAGCCACTCCTCCGCCAACAGCCGGCTCTCCTATGCACTGGAAGGGCCTGGTCTCTATCTCCAAAATAACAGGAGAGACCTTATTAGAGATGGACAGTTCAGGGTGCATATTCTGACAGAGTTCAGAGTCACCTGACTTGCCTACAAGAAGTACTAACAGGAACCCTGTAGACAGAAAAGAAAGGACACCAGAGATCTCCATGACAGGAAACTGACGGGCTAGTATACAGGCAAGTTTCACCATATTTTTTACTGTGATTTGGGTGAGCTCTTACAAAGCAAATTCATTTTCCATACAGCAGCTCATACACATTTGGTTTCATGACACTGATTGCAATTCCCATAACGTAACAGCTCTCTTCCTCTTCCTCCCCTTGGTTCCCTTTTTCCTGTGTCCTTTCTTATGCATTCCTACCCTCTGAGCTGTCTCCCTGTGCAAACACTGCCCTTCTGATCTCCTATGGTTGATTCTAAGGCGTGTACCCACCCAATGTAAATATTCACATTATACGTCTGTCTATTGTATGGCTGGAAGCCATGGGGATAAGTTCAATTCCAGGCCCAAAGGATGGGTTTCACCATTCTCTATCAGACCAGTAAGGCTGGTCTTTTTTTTCCTCCCACTCTATCTAGGATCTCCTGCACTGATCTCTTCCTGAGTGGTTGACAGTGGTAGCCAAGTACCATCTAGTTCTTCTGGTCTCATGGTCATGTAGGCTGAGGTTCTCATGGTCCACTACTCCCTTGGACTAACTGTTTCTATGTGTCTTTGGTTTTCTTCACCCATCTTTGCTCTGGATAAGGAGACACCCATCATTGCATCTAGATGGCCACTTGCTAGCTTTTAAGGCCCCAGATGCTACTCACCAAAGTAGAATGTAAAACAAAGTTTTTGTGTAGTGTGTTATACCGATAGGGCTTGGTGTCCCCCATGACCATGGTACCATGCCCACAGGACCACCAACTCACTCCCTCAGGGTGGTTGGCTGTGGCTAAGAAGTTATCGTAACTTTGGCCCATTAGTTCTATATATATGGACATTCTTACACCACATACAAATGCGTATGTAGAAATATTGTCTGCCAGGCTTATATATGATCATGGGTATATTCCCTTTTGCCTAGACATATCTGGTCATACCGCCTGTCTACCTGTGTATAAGTTTTATAGCATTTTTGGTTGGTGAGTCTAGTTATCATGTCCTTCAGTCTTTATCTACAGACACCTTACAAAGAAATATAAATTTATTTTACAAGGCACATGATATACAAAGATCTAACAGGCAATAACAGCAAGATAAAAAGGGGAAAGGGGAAAGTGGTATAGCAATAGTGTTACTATATGTTACTGAAGTTCAATGCAACGCAACGCAACCACTGCCGTGGAGTCAGATCTGACTCATAGCAACCCCTCCTTGGTTTTCCGAGGCTATTAACTATGGAAGTAGATTGCCCAACCTTCAGTTGTTATCAATTTAAACCATGATTTAAAGATGCAGGATATTAAATATAATCCTCCTGATAACCACAAAGAAAATATCTTAAAAATACACATAAAAGAATGGAATCAAAACAGTTCATTATAAACCAGTAAAACACACAAGTTGGCAGTATTGGATGAAATGAGGGACAAAGAATGTGTAAAAACAAAACCAAACCCACTGTCAACAAATCAATTCTGACTCATAGCGACCCTTAAGGACACAGTAGAACTGTCCCCACATATTTTCCAAGGCTGTAAATCTTTTCAAAAGCAGACTACCTCTTCTTTCTCCTGAAGAGCAACTGGTGGGTTTGAGCCATCAACGCTCTGGTTAGCAGTCGAATGCTTTAACTACACACCAAAGCTTCTAAGACTGTGTAAGATACATAAAAAAACAAGTAACAAAATGTCAGAAGTAAGGTCTCCCTTATTGGTAACTACCATGAATGATGTAAATGGACTAACTGCTCCAATCAAAAGACAGAAAGTGGAAGAATGGATTAAAAAAAAAAAGATCCAACTATATGCAGTTTACAAGAGATACATCTTAGGCCAATGAACCAAACAGTTGGAAACAAAAGGATGGAACGAGGTATGTCATGCAAACAAATGCAAAACCAACACAACCACTGCCGTGGAGTCGGACCCGACTCATAGCGACCCCTCCTTGGGTTTCTGAGGTGATATCACTACGGAAGTAGATTGCCCAATGTTCCTTACAGGGAGTGGCTGGTGGGTTTGAACTGCCAGCCTTCTGGTTAGCAGTCAGATGCCTTAGGCACTATGCCACCAGAGAGTAAACAAAAGAGAGTGGGGGTGATGATTTTAATAGCAGACAAATAAGACTTTAGTCAAAACCAGTTATAAGAGACAAAGAAGGATATTATATAATGATAAAAGGGTCAATTCTTTATTTTTTATTTTTATTGTGATTTGGGTGAAAGTTTACAGAGCAAATTCATTGTCCATAAATCAGTTCACATAAACTTTGTCTCATGACATTGACTGGAATTTCCCACAACGCAATAGCTCCCCCACTTCCTCTCCATAGTTACCTCTTCCCTGAGTCCTTCCCTCACGTGCACTCCATCGCTGCATCTAGATGGCCACTTGCAAGCTTTTAAGATTCCAGTCACTACTCGCCAAAGTAGGATGCAGAACAATGTTTTTGTGCAGTATGTTATGCCAGTTGAGCTTGATGTCCCCTGTAACCATGGTCCCGAGCTAAAAGGGTTAGTTCTTCAAAAAGATGTAACAATTATGATTATGTTGTTGTTGTTGTTATGTGCCGTCGAGTCGGCCCCGACTCATAGCGACCCCTCCTTGGGTTTCCGAGGCAGTATCACTACGGAAGTAGGATTGCCCAACCTTCCATACACCTAGTATCAGAGCCCCAAAATATACAAAGCCAACACTGATAGACTGGAAGGGAGAGAGAGACAGTCACGGTAGAGACTTTGATTCACCACAGTAATGGACAGAAACCTAAAAAGAAGACCAGTAGGTAAACAAAGGACCTGATCAACACTGTAAACCAACTAAACCTACAGACATATGTCAAGCATTCTACCCAACAAGGTACACTAACCGTTCCTCTCCAGTGCACATGGCTCGTTCTCTAGGACAGACCAGACAAGTAAGTTGCAAAGCAAGTGTCATAAATTTACAAAGACTGGAATCATACAAAGTATGTTCTCCAACCACCATAGAGTGCAATTAGAAATTAAAAACAGAAGGAAAATTGGAAAATACACAAATATATGTAAATTAAACACTATGCTATTAAGCAACCTATGGGCCAAAGAAGAAATCAAGGGCAAAATGAGAAAATACTTCAGAGCTGAGTGAAAAGGAAAGCACAACATACCAAACCTTATGGGATACAGTAAAAGCACTGCACAGAGGGGAAATGATAGCTAAACACCCACATTACAGATGATCTCAAATCAGCACCCTAACGTTAAAATAGAGGAACCAGAAGAAAAGCAAACCAAGCCCAAATGATCAGAAAGAATAAAAAAGGTCAGAGCAGAAATAAAGGAAATAGGAAACAGAAAAATTATAGTGAAATCAGTGAAGATAGAAGGTGGTTTTTTTAAAAAAGATCAATAAATAAGCACATTTTAGCTAGACTGACAAAGAAAAAAAAGAGAAGGTACAAATATCTAAAATAAGAAATAAAAGTGGAGACATTACAACTGACCCTACAGAAATAAAAAGGAAAAGAGCGTACTATGAACAACTGCACATTGAGAAATTAGATAACACAAATGAACTGGACATATCTCTAGAAACACAGAAACTTCCTATAATGACTCAAGAACAGACAGATCTCACAAACCCTTAACAAGCACCTTCCTTTCCTAGTGCTGTCATAACAGAAATGCCCCAAGAGGGCGCTTTAAAGAACAAAACTGTTTTCTGAGTCCTGGAGGCTCAAAGTCCAAATCAGAGTCCGTTCCTTCTGGGAGCCTCTCTCCTAGTTTCTGGAGGAGCCCTGGTGGCGCAGTGCCTAAGGCACTCGGCTGCTAACCAGAAGGCTGGCGGTTCAAACCCACCAGCCACTCCTTGGAAGGAAGGTTGGGCAATCACTTCCGTAGTGGTACTGCCTCAGAAACCCAAGGAGGGGTTGCTATGAGTCAGGTCCAACTCAATGGAACGTAACAACAACAACAGTGGTGAACCTTGTTTCCTTGATTGGAGGTGATCCTCACATGTCTGTCTTCATGTGTGTGTATGTGTGTGTGCACGCCTCTGTTTCTAATATGCTCCTTTTATAACTAGGGAGTGATTAAATTTAGAACCTACCCTGATCAGGTAAAGGAGCTTTGGTGGCGCCACAGTTAAGACCTTGGCTGCCAACCAAAAGGGTGGCAGTTCAAAACCACCTACGGGATCCACAGGGGAAAAACCTGGCCATCTGCTTCTGTAAAGACTGTTGCTAGGTGCCGTCAAGTCCACTTCAACTCATAGCGACCCTTTGCCCAGCCACTCAAAACCAGGCCCAGCCAGCTAGTCACACAACCTCAACTAACAAAGAAACCCTATGTCAACACAGGATCACATCCACAAGCATAGGAGTGAGGTCTCCAACACATATTTGGGAGGGGGGAGGGCTGGAGAGGAATACAGTTCAAGCCATAACAACAAATGAAGAAACTGAATCAGCAATCACAAACCTCCCAACAAAGCAGCCCTGGACCACGTGCCATCACTGGAGGAGTGTACTGAACCTTTGCAGAAGTGAACCTGCTCTATCTCAAACCATCCCATGAGGCAGAGGAGAGAATAATTCTTAACCATTCTATGAGGCTAGCATTTCTGTGACACCACAGCCAGCCAAAGAAACTAAAAATCTCCAACAAAATACTAGCAAACCAAAGCCAAAGGCCGATTAAAAGGACCACTTGCTATGATCAAGGGGCATTTTTCCTGGGAATGAAAAAGGGGTTCAACATTAGAAAATCAATTGAAATAATACCTCACAGTAAAAAAAGGAAAAGAACCATGAAAACATCACAATCAATGCAGAAAGGCACTGGGCAAAATCCAACACCCTTTCAGGATAAAAACCACTCAATAAGTGAGGAATAGAATGGACATTCCTTCATGTGATAAAGGGCACTGATGAGAACCCCACAGGTAACATCATACTCAGTGGGGAAAACTGAGCACTTTCCCCTTAGGAGCTGGACCAGAACAAGCATGTTTGCTCTTCTCATCGCTCTCCAATGCTGTACTGGAAGTCCCAGCCAGAGCAATTAGGCAAAGGGGAAAAAAGGTATCCAAACTGGGAAGGAAGAAGTACAACTATCCCTCATCACACATGAGATGATCCTGTATATAGAAAACCCCAAAAAATCCACAAGAAAGCTACTAAGCTAATAAATGAATTCAACCAAGTGGCAAGACACAAGCTCAACACACAAAAAAATTAGTCTGGTTTCCATTCATCACCATGAGCATTCTGTAAAGGAAATTAAGGAAATGTTACCATTTACATTAACACCTAAAAGAACAAATTACCTAAGAATAAATAAAGGGGAGGACAAACCATGTTCATGGATCAGAAGACTTTATAATGTCAATGCTACTGCCAAAGGGTCAGGGAGGCCGCATCTTCTGACCTCCTCTAACCCCACAAGAAGACAGACTCACCATCAGTAGCCAAGGCCTATTCCTGTGAGGCGAGACATGCTGCCTCCCTCCAGCCCTTTCACCAACCATTCCTCTTGCAGCACCCACCACCTCTCTGGTGGGTTCAATAATTTGCTGCAGTGGCCACACAGAACTCACAGATCATGGGGTTTATTAGGGAAGCATCTGACTACAATTCAGGTTCAGAAGTGGACTCAATCTCTTGCAGGCAGCCATCTCACTCAGCAGCTGGCAATCTCAGTAGCACATCACTCTCTCAGTAATGCATGTCTCTCACGTCTCTCTCTCGGCAGTGTGTGTTTCTTGCATCTCTCTCTCTCTCTTAGCAGTGCGTATCTCTTGCATCTCTCTCTCAGCAGCACTTCTTTCTCAGCCAGCAGTCAGAAGGATTCCTTCTGTCTCTAGAAGGGCTCCTTTTGAGCCTGCCAGAGTGGCCCAAACCAACCAATCCCAACAGAGTTTTACACACCTGAGAGAGAGTGAACTTTCCAGAAAATTACTTTGTGCTGCTCCCAACAGAAATACCCCAGGTGGATAACTTTAATAATCAGAAGCTACTCAGTTGCTCACAGCAAATTCCACCACAGAGTTTACAAAGACTTAGGGCTACCACACTATGTAATTTACTACACCGCAACTACATAAAGCATCTTATAGATTTGATACAATACCCATCAAAATTCCAACAGCCTTCTTTGCAGAAAAGGAAAAGTGAATCTTCAAATTTACATGGAACCACAAGGGGACAAGAATAGCCAAAGTAATCTTGAAAAAGAATGAAGTAGGTCTTACACACTCATCTTAAAACATATTATAAAGCTACAATAACCAAAACAGCCTGGTACTGGTATGTTGTTGTTGTTAGGTGCTGTCGAACCATCTCCAACTCATAGTGACATTATGTACAACAGAATGAAACAATAACTGGTCCTGTGCCAGCCTCACAATCCCTGCTACACCTGAGCCCATCACTGCAGTCACCATGTCATCCATCTTGTTGAGGGCCTTCCTCTTTTTCATTGACCATCTACTTTACCAAGCATGATATTCTTCTCCAGAGAATGGTCCCTTCTGACAACATGACCAAAGTAGGTGAGACAAAATCTGGCCATTCTTGCTTTCAAGGAGCATTTTGACTGCACTTCTTCCAGGACAGATTTGTTAGTTCTTTTAGCAGTCCATGGTACTTTCAGTGTTCTTTGCCAATACCACAACTCAAAAACATCAACTCTTCTTTAGTCTCCCTTATTCACTGTCCGGCTCTCACATGCGTAAGAGGCGACTGAAAATACCATGGCTTGGGTTAGATACATCTTAGTCTTGAAGGAGATATCTTTGCTCTTCAACACTTGAAAGAAGTCTTTTGCAGCACATTTGCCCAATGCAATACGTCTTCTGACGTCTTGGCTGCTGCTTCCATTGGTGTTGATTGTAGAACCAAGTAATATGAAATCTTTGACAACTTTAACCTTTTCTCCATTTATCACGATGCTGCTTATCGGTCCAGTTGTGAGGATTCTTGTTTTCTTTATAGTGAGGTGGAACCCATACTGCAGACTATAGTCTTCAATCTTCATCAGTAAGTGCTTCAAGTCATCCTCACTTTCAGCAAGAAAAGTTGTGTCATCTGCGTATTGCAGGTTGTTAAGTATTCTTCCTCCAATCCTGATGGCATCTTCTTCTTCATAGAGCCCAGATTCTCAGATTATTTGATCAGGATATAGACTGAATAAATGTTGTGAAAGAATACAACCTTAATACATTCCTTTACTAATTTTAAACCACACAGTGTCCCCTTGTTCTGTTTGAACCACAGCCTTCTGGTCTATGTACAGGTTCCTCATAAGTACAATCAAGTATTCCAGAATTCCCATTCTTCTCATGTTATCCATAATTTGTTATGATTCACACAATCGAATGCTTTTGCATAGTCAATAAAACACAAGTAAACATCTTTCTGGTATTCTTTACTTTCAGCCAAGACCCATCTGACATCAGCTATGATATCCCTCATTCCATGTCCTCTTCTGAATCCAGCTTGCATTTCTGGAAGTTCCCTGTCAATATACTGCTGCACCCATTTTTGAATCATCTTCAGTAATACTTTACTTGCACATGATATTGATGATATTGTTCGATGATTTCCACATCCTGCTGGATCACCTTTCTTTGGAATGGGCACAGACATGGATCTCTTCCAGTCCAAATTTCTTGGCACAGCCAAGTGAGCACCTCTAGCGCAGCATCCATTTGTTGAAACATCTCAATAGGTATTCTGTTAATTCCTGAAACCTTGTTTTTCACTAATTCCTTCAGTGTAGCTTTGACTTTTTCCTTCGATACCATTGGTTCTTGATCATATGCCACTTCCTGAAATGGATGAACATCAACCTGTTTGTGATAGTTGGAGCTGTGTGTCAACTTGGCTGGACCCCAGTTCTGTGTGGTTGTTCCCATGATGGGATCAGATGACTGTGTTCAGAGTGGCCAATCTGCCCAAGGGGAGTTTCCCTAGGGGTGTGGCCTGCTTCCAAGATATCCAGGGACATCCTGGGAAGAAGGACATTCTTTGAGGGATCGGAACCCTGGTGTGCGGACTATAAACTTCCGTGAGTGAGCAGTCCACCGCTTGCCCTGGAGATCTTGGATTCTTCTTTTGTTGGATCAACAACCAGTGTAGTGTGTGCCAGCCTTGAATTTTTCAGCCCCTTGCGCTTGCAGAAGCTAAGGCTGCTGCCAGCCTGAAGTTTCCTCCAGGGACTTTGGACTTGCCGGCTTCTATACATTTGTGAGCCATTTTCCTAAGATAAATTTCTCTCTCTCTCTCTCTCTCTCTCTCTCTCTCTCTCTCTATATATATATATATATATGCTTGTTGGTTTTGGTGTTTCTCTAGAGAACTCAATCTAACACACTGTTCTTTTTGGTATAGTGACTGTGGTAGTTAATGTTGTGTGTCAACTTGGCTGGGCCTGGTTGAGTCACTGGGCAGTTGGTGGTAGTTATTCCCCATGATGAGAATGGCAATCAGCTCCATGGTGGGATCTTCCACAAGCAGCTGAGTAGCTGCTTTAGGGATGTGGGCTGCTTCCTGTATATAAGGAGAAGCCTTGGGGATAGTCTCTAGCTTATGGCACAATTGGACCCTGCATGTAGCCATGTTGTTGTTCAGCAGCCTGCCATGCTCTGCTGACCTTGGGACTTACAATGGACTTGAATTAATGGCCTGCCATGTGGTTTGGTAACATCGGGACTGTGCCATTTTATTTGTTGACCTTGGGCTTGTTAGCCTCAGCAGCCAGTAGCTGCTTGAGTGAAAAGATGCCTCTAGTTTCAGTGCGTCAGGAGCAAGAGGCAGAGCTGAAGCCCAAGGCTGAGGGGCTCTCACGCAGCCCCTAGACCCTGGCACTTTGAACTCGGACTTCTAGCCTCCCAAATTGTAAGACAATAAACTCCTGTTTGTTAAAGCCATTCCATTTGTGGTACATTCTTGTCAGAGCAGCACTAGGTAACAAGAACAGTGACTCCATGTCCTATTGATGCTTCCTGCATCATTCAACATATTTCCCATAGAAACTTTCAATATTGCAACTCAAGGCTTAAGTTTTTTTCCTCAATTCTTTCCGCTTGAGAAATGCTGAGTGTATTCTTCCCTTTTGGTTTTCTAACTCCAGGTGTCTGCACACTTCATTACAATAATTGACTTTGTCTTCTCGAGCTACTCTTTGAAATTTTCTGTTCAGCTCTTTTATCTTGTCATTTCTTCCACTTGCTTTAGCTACCTTCCACTCAAAGGCAAGTTTGACAGTCTCTTTTGATGTACATTTTGGTCTTTTCTTCCTTTCCTGTCTTTTTAATGACCTTCATGGATGATGTTCTTGATGTCATCCCACAATTCCTCTGGTTTTTGGTCACTGGTGTTCAATACATCAAATCTATTTGTCAGTTGGTCTCTAAATTCAGGAGGGATATACTCAAGGTCATATTTTGGCTCTTCTGGACTTGTTTTAATTGTCTTCAACTTCAAGTTGAACTTGTATATGAGCAGTTGATGGTCTGTTCCACAATCAACTCTTGGCATTGTTTTGGCTGAAGATACTGAACTTCTCCATCACCTCTTGCCACAGATGTATCAATCTGATTCCTGTGTACTCCATCTGCTGAAGTCCATTGTATAGCTGCTGTCGGTGTTCTTGAAAAAAGGTATCTGCAATGAGTAAGTTGTTGGTCTTGCAAAATTCTATCATGTGATCTCCAGCATTATTTCTATCATCAAGGCCATATTTTCCAACTACTGATGATTCTTCTTTGCTTCCAACATTTGCATTCCAATCATCAGTCATGATTAACACATCTTATTCCAAGTTTGGTCAATTTCAGACTGCAGAAGTTGGTAAAAATCTTCAATTTCCTTGTCTTTGGCTTTGGTGGTTGGTGCGTAAATTTGAATAATAGTAGTATTAACTAGTTGCGGTGTAGTAAATTACCTGGTATAGCTTTTCTAGTCATAAGTCTTTGTTAACTCCATGGTAGAATTTGCTGTGAGCAACTGAGGAGCTCCTAATTGTAAAAGTTATCCACCTGGGGTATTTCTGTTGGGCGTGGCATTGGAGCAATGTTCTGGGAAATTCGCTCTCTCTCAGGTGCTTAGAATTCTGATGTTATGATTGGCTAGTTTGGCCACTCCGCCAGGCTCAAAAGGAGGCCTCCTAGAGGCAGAGGTCTCTCTGACTGCTGGTTGAGGAAGACAAGCTGCTGAAAGAGACACACGCTGCTGGGAAAGAGAAGCAAGAGACACGTACTGCTGAGTGAGACATCAAGGGATAGGCACTGCTGGGAGAGAGACTGTGAGAGACTGTTGGCTGAGAGACGGCAGACTGGGAGAGAGACCGAACTTTTTTTCCTAAACTTGAACTGTAGCCTGGTGCTTCCCTAATAAATCCCATAATCTGTGAGTTCTGTGTGGCCACTGCAGTGAATTATCAAACCCAGGAGAGAGGTGGTGGGTGCTTTGGGAGGAACGGTTGGTAAAAGGGCTGGAGGGAGGCAGCATGTCTAGCCTTGCAGGAATAGGCCTTGGGTTACTGATAGTGACTCTGGCTTTCTCTGGTGGGATTAGAGGAGGTCAAGAGATGTGGCCTCCTTGCCCTTTTAGCACTAGTCTTCCTTGTAGGCATATTGATATTATTCTATCACTGATAGCATTGCGCTTCAGGATAGATCTTGATACATTCTTTGTGATGATGATTGTTATGCCATTCCTCTTTGTCATTCCCGGCATAATAGATCATATGATTGCCTTATTCAAAACCAGTCCATTTCAGCTCACTAATGGCTAGGATATCGATCTTTAGCAGTTCCGTTTAATTTTCGACTATTTCCAGTTTTCCTAAATTCAAACTTCATACATTCCATGTTACAACTATTAATGGGTGTTTGCAGTGGGTTTCTTCTCATCTTGAAATGTGCCAGATCAGCAAATGGGGGTCCCGAAAGCTTTGCTCTATCCATACAATTGAAGTTGGCTGTACTCTGAAGAGGCAGCTCTTCTCCTGGCACATTTTGAGTGCCTTCCTATCTGAGGGGCTCATCTTCTGGTACTATATGGATAGCGTTTCAGGGCTGTTTGTAAAGTTTTCCAGCAATGTATCACACAGTATTTCACTGCTATTCAAAAGGTCTTCACTGGCCAATTCTTTGAGAAGCAGATGGCCTCTTCCCTCTTTTGAGTCTGTCTTAGTCTGGAAGCTCCGCTGAAACCTGTCCACCAGGGGTAACCCTGCTGACATTTACAACATTGGTGGCACAGTCTTCAGCATCACAGCAACACACAAGCTACCACAGTACAACAAACTGACAGACAAGTTTGTCTCTCTTAGCTGTTCCAAACTGCTCTGCTCACTTCCTGGTCTCCCCCAGCCACTTCAAAACCTGCTGGTCCCGTGCACCCAGCTTGCTCACCTGGCCTGCCCTGGGTGCTCCAAACACCCGCCTGCCCTGCACGCCCAGCTCACTTACCCGGCCTGCCCCAGGCATTCCAAACACTGCCTTCCCTATGCACCTGGCTCACTTACCTGTCCTGCCCTGGGCATTCTAAACACTGTGGTATAATAGATATATAAACCAATGGAATAGAACTTAGATTCTAGAAATAAATCCACATACTTAAAGTCAATTAATTTTTGACAGAGATGCTAAGTCCATCCAATGGGGAAAGAATAGTTTCTTTAATAAGTGTTGCTAGGAAAAATGGATTTCCACAAACAAAAAATAAACCTGGACCCATACCTCAGACCATGTTTGAAAACTAACCCAAAATGGATCTGAGACCTAAATGTTAGAACAAAAAGGCATCAAACTTTTACAAGAAAACAGGGATAATGCTTTGAGACCTGGCTGTTAACAATGGCTTCTTAGCTGTCGTGCCGAAGGCACAAGCAACAAAAGACAAATAGATAAAGGGGACTTTGTCAACATGAAAACTTGTGGTCATCAAAGGACTTTGTCAGCAAAGCACAAATGAGTCAAAGGGCCTCTGTGTCATGAGCCCAGGCTGTTTACTTCTTCACAGCAACCAGAGGCCCATCAGCCCAAAGGGCCCACCACGATGCAAACTCAAAGTTGCACATAATTGATTGT
The DNA here is from genome assembly GCF_000298275.1 of Orycteropus afer afer. Taxonomy (NCBI): domain Eukaryota; kingdom Metazoa; phylum Chordata; class Mammalia; order Tubulidentata; family Orycteropodidae; genus Orycteropus; species Orycteropus afer. The sequence continues at coordinate 5,884,859 of NW_006921715.1, read as the reverse complement.
TCTAAGAACACCCAAACAAGGAGATTACTTTACTAGCCACGTAGGACCTGTGTGCTTTACAAACTCCACAGAACTTCCCCCAACATCTGGCAAGGACCTCAGAGGCTGCTGCCTTTGCAGCTCTCAGACCCAGAGAGTCCACATGTTGGTGAGAGGCAATCACCTAGGAATGGAAACTCCCCCACTGCCTACTCCTCTTCCTCAGGTTTTTCATGCCCTTGGCCCCTTTTAGCTGCTCCCTGCACTACTTTTCTCTGGCAGACCTCTTGCCATGGGGACTACCCCCTGCATGTGGTACTGGCCCCATAAATAGCTTCTTGTACAATGCTATCTCCTTATCTATGGTCATATCTCTTTTTTCTTGATCAGCCCCAAGTTCCCTTGAACTCAATATTCCATTTATCTAAGAAGGACTGAATAGCTAGAATATAAAAAGGAACTCCTACAACTTAACAACAGAAAGACAAAAAATCCAGTCAAAGCTGAAAGAGATCACAACAGGAGGTGCCAGATAGAGTGGGAAAAATTGTTGAACAAAACACAAAAGTAATTAAAAGACCAAGCTTACTAGTCTGATAGAGACTGGTGGAACCCATGAGACTATGACCCTTAGACACCCTTCAGGCCTGGAAATAAACTCACCTCCATGGCTCAACTTTCAGCCAAATGATAGATAGGCCAATAGGGTGAACAATCACCAGTAGGGATACATACTCCTTAGAACAATCAGCCATACGAGATCAAAAGGGCAAGATTTGCCTGGGGATAAAGCTCAAATTATATGAAGAAGAATGTGACATCAGGATTGGAGGAAGACTCATTAACAACCTGCAATATGTAGATGACACAACTTTGCTTGCTGAAAGTGAGGATGACTTGAAGCACTTATTGATGAAGATTAAAGACTACAGACTGCAGTATGGATTACACCTAAATAGAAAGAAAACAAAAATCCTCACAACTGGACCTATAGGCAGTGTCACAGTAGATAGAGAAAAGATTGAAATTGTCAAGGATTTCATATTACTTGGCTCTATAATCAACACAAATGGAAGCAGTAGTCAAGACATCAGACGACATATTGTGTTGGGCAAATGTGCTGCAAAAGATCTCTTTCAAGTGGTGAAGAGCAAAGATGTCTCCTTGAAAACTAAGGTGTGCCTAACCCAAGCCATGGTATTTTCAATTGCCTCTTATACGTGTGAGAGCTGGACAATGAATAAGGAAGACCAAAGAAGAGTTGATGCTTTTGAGTTGTGATGGAGAAGAATGCTAAGAGTACTGTGGTCTGCTAAAAGGACTAACAAATCTTTCCCAGAGGAAGTGCAGCCGGAATGTTCCTTGGAAGCGAGAATGGTCACACTTTGTCTTACCTACTTTGGTCATGTTGTGAGAAGGAACCATTTCCTGGAGAAGGATATCATGCTTGATAAAGTGGAGACTCAACGAAGAAGGGGAAGGCCCTCAGTGACATGGACAGACACAGTGGCTGCAGTGGTGGGCTCAGGTATAGCCTGATCGTGAGGCTGGCAAAGGATCGGGCAGTGTTTCATTCTGTTGTGCAGAGGGTCGCTATGAGTCGGAGATGACTCAATGGCACCTAACAACAACACACAGAGCTCAAAAGGCAGGAAGGAATAGGAAAGAAGAACAAAAGGAAATGGTACCACAGGGAGGAAGCGGGAAGAGTGTTGTTACATTGTGGGGATTGCAATCAATGACACAAAACAAACTGTATGAACTGCTGAATGGAAAATCAACTTGCTCTATAAGCTTTCACCCAAATCACAATAAAAAGTTAAAACAAAAATAGGCAAAGGCCTTGAATAGGCACTTCAGCAAAAAAGACAAACCAATGGCCAACAAGAACACAAAGGAGCTCAAAGCAGTCAGTCACGAGGGAAAAGCAAAGCAAGGCCATAATGATGTACCACATCACCCACTAGGAGAGCAACGATCAAAAGTGCGCTGACGGTGGGACTGTAAAATGATACACCACTGTGGGGATGACATGGGGCTTCCCTGAAAATCTGGAAACAGAAACACCATTTCACCCAGCAATCCCATTACTAGGTATGTACCCTAAAGAAATGAGAGCCAGGACATAAATAGGTACACGCATGCCCGTGCTCATCACAGCACTATTCATAGTAACAAAGAGATGCAAACAACCTAGGTGCCCATCAAAGACGGAATGGATAAACACACTCTGGTACATACACACAATGGAATACTATGCAACACTATAGAATAATGTAGAATCTGCAACACACCTCATAACATGGATAAACTTGGAGGTCATTATGCTGAGTGAAGTACATCAATCACTAAAAAAAAAAAAAAACAAACCCCACCAAACTTACTCCCATCAAGTCAATTCCAACTCATGGGGACCCCTCCTTAGATGTGGTATCTCTAGGGAAATAGATTGCCCAGTCTTTCCTTCCAAGGCGTGGCTTCTGGGTTTGAACCGCCAGCCTTCTGGTTAGCAGTCAAATGCCTTAAGCACTACACCACCAGAGCTCCTACAGGACAAATAGTGTATAAATATGCCATCGTAATAAGTCAAGGAAAGGTTTACACATGGAAAGAAACTTTTTTTTGCTGGTTACCAAGGATGAGAGAGGAGGAGAAGGAAAACTGCTAGACAGGTAAGATAAGTACTGAAAACAATAATAAAAAAAAATGAAGTGTTCTCTTTTGCTAGAGAAGCTCAACATGTGAAATATATGCAGTTAAGTCTTTGGGTTTACGGTCTCCACTAGAAGAAAATTTCATTTGGTGAGTTTCTATTGAGAAGTGTTCAACCTAATGGACGTAAATTTCTCAAACACAGAGGAATACTTATCTTAAGTGATGTAAAAATGACTCTAAAGCTTACTTAAGTCTTGAGAAGGTTCTTAACAACTCCTACTACACCAAACAGGTTGTGCGAGAATCCTGAGTGTTTTGAATATGCAGCCATTTTTGAAACACTCTTTGGCTGAGATGAAATGGATGTGCAGCCTGTGACAGACCTGGCTGCTGGGTCTACAGAAAGCTCTCACTTACACTTTATGAGTTGCATACGTGTATTAGGCTGTTTAGTAACAGTTGGGTCCTAAATGATTAAATTATAAATCATTTTATTACGAATATGAAATTCTAGTAAAAACACTTAATATCTCATTGGATTTATATCATGTATGAAAGTGAGAAAAGAAAAAAAAAAGGAAAACCACAGGTGCTGGCTGGAATACGGAGAACTGTAGATGGTGCAGCAGCTATGGAAAGAGTTTGGCAGTTGCTCAAAAAGTTAAACACAGAATTATCAAGTCACTCAGCAATTCTGCTCCTAGGATCTGCCCGAAAGAACTGAAAACAGGAACCAAACAGACGCTTGTCCCCTAGTGTTCCCCCTGCACTGTCACAGCAGCCAAGAGTGGCCACAATGTAAATGTGCATCAACAGATGAATGGATAAACCAAGTGTACGTATATGCAATGGAATATTACACAGCCATAAACAGAAATGGGGAGCTCTCGTAGCATACTGCCTAAGGCACTTGACTACTAATCAGAAGGCTGGCGTTTCAAACCCACCAGCCACTCTTCAGAATGAAGGTTGGGCAATCTACTTCCGTAGTGATTCCGCCTTGGCAACCCAAGGATGGGTAGCTAGGAATGTGGTCCAACTCAACAGCACGTAACAACAACAAACAGAAACGAACTCCTGCTACATGTCACAACCTGGATGGACCTTGAAAACATGCTGAGTGAAGTAAGTCAATAACACAACGAAAACACTGTATGATCCCACTTATGCGAAATGTCTAGAAGAGGCAAATGCATAGAAACAGGACTAGATCAGCGGTTACCAGGGAAAGGGGAGGCCACTGCTTAGGGGCAGTGAGCTTCGGCTGCGGGGGATGGAGAATGCAGCACAGGTAGGAGTGACGGCTGCAAAGCCTGAGGGACGTGAACAATGTCACCAAACTGTACATGTCAAAAATACTGAAATAGCCAAAGGTTTGTTACATATGTTTACTACGATAAAACTATTTTAAAGAATTAATAATAGTAACAGAGTTATACTTGCCTGGTCCAGCAATGGCTGCTAACAAGTCCAAAAGCAAGTGCACCTGTCTTGGCGACAGGAATAGGTGAATCGAGTGTATCTGTCCATCAACATCCAACTTCAAAAACAAAACAAAACAAAACACACTATTCAGGACAAATATTCTTTATCCCTTTGGCACACTATAAATTCCAGCATATTTTCACATACTGAGATTAATACAGATTCGTTAATGCCAGACTCCTTCACCTGGGATTCTCACAGTCTGGTGAAGAGTGAAACTATTTTTAAGAAGGAAATCCACTATGGCGAGTCCAAGGCCATTCTTTCTCTCCTGAGTACTTGGTGAGGCCTTAAGACAGTCCTCAAGGAAGTGCACTGAAGCAATGGTGGTGGAAGATTAATTGGCAGAAGATTCACATCATAACCTTAAAGCTTGGTTTAAACCCAGGGCAACTCAAGCTGGCATTCCATATTTGTCCATGGGTCACACACTCTGACAGCAGAAGACCTTCTCCATCAACAACCTCTCCAACTCCTGTGTGTCCCATTAAGTCCACTCTTGGCTGAGCACAGCTGGAAGCCACAGCAGACAGACAGACAGACAGAAGAGGGTGCTGAAGTATAGTCCCCGCCTTGCCTCTCACATAGAAGCGCCATCCCTCTCCAGCTCCCTTGGTGTTCCCTCTGCCCCACCCTTCAACGTGGCATTGCTTGTCTTGTTTTCTGTTCACCTGCTCTGAGTTCCAATATGCTAACATTGACTCTGTTATCTTCATGTCATTTTGAAATTTAAAAATAACTCAATTAATAAAACACATTTATATTGGAAAATGGTTTCCTCCCTAGAGGAAAAACAAATTCCTTCCATTCTGAAAGCAAAGAATAAAATAAACTACATCAGGACTTTGAGCTATTTCGTTGACATAAGTAAGAACACAATGCGTCCGCTGCCGCCACCACCGATAACCCTACCACCCTCTGGGACTGGGGGCTCTGCTAGGCTCCTCATGCTTACGTCTCCAATTCTTCACAGCATTCCCGTTCCATAAAAGAGGAAACAGTTGGTAAAGACTAAGTGATCTGTGCGCAGCCACGATCGAAGCTGGCGTCTGAACCCAGGCAGGCCCAGCCAGGAGGCCCTCACCCCCCCTCTGGCCTTGCTCCTCTGTTCTGTGGACAGGCCACTTGGGGAGGGGGCTACCGCCAACTGCTGACATCCCAGGCCACTAAATCAAGGCTGGGGCCAGTGAGAAAACATGTTTCTGATTCCAGGCCATATTTAGAAGTTGTCTCACTTTCCTGTAATGGAAGCACAGTGTCTGCCCTTCTTCAGACTGGACGATCAAGAGTGAACTTTCTAATTTTCATTGAATGTGTCACAGAAGCACGTTCTGAGTCAGGCATTCAAAGAACAAAGTATGTAATACTTTCTTTTGGAAATATAAAGAAAACGTTGTTGTCAGGTGCCGTCGAGTCAGCTCCAACTCACGGCGACCCTGTGTGCAACAGAACGAAACACTGCTCAGGCCCGCATCAACTTCACCATAGCAGCTGAAATACACTGCAGACTCAATATAACAGAGCTGAGACAATCATCTCTAAAGACAGCAGAGGAAGCCTGTTCATACATGATGCGTTCCTGAAAGTATACTAAAGGTGAGTACAGGACAGCTGGACCAACACAAAGGTAACGTTATTTTAGAGAACTGAAAAGCTCCTTATATACTGGAAGCAGCTACACAGCTGCTCACAGTAGATTCCACCATGGAGTTGATTACCAGTCTCATCATGGGGAATAACTATATTCAGTGTCCAGCCACTCAACCAGGCCCAGCCAAGCTGACACACAACCTTAACTACTACACAGGCCCAGCCAAGCTGACACACAACGTTAACTACCACTATTCCTAAGAAACAACTACAATTGTCTTTATGTTTATAGAGTATATTCAACAAGCTCTGGGAGGGCAGGAAAACTAGATGAATGTAAATGGAACAAACAAAATGGAAAGACTGAGAAATCACATGCATTGGGAAGAATGTAACCAATGTCACAGGACAATCTGTGTGGAAACCAGAATGGAAACTGAACTACTGCGTAAACCTCCAGTGACAACACGGTATTACTTAAAATAGAAAATAAAAAAGATATAGGACATGATACAAAAAAATCACTTTCTTTTCATACATGTTATGTTGTTGTTGTTGTTATATGCCATCGAGTCAGACCCGACTCATAGCGACCCCTCCTTGGGTTTCCGAGGCAGTATCACTATGGAAGTAGATTGCCTCATTTTCCTTCTGAGGATTGGCGGGTGGGTTTGAACTGCCAGGCTTCTGGTTAGCAGTCAAGTGCCTTAGGCACTACACTATTACATTCCATTCAAAATACATAGGCAAATACATCAACATTTATATAGTTAAACATCTCCTGTCAACTTCCTGCTTTCAGAATTCCCCTTTAAACTTTCTAGTTTTAAGACATTAGAAAGAGATTACTTAGTGAATTCCTAGTTATCTGCACTATTGGAGTCCTGGCTAATACAAAGTGGGTCCTCTTGTTTTAGAACTGCAGGAGTGGAGGGGAGGGATGAAGGGCGCTGGGTGGCTGAGACCTGAGCGGCAGCAGCCTGGCAGAGGCAGGCCCCACATGAACTATGGGACCACAGGTGCTCCCGTTATGGAACACTGCATGGTGATCAGTCAGTGGGTCACCGCACAGGATGAAGAACACTTGAACTTTTACCATAGAAAAGAAAACAGATACTGACCTTCGCTCCAGGAAGTACTTCATTCTGTTTAAATGTGAGACTCAACTCCAACCTGCCAATGAACACTCCAATCTGCACTGGGTCAGATGGTGCTACCTCTGGTAAATTTCTAGTTAGCTGGGGGTGAGGTTCATAAACAATTTTGGGGTTCCAGCTAGGGGAGAGCTTCGGCTCAGTCTCCTAAAAAAATGCAACAAGAATAAATTAATTATTTAAAATACCATAATGTAAATACATCTACCTGCAAAATATCAATCGCAACTTCAGAAGAATAAAACATAAGACACATAAAACTGAATGATATTACAATGGAGAAGCAGCATCTGATTACTGGCATGAAGCACAGTAGTGCATCAGTCGAGCACGCTGAAGCTCGGGAGTGTGACAATAGCACGGTGAAGCTCGGGGGTGTGGCTGCAGCACGCTGAAGCTTGGAGGGGTGTGACTACAACATGCTGAAGCTGGGGGGGGTGCCTACAGCACACTGAAGCTCAGAAGTGTGTTATTACAGCATGCTGAAGCTCAGGAGTGTATGAGTACAGCACACTGAAGCTCGGGATTGTGTGGCTGTAGCAAGCTGAAGCTCAGAGTGTATAACTACAGCACGCTGAAGCTCGGGAGTGTGTGACTACAGCACACTGAAGCTCAGGGAGGCGATGACAGCATGCTGAAGCTCGAGGGGAGTGACAACAGCGTGATGAAGCTCAGGAGTGAGACTGCAGCATGCTGAAGCTTGGAAGTGTGACAATAACATGTTAAAGCTCGGAGTGTGACTAAAGCACACTGAAGCTCAGTGGGGTGTAACTACAGCATGCTGAAGCTTGGAAGTGTGACAATAACATGTTAAAGCTTGGGAATGTGACTACAGCACACTGAAGCTCAGTGAGGTGTTACTACAGCATGCTGAAGCTAGGGGAGGGTGACTACAGCACGTTGAAGCTCAGGGAGGCATGCCTACAACATGCTGAAGCTTGGGGGGTGCATGGCTGCAGCATGCTAAAGCTTGGGGGGGTGAGATTACAGCATGCTGAAGCTTTGGGGGTATGACTACAGCATGCTGACACTTGGGGGGTGTGTAACGACAGCACACTGAAGCTCAGGTGGGTGACTACAGCACGCTGAAGCTTGGGGAGGTGTGGCTATAGCACACTGACACTCAGGGTGTGTGTGACGACAGCATGCTGAAGCTCAGGGGGGTGACTACAGCACGCTGAAGCTCGGGAGTGTGTGGCTGCAGCACGCTGAAGCTCAGGGGAGGGTAACAACAGCACGCTGACACTCGGGGGTGTGACCACAGCACGCTGAAGCTCAGGAGTGTGACGACATATTGTAATGAAGATGAATCATGACAAAGGACAATATTTTTTGAAGTTACAGCAATAAGAAAACTTAATAGAGTTTCCATAATGAAGAATGCCTCATCTGTGGAATAACTGAAAAGGTAAATTAGGGAATAACAAATTAACAACAAGAAGCTATGTTCTGGGAAAAGATCAGTACATAGGGCCTTACTTAGAGCTGTGAAAGATGATTTGTGAGCTCCAACCTCAACAATACATTAACTTTACATCACATGTTATGTGTAGGTACGTGCATGTGGCCTGACTTCTTGTGAAAGAATATCAGATGTTATCATATGACTTTCCCTCAAGACAGTCTCCAAGGTTTCCCCATCAAATTACTACATAGCAAACGGGCAGCAAAGGCATTGACTATTGATATAAGTGTTTTAAAATCTCTAAAATGTATCCTAATCACTGATCATGGGTTTGAACTCCCAAGCCAGAGGGAGACTCAGCTGCTACATCCCAGCAGAAGGTCATCACCCTGGTATAAAGCTAAGAATCTGTGACGTTGTGGTTGGGGCTTTGCATCTGTGCGTGGTCCTTACCCCTGGTGCAGTTGGACACACTGGGGAAGACTTTGCTGATGCAGAAAATTCGTCCCAGAAGAGTGATACTCCGGAGAGCTGGAGTAACTTGTGGGCAAAGGCAGTGGGCTGGTGGACATTGACCCCTGAGAGTTCATCAGCGGCCTCATCACAGTAAACAGTTCTGAAAGTCAAAAACACATACGGCAAGCAATGAACTGAAACTCCTAGGAAAACCCATCTGCAATGATGAAAAATACAGGTGGCATTTTTTTTTCTAAATTGTTATTGTGATTTGGGTGAAAGTTTACAGAGCACCTATATGGAAGTTTCATCTTCCATACAGCAGTTCACATACTTTGTCACCTGACATTGACTGCAATATCCCACAATGCAACAGCACCCCTCCTGCATCCTCCCCGTAGTTAGCTCTTCCCTGTGTCCTTCCCTCCTATGCACTCCTGCCCCCTGAGCTGTCTCCCTGGGCATACACAGCCCTTCTGTTTTTCCATGATTGATCTCCCCAAGGAGTGTATCTACTTAATGTAAATGTTCAGCTCATGTATCTGTCTTTTGTTTGACTGGAAGCCACAGGAGTAGGTTCAATTCCAGACCCAAAGGGCAGCTAGGGCCCATAGTCTCAGGGGTTCTACCCGGCTCTATCAGACCAGCAAACCTTTTTTTTTAAATGACTTTGAGTTTTGGTCGACATTGTTCCCCCACTCTATCCAGAATCTCCTACATAGATCCACCTCTGAGTGGCTGACAGTGGTAGCCGGACACCATCTAGTTCTTCTGGTTTCATAGTTGTATAGGCTGAGGATCGCATGGTGTACCAGTTGCTTGGACTAATTATTTCCATGCATCTTTGGCTTTCTTCATTCTTCTTTGCTCTGGACGAGGAGAGACCCATCACTGCATCTAGATGGCCACTTGCAAGCTTTTAAGATTCCATTCACTACTCACCAAAGTAGGATATGGAGCAATGCTTTTGTATAGTATATTATGCCAGTTGCTTGATGTCCCCTACAACCATGGTCCCAAGCCCACAGGTCCAACTCACTCCCAACTAGCTGACTGTGGCCAAGAAGTGACTGCAACCTTGCCCCTTGTCAGCTCTACTATATACCAGGGAATTCTCACAGAACATACATACACATACACTTGCAGAAACATCGTCTGCCAACACTACACAGGGTCATGGGCACTGCAGGTAGCGTTTGAAATTACAGAAGTTTTCAGTGTTGGCATGACCAGAGCGTGTCCAGAATGTGGGCCACCATCAGCACTGCTTCAGTACAGGAAATGGTCTCATGAGCAAACCCTAACACCACCTCCCCCACCAAAAACTACAACTTGACTTGACTTGAGGCTTTTCAGTTTGGAGATAAATGAGTAACTTCCTAGAGTACACTGCAAGAGGGACAACTCCTAGGCTCCCTCCCAGAGCACCTCTTGCTCACGGTGAGACAGCAGAGGGTGCCAAGTCTCCAGTTGGGCATGCACGAAATTTCCCAAATTCTTATGTCTGACTGTTCTCCATCTTCAGCAATATACAGAACACGGTTCTAGCTGCATGGGATTGAGATAGTTTTATAAAGCATTTAGGGTAATTTCAAAGGTCTGTCAACAATAACGGTTGCACAAATCAGGTTTTATTTCAAAAGACAGGAAGAATTTATGTTTCAAAACTCATCTGCTTAGCATTTGGGAAAGGTCCCGAGCACATACACACACACAGCATCTGGGGCCAGTGTGCAGATTTCACCCTGCTAATTTCTGTAGATGACCCCAGACCGTACAGGCCCAGGGAAACAGTCACTACTTTGAATCCACACTCGTGTGTGTGCCAACCAATCTGCTTTGGAGAGGCTAACGGGTGCACACGCAGAACACGGCAACCAAAGCGTGTCTTTTTAAGCAAATCACATGCTGCACATACTGCCCTTAAACCACCCTCACAAAATCCTCAAACAGAGCAATGGCCTTAGGGTTTCTCACTGGAGCATGGCCCAGCCGGTGCGCAGCCAAGCAGACAGCCCGCAAGCAGCAGCCACGATGCTTACTGTTTTGACTGGATATTGACCCACAAAGCCTCGCCTGCTGTGAATAGAGCCCCAGCTGGCACTTCCCGTTTCACTAACGGGACTGGAAGCTAGGTAGGCTTTATTCTGAACAGATGCCCCATATAGATGTAGCATCACCTCTAATCTCCAGAACCACCGGGAACGCTCATGGAACAGCTGGATCTTAGTATTTCCAACAGAAACTAACAGACGTATCTTGGCTCGGGCCACCACCTCACCTCTCTATCCAGACCTCAACAGACCATCTCGGCTCAGGTTGATGTCTTACCTCTCTATCCGGACTTCAAGTGCGGTGCCTGTTGTGGCGTTTTCCGGTATGTGCTCAATCCTCAAAACAGTGTCTATAAAAGTGACCTTCACTCTTCTTAGTACTAGAGCAAAGAGGTAACAGTCAACATACAGACCATACACACATCAGATAAAAACTTCTAATGCAAGGAATAAACACTAAATCAGTTTGATAAAAACTTAGAAAAACAGAGAGCGGAACTTCTTTTGTCTAAAATCCCCCAGTCCTTAGTTAATAAATAACCTGCCTTACTGTGCACTTCCCTCACGTTACATCTCAACAGACACAGGGGCACACAGCGCTATCTGTGAATACGCATCCCGTCATGAGGCAGGAATCATAAAATTAACAAAGAAGAGAAACAAGGGCACAAAAAACAAAACGCACAATCAGACTGAACACAATACTTAAATTAACCTTGATTCTAAGGTTCTGAAGTGAAAACAGCAATGCTTTTCCAAATCATGCCAACAGGTCGGCCTGATTCAAGGTGTCCTCAAGAAAGGTACCAGGGAACCAAGTTTTTGAAGATGCTCAATAATACCAAACCTGTTTCAATGGTTTCAGCAAACTTTTCAAGTCCTTCAAAAGGCTGGGTTCCTTCTCCTTGCTCATCTGTCAGTTTCTGGTTAAGACATTCTTTTGCCAATTGCATACTGCTGGTCATGAAACTTGACCAGCACATAGGCTCGGAACCAGTCGCTGCAGAAAACAGAGAGATTGACCCTAGATAATTGTTCAGTTACAAGAAAGACATAAACTCTTAATCCCTCAGTCATATTTTCAACATCCTGGTATTGGTGAAGGATAAAATATTCCAGAAATTACTTTGGGTATCTAAACGTCATCTTATAATAACTGAGGGAAAACAAAACAAAAAACTAGATCATAGGAAAAAAACTTCCCTGCTCTCATAATGTATGACACTTTTGCCAAATATTAATTCATGTATTGATTCAGCCAACACTGAACAGGCTCTTCCACGTTCAGGGTATTGGTGTAAACACTGGAGGGCAGGGGTTAGCAAACATCTTCTGTTAAGGGTGAGACAGTAAATATTTCAGGACTTGTAGGCCATGTGGTCTCTATTGCAACTATTCAGGTCTGTCACTGTAATACAAAACAGCCATACACAAATTACAAGTCAAGTACAAAAACGGGTCATGGACTATACTTGTCTAAAATCCCCCAAACCCACTGCTGTCGAGTGAATTTCAACTCACAGGGACCTGAAAGGACAGAGTAGAACCGCCCCACAGTGTTTCCAAGGCTGTAAATCTTTATGAAAGGAGACTGCCTCATCTTTCCCCCATGGAGCAGCTGGTAGGTTCGAACGACCAACCTTTCAGTTAGCTGCTGAGCACTTTAACCACTGCTGCGCTAGAGCACCCTGACCCTTCTATAGGGCATAGAAAAATCAGTGAAATAAGAATTTTGCCCATAGGACCAGGTTTGCTGGTCTGATAGAGCCTGGTGGAACCACTGAGACTATGGCCCCTAGCTGCCCTTCAAGTCTGGAATTGAACCCACACCTGTGGTTTCTAGGCAAACAAAATACAGGCATGTGAGTTAAACATTTACCTCAAGTAGATATACGCCTTGGAGAGAACAATCATGGGAGAAGGAAGGGCTGCTTATGCACAGGGAGACAGCTCAGGGGGCAGGAGTGTATGGAGGGATGGACACTGGGAAGAGGTAACTATGGGGAGGAAGTGGGAGGGGAGCTGTTGCATTGTGGTAAACTGTGGTCAATGACATGAGAGAAAGTATATGTGAACTGCTGTATGGAAAATGAATTTGCTCTGTAAATCTTCACCCAAATCACAATTAAAAAAAAAAAAGGAAAAAAAAAAAAAAAGAATTTTGCCCATAAAGCGCCTATAATCACATGGAGAAGTAAGGTATGAGTAAGATGAAGTACAAGGATGACATGGACTGACCATGATTTGGAATCGATCCGTATATTGGTAGTGATACTGCCTCAGAAAACCCAAGGAGGGGTCGCTATGAGTTGGGCCCGACTCAATGGCACATAGTAACAACAACAACAACATCACAGTTGAAAGATAGAATATTCTTCTTAATTTAATTCCAGATCATTAACAGGGATTTCCACGCACAGATTCCCGACTTCCAAAATACAGGTCACTGTAAGTCTATATAACTTTTAATTTTGGGGTTTCAGTAGCAGTTGGAATAATTATTCAAATATATCTTTATAAATATCACTTGTCATTGGAAAAAAGAATTTAAGTTCACAATGTAAAATGATTTACCATCATAACTTTGCTGGTTCAAAACGTACACGCACAGAGAGAAGAAAATCTGAGAGGCAGTGTAGATAGCATTGTGGTTAAGAATACAGACTCTAACACGAGACGGTGTGGGCTAAGTTCCCATCTTTTCCACTTACCAAGCAAGGGCTTTGGGCAAGTTATTAAACCTACCTATGCTTCAGTTTCCTATGGAAACTGGAAAATGTGGATAGAAAATATCTACTTCAGAGAGTTACTGTGAGGGTTAAATGAGATAATACTTGTCAAGCACTTAGAACAGTGCCTAGCATGCAACAAGCACTTTCTACATCTTTAAGAAACAAATCAGAAAACATCATATATGTGATTAAAGCTACTGCATACATACACTTGTGAACAATGACTCACTACTACCTTAAAGCTTTTGAAATGTTCAGTCCCACAGAAGAGGTGAAAGACTAGTTCAATGAATACCATGTGCCCTTCATCTCAAGTCACCAAGATTCTACACACACACACACACACACACACACTCTTGCTGAACCAGCTGAGGTGCACTGTAGACATCATGACACTCACCCAGAAATGTTCCAGCAAGTCACTCCTACAAACAAGAACATCCTCCTGCTTACTCCGTCCCATTATCACACCCAAGAAACTTAACTCTGACACTGTGACTTTATGCTACGTACGTTCCATTCTCACATCCCTAGCTGCCTGACAGTGCCCTCTGTAGTGTATGTGCACACACACACACATACATGCGTACATGCACATGCATGCATGCACACATACACACATGTGCGTGTACACATGCACACACACACACACACAGGGTCATGTACGGCCTTCAGCATTCATCTCAGCCTCCATGGACCTGGACTCATGTGGTGGTGAAGTCTGTGTCAACTTGGCTGGGCCTGGTTGAGTGGCTGGGCAGCTGAAGGCAGTTATTCACCTTGGTGAGATGGGTAATTAACTCCATGGTGAAATCTATAGGAGCAGCTGAGTAGCTGCTTTGAGTATGTGGTCTGCTTCCTGTATATAAGAAGTAACTTTGGGAATGGTCTTTAGCTTACGGCACGCTTGAACCCTGCACGCAGCTGTGTCATTGTTCAGCGGCCTGCCATGCTCTGCCAATGCTAGGACTTTCAATGGACTTGAATTAATGGCCTGCCATGTGGTTTGGTAACATCAGGACTGTCCCATTTTATTTGTCGACCATGGGCTTGTTAGCCTCAGCAGCCAGTAGCTGTCTGACTGAAGAGATGCCTCTAGCTTCAGTGGGCTGGGAGCAAGAGGCAGAGCTGAAGCCCAAGGTCGAGGGGCTTTCACTCAGCCCCTAGAGCCTGGCACTTTGAACTCAGACTTCTAGCCTCCTAAACTGTAAGAGAATAAACTCCTGTTTGTTCAAGCCATCCCATTTCTGGTATATTCCTGTCAGAGTGGCACTAGGGAACCAGAACAACCCACTCCTCACCCTTTATCAGCATCTGTGACCCTGACCCTGCTTGGAGCACTAGCTGTGAATTTGCAGAATCTCCTGTAGTTTCCACTGGCTGACTGCTTTCTCATGATGTGACTCAGGTTTTGCACTTTCAGCAGGAAAAGTGCAGAGGTGGCGACTGGTCCTTCACAACACATCACATCAGCAGACACCCAAGGTCACTCTGCCCTCTATGGAGGTGAGTTTGATCCCTCGGTTCCAGGAGTGATGGCCACATTTCTCCATGGTTTTTCTCTTTGTGAACAGTGAGTGTGTGGGGAGGGGGCTCAGATGTGGTCTCAGATACCAAGCCCCTCCACAGTCTCTGAGCAAATGCTGCCAGCGTCCCCTAAGCGTGTGTGCCCGGGACACCTTCTGCCATGGTGGTGGAAGCATGGCCGGGGTCCTGCGTTCTATCACCCTCCTGCTTTCATAGGCAGGTCTACTGGCGCCCCCTTGCACACTCACTTATCTCTATCAGCATGAACGTATGCATTTTGTAATTTGATGTATTATGCTCTACTACTGTCATTGGTCTTTCTGATGCGCAGACTGTCCCAGATTCAGCACCCCTGGGCTCCTTTAACAAATCTCTACCCATATTCAAGCACTTCCTTACATTCTGTCACAACTGTTTGAATCTTAAAGACACAAGTCACTATTTAGACTTGTAACCAATCAGTAAGCAAACCAAATAATCTGTCTGCTTAGGTTCCCATGAGCAAACACGTATCAGCACACACACACTAGACAGGCCCAAGTCCAAATCCTAATATTTAATCAATTGAAAATCTCACAAGTACAATGCAATAAATCTAATCTGGAAGTTAATGCAACTGGATCCCTTTCTCAGTCTCAGAAGAATACAAATAGGAACAAATACAAAGAAACATCCAACACACCCACCTAGACGAGGTCGAGGTCGGAAGACCATCTCTAAGCCTTTCACTTCCAGGGCACAATTATCCTGCAGCAAGGAGCCCCACGGGACCGATAGAGAGATAGACTGGATGAATCCATCGGTGACTTCTAACGGAGCATCTGCTGACTCCAGGATATCATTCAGACACTGCAGAAAAAAAAACAAGGGCATCTGAAATCACACACCAACAGCACAAAACTCGTAATTTATGCAGATGTTGACCATGTCAGTATTGTGTCAGGCACCAGGGACACAGAAAGCAGAGGCCAAGCTACAAGTGATTTCCTGGTCCTTAGGAGCTCTGGTCGCATAGTGCCTAAAGCATTTGACTACTAATAAGGCTGGCAATTCAAATCTACCAGCCACTTCTCCAAAGGAAGACTGAGCAATCTACTTCCCTGGAGATACTGCCTCGGAAACCCAAGGAGGGGTCGCTATGAGTCAGGACCAACTCAACGGCACATAACAACAACAACAGCGAGCTCACAAGACAGTGCAGGAGGGCAGGAAAGACACAGCATCATGAAGGCGTGCCAAGCTATATGTACACCAAGCTCTTCAAGCCTCTCGAGACCCTAACCTGGACATCCAGGCAGGCTCCAAGGACAGTCCCTTTCCAGCTGAGATCAGAGGCTGAGCAGCAGTTAACAAGCCTGATGGTCTAGGCAGAGGCAACAACACATGGAAGGGCCTGAGCACAGAGCACAGGCTTAGGCAGCTGAGATGCATGACCATCAACCAGGGAAAGTTCCCAGGCCTTCAGGGTGGTGTGTGCAGTGGTCCGGACCAGCGATAAAGCTACACACACAAGGCAGCGTGGGATTCACCCAAAAACCAAACCCAAACCCACAGCCACCGAGTCAATTCCAACACATAATGACCTATGGGACAGAGGAGAACTGCCCCATGGGTTTCCAAGGCTGTCACCTTGTCAGAAGCAGACTGCCACATCTTTCTCCCATGGAGTAGCCAGTGGGTTTGAAGGGCAGATCTTTCAGTTAGCATTCCAGCGCTAACCAGTGCACCATCAGGGCGCCTACTTCATGTTAGGGAGTCTGAAATTTATCTCAAGGCAACATGAAGCCATTGAAGGATGTTAAGGAAGGAAGCTCCCATGAGGTTTAAACTTGGTGGAATGTCCCTGATGCCATAAAGAGCACGCAGTGGAGGGAAGCAAGCTCAAGACAGGGTCTCTGTCATGAAGAACTGAAGCTGGAGAAACTGGTTTGGATAAGAATAGCAGCACTGGGGAGAGTCAGAAGTGGATGGACATTTGCAACATATTTAGGAAGTAGAATTAACTGGCATCATGAGGTGTCAGGAAAAAGGAATGAAGAATGACAGCCAGGTTGCTAGCCTGCAAAGCTGTGAGGACAGCAGTGTTATTTGCTGAGGCAGGAAAACCGGGGGAAGCAGCTCAGGGGAAGATGAGAAGCTCAGTCCAAAGTGTGCACCTCAGGGGACATCCAGGTGGGGGTGTCCAGGGGCAGCTGGACGCTCTGGTCAAGAGCTCAGATGAGCCAACTGCCAAGACGTACAGATGGGCCTTAGAAAGAAGGCAACTGAAGCCACAAGTTGAAAGACACTGCCTTCGGAAACTTCCAGAGAGTGAGAAGGAAGGCTGACAAACATCGAACTTTAAGAAAGGGGGCTGAGAAAAAGGAGTCAGTGGAGGAACTACGAAAAAATCAGGCAGAGAGGAAAAAGGAAAATCAAGGGACCCATATGTTGTTGTTGAGTGCCGTCGAGTCAATTCCGACTCATAGCGACCCCGTGCACAGCAGAATGAAACACTGCCCGATCCCGCACCAGCCCCACGATCCCCGCTATACTCGAGCCCATCATCGCAGCCACTGTATCAATCCATCTCGTTGAAGGCCTCCCCCTCTTTCGTCGACCCTCCACCATACCAAGCATGACATCCTTCTCCAGGGAATGGTCCCTTCTTACAACATGAC
>NW_006921715.1:5853301-5854413 GCF_000298275.1 Orycteropus afer afer | reverse complement strand
TCTTTTTTTTTTTTTTTCTTTACTGTATTTTTAATGACCTTTTACTTTCTTCATGTATGGTGTTTTTGATGTCATTCCACAATTCCTCCTATTTTCGTCATTGGTGTTCAATGCATCAAATCTGTTCTTTCGATGGTCTCTAAATTTGGGTGAGATGTAATCAAGGTCATTTTTTGCCTCTTGTGGACTTGTTTTAATTGTCTTCATCTTCAGGTTGAACTTGCATATGAGCAGTTGATGGTCTGTTCCACAGTCAGCTCCTGGGGTACGAGGGAGTGGCAAAGGGGAATCTTTTGTTTGTGGGACATTGAGTTTATGCTAATGGTGGTGGAATATTTGGAAAAGGATAGCAATGATGGTGAGACAACAGGAAAAATGTTATCATTGTCCCTGAGTTGTAAATGTAGAAGTTGTTATGTTAGTGAATGTCTTGTTGTATGTTTCACATTAAAAGAAAATAGAAAGAAGGAATAAGAGTAGCAGAGCGAGCAAGCCAAGAGGAGGGAAGACAGATGTCATGCCACATAGAGATCTCCAAGCAACAAGGATACAGACACTGGAGACAAGTATTTTGCCCCAGTTGTTATGTTGTTGTTGTTAGGTGCCGTCAAGTCGTTTCTGACTCATAGTGACCCCATGCACAGCAAAACGAAACACTGCCCAATCTCACACCAGCTCCATGATCCCTGTTATACTTGAGCCCATCATGGCAGCCACTGTATTAACCCATCTCATTGAAGGCCTTCCCCTCTTTTATTGACCCTCTACCCTACCAAGCATGACATCCTTCTCCAGGGAATGGTCCCTTCTAACAACATGACCAAAGTAGGTGAGATGAAGTCTGGCCATTCTCGCTTCCAAGGAGCATTTCGGGTGCACTTCCTCCAGGACAGATCTGTTAGGTCTTTTAGCAGTCCATGGTACCTTCAGCATTCTTCGCCAGCACCACAACTCAAAAGCATCAACTCTTCTTCGGTATTCCTTATTCACTGTCCAGCTCTCACATGCATACGAGGCAATTGGAAATATCATGACTTGTGTCAGGCGCACCTTAGTCCTCAAGGAGACATCCTTGCTCCTCAGCACTTGAAACAGTTCCTTCGTGGTTGACC
>NW_006921715.1:5845346-5852861 GCF_000298275.1 Orycteropus afer afer | reverse complement strand
AGAGAGAGAGAGAAAGACTTTCCCAACCAATCTGGAACTTTTGAACTTTTGAAAAAAGTGCCTGAAAAAAATGGGTTTTAAGCCAAGTGTTTTATACAAATAAAAATGGAACAACTTCCAGTTAGTTAGCGAGAAGAACTGACTGTGATCAGGAAAAGGGGAAGGTACTAGTCATTTTCAACAAAATCTTTCGCGTAAGTGAGGATGCAAATGGAAACATTAGCAATGCCCCAGCCAGGCAATTCTTCCATTTGCATCTAGGTGTCTTTGTGAGGTATCTCTGTTCAAATATGAAAGTCATTGAATTCAAGTGCAAAATTTACTGAATTTACAAGCCAACCTTTGGATAGCTTACCTAAGTATTACATCCAGATTATTTTAGTCATTGACAATAATATACTTTCATTAATTAGCAAAAAGAAATGCTTACTAAACACCCAGCAGGTGTGTTCCACCTCAGTTGACATCATCATTTTCATTGGGCTCCTCTTTGAGGAGTAGAACAAAACATAATCGGCAGAGAAAGCCTCTCTATAGGTAACTCTGCCCAACGACCTTGAGGTTCCACTATGCAATTCTGATATGACACCTCCTGTGTGAGGATTACATAAAACACCACAAACGGAAGCACCCGGCACAGTGCCTGATGTCCATAGAGGCTCAATGAACATCAGTTTCCTTTCTCCTGAGGCTGATGTCATGTGACCCAATGAAGACAGTATGGCCTTAGCACTGGGCAGGTCTGGATTCTCATGAAACCATTTGCTGGCTGTGTGACTTTGGACTAATTATTGAACCACATCTGCAGAATGCAAATCATGATACTCCTGAGGGTTAGTATGAAAAGTCACTGAAGGGTAACGTGAAAGTCACTGAAAGGTAATGTGACTGTGTCTCAACCCTCAAAAGACACATAATACACATTCAGCCTTTCTCTTGCAAGAGAATCTGTTACAAATGCACCAGAAGTAGATGCATGGGGCTTTGAGCTCAGAGAGACCCACTGGCCTGTCTCTCTTCTGGTAAGAATTACAGCGGTACTGCACCTGACAGTGCCTGGCATGGAGCATACACGGCCCTAACATTCACTGCCCCAAGCGAATTACTGTGTCCAGTACATAATAATTAAATTGAAGTGTCCCACGGTGCAGTGTGGCAGCCTGGGCTACTCGGTGCTTGTCACACTGAGTCTTCCTCATTCTCAAAGTAGGGCTCTTTCCACTGGATGTGCACTCCCCCTAGTTTAAGTCATTTAACCACTGCCGTCCAATCAATTCCGACATACAGCACCCCTAGAAGAGAGAGTGGAAATGCCCCACAGGGTTTCCAAGGCTGTCATCTTTACCCAGGCGGACTGCTTCATCTTTTTCCTGCTAAGTCATTTAGTTACTGATAAAACTGTATGCTTAGTCATACTTTCTGGGAGCTCTGGTAGCATAGTGGCTAAGACACTTGCCTGCTAACCAGACGGCTGGTGGTTCAAATCCACCAGCCACTCCTCGGAAGGAAGGTTGGGCAATCCTACTTCCGTAGAGATACTGCCTCGGAAACCCAAGGAGGGGTCGCTATGAGTTGGGGCCGACTCGACGGCACATAACAACAACAACAGTCATACTTTCTAACAGAAATAAATTTAAGGGGCAGAGCTTTCGGGTTTCTATGACCAAAGCCATTAGTATTGTGTTAAAATATTTTCACATGAAACTGAAAAAAAAAAAATCACAGCTAAAATCAAGAAAAATATTTGTTTTGGTCTTGTGCAGGGCTCACAGGAAAGTCACCTACGTTTATGGCGGTGCTCAATGTCAAGCACGTGCAGACTGCTTGTAGAACATTAACACCGTAGATGGTCCAGCAGTCCAAACATACAGGGCAAACCCTAGCACGACAATAAAGGGCTGGGGAGGGGAGCAAGGCTGCACACGCTTTCAAAGCCTCTGCTCCGAAAGCGCGAACGCAGGGACCCTGTGTGGGGCTTAAACGTACAACGCGCACCCGGCAGACACAATGAGTCCACTGGGGGCCTCCGGGTGACAACTGGGAAACGGGTCTGGAAATGTCTCGAGACCGCAGCCTCGGCGCTTTTGCAACACCTGCCTTTACGACCTGTCACGTGAAGCCCAGAACTGTAACTGAACAGCCCGGCCGGGCAGGGCCACCTGCCCATTCCTGGGCTCGGCGAACACACAGTGGCCTTGTAAACACAGCATGGGGCAAAGCGGGCCAGCCGGGAGGGGCGCCTGCACCCAACTTTCTGCCAGACGGCGAACGCAGTCCTAATATCGCGGCGTGCCGGCGGCCTGCCCCAGAACGAGAAAGAAAGGCACAGCGCGGGGTCCCGACCCGCCAAAGGTTCTCTTGGCCCGAGATCTCCCCGGAATGTCACCCCACGAAACGGCGTTTGCCTGCCATGGAACCCAGCAGCCCCTCACACGCGCAGGGCCAGGCCCGCTGCATCCTGCTTCGTGGACCCCAGAGCCCAGGCTGGGCTGGGACTCCGTCAGTGCGGACGCCGTTCCTCAGCTGAGTTTCTGGACCACGTGTGTGTGCGGGGGCTACAGCGCCAACCAACGCTGGAGAAAGCATGTGGCTGCGCCCTGCCCCGCCTGGACGCTTAGGCGGAGCGTCACCAACCTCGGATGACACGCGCTTGACAAGCGGCCCTGAGGGACCTGGGGCGCCGACTCGCGGCCGGCAGCTCTTACCCATTTGTCCAAGGGCACCTGGGCGAGGGAGCCGGTGCCCTGGTACAGGTCCAGGCTGAGCTGCTCCAGGCTCAGCTTCTCCTGCAGGAAATGGCCCAGGTACCTCTGCAAGAGGTACCGACAGGCCCTCTTCTTGATGGACTCGGAAAATGGCCAAGGCATGATGAGGACTGGCGGCTGGGCGGGCTGGGGCTGCGGGCTCCGGCGGCTCCACCCTCGCGGCGGCCGCCTCGGGTCCCGGCCGGCGACCCAGGCCGCACACGGGGCCTACAGCCGGGGCACTTCCTCCATGAACGCCGGGCGCCGGGCGCCCCTCAGAGCCGTCCCATCGCCGGGGCCGCGCCGCTTCCGAAGGCCCGGCGGGGGAAGGAGCAAGGGGCCGTCACCCCGGGCGGGAGCTTCCGAGATGTCGTCCGCACAGAGGGTGCAAGACGGCCCGAGGGAGCGGCCGGCCAGGGCTGGGGCCGGGCTGGGGCACACACCTCCACCGCCGCCGAGCGCCCAATTTGTTGTCATCCGAGGGCGCGCTCCCGGCTCTCGGACGCTGCCGGCGCGCTCGCGAGACCCCGTCTCGCCGCGCGCGGCCGGCGCTGACGGAAATAACGCACCGCTGGCGGAAGTACAGTGGAGCAGCCGAGGCAGGGAGGAGGGCCCAACAGGAGCGGTTCCGGCGTCGGGGCGGGGCTAGCCGGGATGTGTGGAGGCGGCGCCGCATGTTGGCTGCGGACGCCTCCGGAGGGAAGCGCGGGTGAGCCGCTGGGTCGGTTTCGGGTGGCAGCGACAGGGTGGCAGCGACAGGGTCTCGGGGGCAGGCGTGAGGGCTGGGGGGGTGCAGCAAGCGGGCCCGGAGCGGCGGCAGGAGCCCCGCGCTGGGGCTGAGGGGGCTGGGGGCGGTTCGGGCCTGGGCCGTCTCGGTCACTTCAGAGCCTGAGCCCCAGAGACACGCTTCAGGCGCCGCTGGCCCTGTGGAGCAGTCGGGCCCTCGCATATTGCCCGGTGCCCACTGTCAGCAAGTTCTCGGTTCCTCGCCTCCTTCAGGTATTGTTTTCCGAGCTTCATCTTCGTTGTCTAACGATTTGCCGTTTCCACCTTCCTGCCTGCCTTCCTCCCGGGTGGCTTACATCAGCGACCAGGAAACTTGGGCTTACGCGGCATCGGTGGGCACACTGCTTTGCTCCGATAAATGGCCAAGCCTGCCGACCCTGGGGAACGCCGCGAAGTGCTTGCTGTGTTCTGGGAACCGGCGCCATCGTGTTTCTGCCTCTTAGGAGGCGACTCCTGCTGGGGCGGAACTGGCTCTTAAGTTAGTCCCGAAAGGCCAGGGTGCGGGCGTTCGGGCCTGAGAGCCCGCGTCCCGGGTTAGAGTCGTGGCGCTGGCGCCGTTGAGCCGCGCCTCCGTGAACCGGCCACTGTTCTCTGTGAACCGTACGTTCCTCCCCTGCCCAATGTGAGCGCATCGCTAGCCAGCTCATCTCCAGGGATGATGATGCGTGTTATGGGCAGTGTGCTACATACCTCGTGGCCGTGGAGTCCGTCCCGACTCACAGCGCCCCCGCGGAGCAGAGTGGGTCTGCCCCTATGGTTGCCAGGGCTGCAGCCTTTACGGAAGCCAGCTGCCACATTTTCCTTCCGCGGAGCAGCTGCTGACCTGTGAGTTAGACACGAAGGACCACTGCTTTCCTAGGGCTCCTTGTATGTTATGTGCGAGCTGCTGAATTAAGGATAGTGAATTAAAACGTGCACTTTAAGAAATTAACTATTCAGTGTCCTGGTGGCTGCTTCATGAGCGCCTTAGAAGTACTCACTCAGGACAGGCGTTTGGACAAAGATCTGGTTGCGCGTCCCATAGCCACCTTTCCCGTTTGGAGCCAGTGTGTTCTGCAGGAGATGTACATGCTTGGCTTGTCATAGCCCATCATTCTTTATAGCCGTGTCCCAGACATCCTTAGTAACCTCGGTTCCCTTGCTCTTGGTTCATTGCCAAGGGTGTCTTAAATTAAACCACTGCAGTTGGTGATGTGAGAGATGTGGAGAAGATCCGCAGAAGGCTCCAGGAGCATTCGTTCTGAAGTGAAAGGTGGTTCTGGTCCCAAGTGCTGCTCTGACAGAAAACATACCACAGAAGGGAGGCTTGAGCAAACAGGAGCTTATTCTCTTACAGTTCAGGAGGCTACAAGCCGCAGTTCAAAGTGCCAGCCCTCGACCTTGGGCTTCAACTCTGCCTCTTGCTCCTGGCCCACAGAAGCCAGAGGCATCTCTTCACTCAGCAACTACTGGCTGCTGAGGCTGACAAGCCCAAAGTGGACAAATAAAATGGCACAGTTCCCGATGTTACCAAACTACACGCAGGCCATTAATTGAAGTCCGTTTAAGGCCCAAGGTCAGCAGAGCATGTCAGCTGCTGGACAATGACACGGCTACATGCAGAGTCCAAGTGTAGCATAAGCTAGAGACCATTCCCCAAGGCTTCTCTTTATATACTAGAAACAGACCACATCCTTAGGGCAGCTACTCAGCTGCTCCTAGATTCCACCATGGAGTTGATTGCCAGTCTCATCATGGGGAATACTACATCTAGCTGCCCAGCCAATCAGCTAGGCCCAGCCAAGTTGACACCCAAACTTAACCACCACAGAGGTCCATCCGTTAATTCAGCAAATCTTATTGATTATCTGTTCTGTGCCAAGGGCTGGTGGTACCAACAGGTTGTACTCGATTTCTAACCTAAGTGTGGGTGGTTTGATCCCACATGGCATTGCTGTGGAAGAGAGGCCTGACAAACTGCTTCCATAAAGGTAACAGCCCAGAATGCCCTGTGGAGCTGACCTACTCTGTAACACGTGGGGTTGTCAGGAATCGGAATCAATTTGATGGTGATGCGTTTGGTTTCTAGGTCTGCTGTGTGCCAGAGATTGTTCTAGGTGCTAGGGATGCAGCAATGAGCTGCTCATTCCCTTCCCTCAGAGAGCTTAAAATTCAGTGAGGGGAGGGGACACAGACAGAAATCAAGCACATAAAATGCCAGCTAGTGTTAAGTGTTATGGGGAAAAATGAAGTAGGGTAAAGGAGATGGAGGAGGAAGAGGTTTGCTATTTTTATAAAGGGTGGCAAAGGGAAACCTCTGTGGGGTGACATCTCAGGAGACTGGAGAAGCTGGCAGCAAGGCCTGTGAATCTGTGGGAGAACAAGGGCACGGCCCTGTGGCAGGAACGTGCATAGTGTGTTCAAGGGCCATGGGAAGTGAGTGAGGGAAGGAGGTATGTCCAAGGGCCATGGGAAGTGAGTGAGGGAAGGAGGAGTAGAAGCAGAAGTGAGAGGATTAGATGGGGAGGCAGGTGCAGATTATCTTGAGCCCTGTAGGGAACCTTTGCAGTGCAGTGGTTAAGTGCTAAGCTGCTAACTGAAAGGCCAGAGGTTTGAACCCACCAGCTGCTCTTTGAGAAGGAAGTGGCAGTCTGCTTCCATAAAGATTTACAGCCTTGGACACTCAGTGGGGCAGTTCTGCTCTGTTTTGTAGGAGTGTTGTGAGTCGGAATTGACTTGACTGCAACGAGTGTAGGTCGTCATACGGATCCCAAGGTGGTACAAACGGCTGATACACTCAGCTGCCAACTGATGAGGGGTTCAGGTCCACCCAGACGCACCTTGGTGGGAAGCCCTGGCAAGCTCCTTCCCCAAACAGATCAGCCATTGAAAGCCCTGTGGAGCACACACATGGGGTCACCGTGAGTTGAAAGTGACTCAGCAGCAGCTGGTAAGCCATTATAAAGACTGGCTTTTCCTCTGGGTGAGAAGGGCTTGAAGAATAAAATGGCATGGTCATCCTTAGGTTTTACACTCAGGCTGTGCTACCTGTCATTCAAGAACAGACTGGGATGGGAGTGGGAGACCAGGGTCAAAACAGCAAGACCAGTTAGAAGGATTTGGTTGGAATCAGGTAAAAGATGGCAGTGGGTTGGACCAGAGTGGAAGCACTCAGTGGTAAGAAGCAGTTGGATTTGGGATGTGTTTTGAAGGTAATGGACATGTTTGGAAACAATAATCATACTTGCCATAAATGGAATACAAAGTGCTATAGACCTGCCTCTGTCACAGCTCTTAACTTCTGTGGAATATGTGCTAGTGAGATTGCTGGAGCATATGGTATCTCTGTTTCTCTCTATTTCTAACTTGTTAAGGAAATGCCCTACTAGGTCCCATAATGGTTGCACCATTTTGTAGTCCTGCCAGCAGTATATGAGCCTTCCAGTTCCCTCACCCTCTCCAGCATTTGTTCTGTTTTTTAAATCAATGGTATTATGGCTGGGGTGAGAGGATATCTCGTTGTTGATTTGATTTGCATCTCTCTGATGCCTAATGGTCACAGGCATTTCTTCATGTGTTTGTTGGCCACCTGAATGTATTCTTTGGTGAAGTGTCTATTCATGACCTTTGCTCATTTTTTAATTGGATTGTCTTTTTGTTGTTGAGGTGTTGAAGTTTTCTATAAATTTTAGAGTTAGTCCCTTGTCAAATGTGTTGATACAAGACTTTTTTCTCCAGTCTATAGGTTCTCTTTTTAGTCTTTTGGAAAAGTTTTTTGATATGTGTAAATGTTTAATTTTTAGAAAGTCCTTGTCATCTGGTTTATCTTCTACTGTTGGTGAATTTTGACTATTTATGCCATAAATTAGGGCCTGAAGTTTGCCCCTATTTTTTCTTCCATGATTTTTATAGTTTTAGGCTTTACACTTAGGTCTTTGATCCATCTTGAGTTAGTTTTTGTACATGGTGAGATGTATGGATTCTGTTTGGTTTTTTTTTTTTTTTT
>NW_006921715.1:5814851-5844909 GCF_000298275.1 Orycteropus afer afer | reverse complement strand
CCAATGTTGCCAGAACCATTTGTTAAGGAGACTTTGTCTTCCCCTTTTAATGAGTTTCAGCCCTTTATCAAAAATCAGTATCCATAGGTGGATGGATTTACTTCTGGGTTCTCAATTCTGTTCCCTTGGTCTATATGTCTTTTGTTGTATCAGTACCAGGCTGTTTTCAATTATTGTGACTACATAGTAGGCGCTGAGATCAGGAAGTGTAAGTCCTTGTACTTTTTCTTCTTTAATAGTGCACTTTTTATTTATCCAGGGTCCTTTTCCTTTCCATATAAAGTTGGTGATTAGTTTTTCCATCTCTTTAAAGAATGTTGATGGACTAGATCAGGTTTGTATTACATCAGTAAATTGTTTTAGGTAGTACTGACATTTTCACAATGTTAAGTCTTTCTATCCATGAGCATGGTATGTTCTTATATTTGTGTAGGTCTCTTTTGGTTTCTTGCAGTAGTCCTTTGCAATTTTCTTTGTATAAGTCTTTTACTTCCCTGGTTAGGTTTTTGTCCTAAGTATTCATCTTTATGGTGGTTGTGTGAACTGGACTATTAGAGAATGGGTGCAAATTGGATTTCTTTCAATAACTGTTAAATAGGTTTTTTGGAACACAAAATTATATTGAGCCTGTCTTTAGGATGCTGCTATTTCAGATATCAGAAAAGCAAAATAAAATGGAAGATTTTGCAATAGCAGATATACTCCATTCAGAGTGCTGAGTGTGTTGCCTTTCACATTTTATGCTTTCTAGGAGAAATTCAGCATCCTTGTTAAGATTTAGGATCTGTCATTATTACACCTTTAGCTCAGGGAGGGTACAAACTCATCCCAAGTCACAGTGCTGTTCTTGTGTTTTATCAAAGACAAATTATCACAGAATGTGAACAGCATAAATTAAGTGAAGAAGATACCAGCTTCCTAAGATTTATATAGAAGGTGGCTATTGTGATAGTTAGATGCTGTCTACCAGAGGTGGTCTTGGGTCAATTCAAAATAGCCCTCCCTCAAGTCAGTTAACTTGGCAGATAAGGAAGTTAGTGAGATGTGTCTGCCATTTTTGAGACTTACACTTACGGTGACAGGAGCGGGAGGCCAGGGCTCAGCTGCTGGAGTCCTGACCGCGTGACCTCATCCACCTGCATGACATGAAGAGCACGGAACATGGAGTCCAGAGGCTTGTGTTTCAGGGACAGCACTTTGTTTTTCAAGGATGCTCTACCTTTGAAGTGTAGTAACTGACAGGTACTGTCCAGCTGACGGTGCCAGGGGCCGTGCTGCCCTTGCCAGGTATCCACTCACATTCTCTCAGTATCCCTAACGGTAGAAGGTGGTGTTAGCTTCGTTTTAGAGATGAGGAACGTGTGTGAAGGAGACTCAGTGTCTTGCCTCACCCAGGTTGCATAGGACCTAAGGGGTAAGCTGTGATTCTAACCCCAGCAGTCTGTTTTAGAGCCCTTTAACCCCATACCCAACTGGCCTCTTCTTAGTCATGTTGAGAGGATTTTCCAGACTGGCTGTGACGGAAAGCAGTCATTATGGTGAAGACGCTGCATTCTAGCCCTTAGCTGCTGTAACGTCAAGTGCAAAGCCAGACTTCGAGAGTGACAATTTGCAATCTGTGCACTGCTCTTGAAGTCTTTCTGGCCTTGTTTTTTCAGCAGTCTGTATGTTTGTATATACATGTGCTGTGAGTCAGTTCCGACTCATAGTAGCCCTGTGCACAGCAGAATGAAACACTGCCCAGTCCTGGGCCAGCCTCACGGGGTTTGAGCCCATTGTTGTAGCCACTGTGTCAGTCCATCTTATTGAGGGTCTTCCACTTTTTTTGCTGACCCTCAGCTTTACCAACCATGATGTCCTTCTCCAGGGACTGGTCTGTGTGTGTGAGACTGTCTTTCTGCAGCTACTCTTTTGTCATCTGGGACAAAGCTGACCTTAGCAGTTGTTCTCCATCTCTTCGATGCTGTGCATTTGCGATGAAACAACACATTCTCATGAATTAACAAGTGGAGAACAAGCAGTTGAGCAGACTATCTCGTTAACCAGTCCCAAGAGTTCATCCAAAACACCAACACAGCCCTAAAGTTAGAGCAGCCAGTGGAGAGAGAGCCAGTTCGTGAATAGTTTATGTGTGACGTTTTAGGGACTTATCTGGGCACTGTACATGGGGTGATGCAGTCTACCAGAATAACTAACGGCAGCAGTAAAGAGTTCCAGGGTTTGAAGGCTCTGGCAGCAGAACGTTGCTCAGAATCTGGAGCTCAGGTTCTTGAGCTCTGATGGAAAGCAAAGAGGGTTTCTGTTTTCTCTCTTTACATACTGATTTGTTTTAGGTTGGTTAGAATGTTCTGTATTTAAATCCAGTGCCAAAGGATTATTTTGTAGAGGATTATCAGAAATAAAAACCTGTAGTTCCTGGAATTTATTTTTTAAACGTTCAAATTTAAGAGTGCTTTTTAGAAATCTCTTTTCCAGTTTCTGGTTTTGAACAGAAGGCTGTGCACAGGGTCTGCATGTGGCTTATTTACCACTTAGAGGGTTCTGCAGATAACACGCTATGCGTCTTCCCCTCCTTGACCAAAGAAGGCACATTGTTGGAGTGATTTGTAATTACTGTGTTGGGCAGGGTGTCTGTGTCATTGCAGAAAGGGAAGGAATTTTATCAATAGATGTGTAAATGGAAAAAGAAACCTTGTTAATCTGAATTTGTCCCACTGCCACCCCATAGGACAGAATAGAACTGCCCCATAGGATTTCCAATGCTAGAAATCTTTATGGAAGCAGACTGCCACATTTTTTTCCCACAGAGCACCTGATGGGTTTGAACTGCTGACCTTTCAGTGAGCAACTGAATACTTAACAACTGCATCACAAGGGCTCTTTTTGCCTCAATAGTGGGGCAGAATTAAGCAGCTTCCACCTCGTGTTTGTCAGTTTGTTGTACTGTTGTGGCTTGCATGCTGATATGTTTCTGAGAGCTATAGCACTGGTATTTCAAATACCAGCAAGGTTACCCGTGGTGGACAGGTTTCGGGGGAGCTTCCAGGCTAACAGATTCCAAGAAGGGCTGCCATCTACTTCCAAACGTTAACTCGTGAAAACCTAATGGTACGCAACAGAACATTGACTCACTTGGTGTGGACACATTAACAGCTGGAGGAGGACATCGTGTTTGGTAAAGTAAAAGGCCACCAACAAGGGTGAGGGCAGCCTTGATGAGATGGCCTGATACAGTGACAGCAGTGGACTGGAACCTGCCAGCAGGTGTGAAGATGATGCAGAACTGGACAGTGGTGCATCCTGTTGTGCGTGGAGTCAACTCGACAGCAGCTAACAGGTGCACCTTTGGTGCTGCCTACAGAGCCTGAAAAGCGAGATCCAAAAGCCTCATGCTATTTGTAGGGCGCTTAACTGCCTACAAGAGCAACACTCAGTAACATTTTTATTATATTAAAAAATACAAATTTATAGAAATTGTTCTGGTTACCTACTGCCACTATGACAAGAATATACCACGAATGGGATGGCTTGAACAAACAGGAGTTTATTCTCTTACAGTTCAGGAGGTTAGCAGTTCCGAGTTCAAATTGCCAGGCTCTAGGGGCTGAGTGAAAGCCCCTCGACCTTGGGTCTCAGTTCTGCCTCTTGCTCCCGGCCCACTGAAGCTGGAGGCATCTCTTCACTCAGACAGCTACTGGCTGCTGAGGCTAACAAGCCCATGGTCAACAAATAAAATACATAGTCCTGATGTTACCAAACCACATGGCAGGCCATTGTAAGTCCCAAGGTCAGCAGAGCATGGCAGGCTGCTGAACAATGACATGGCTACATGCAGGGTTCGAGCATGCCATAAGCTAGAGACCATTCCCAAAGCTGTTTCTTTTGTACAGGAAGCAGACCATATTTGTATATTTTTAATATAAATATTTTAGTTATGTATAATATATACGTAAAATCAATATACATGTAACAGGGTGTATATTTACGTATTGGAATGCATAATCAAAGGGTGGCAACCACAGCTCTGGAGATGCAGTGATTTGGCCACTCTGTTGTCCCCTACTCTGCTTCTCTTCTGTCATCAGCAGCTAACTGACTTCCTGTTGTTTGCTTGTTTCAAAATCCTGTGAAGAGAATCTGATTGGATAGGCTGATCACCATCTAGAATCAAATGGTTGGACAGAGCTCTTGACTCAGGACAATGCATAGGCCTTTTGCCAGCCTCGAGATGGTTCTTTGAAACTCTCATCCCTAGCCTATTTCTGCTTTTACCTTGGTGCTGGAATTGCATAGTACAAATAATGAAACCTGTTACTGAGGAACATTTCAAAAGAAATGGGCTTTGCAAGTACTTTTGGGCTTCCTTTTAAAAGAACCTTTAGCACTTCCTAGCATCTGGGAGCTCTGGTAGCATAGTGGCTAAGGCACTTGACTGCTAACCAGAAGCCTGGCGGTTCAAACCCACCAGCCACTCCTTGGAAGGAAGATGGGGCAATCTACTTCGTAGTGATACTACCTCGGAAACCCAAGGAGGGGTCGCTATGAGTCGGGTCCGACTCGACGGCACATAACAACAATAACAATAGCATCTTACATTGCCCATCTAATATGGGTATTGCCCATAGAGAATAGTGGTAAACTTTAAGCCAAAAATACTTCCTGAAATCTTCTTAAAACTCAACAGTAGTTTAGTTTAACTAGTGAAAAAATGTCTGTCTTGGGCATTAAGCTCTTTTAGGAACTATCTATATGACAGCAGCAACACAAAAGATTAGATAGGGGCCTTGGAGGGCAGTGACTGTATGTTCATGGGAAAGGAACAACTCAGAAAAGGAGAGTGAGAATCGTTGTACATCTCAAACAGTGTAATCAATGTCACTAAATTGTACGTGGAGAAACTTGATTTAGTTTATGTTTGTGCTGTGTATATTCTCAACAACAGCAAGCTTCTTAGAAAATAAAAGTAAACAACAGAGAGAAGAGGCAGCTATAGGGGAGCCCTCTGGCTGTGTGTGTCTGAGGATTCACCGCACACGTGGGCTGGTTTGTGGGCCCATTAGTGCCCCTGGCTGAGAGTCACACCACCAGCATGGCCCACTGCGCCTACACCATGTTTTTGTTCATGAGGATCATGGCTGACAACACCAGATGTGAAGATGGATGTCGAGCATTTGGTCACTGTGGTCCTGTAGTTAATGTGTGTGCTCCACCTGGTTTCTACAGCCAGCATCCAAGAGGATTTGCTTGTGTTCAGTTTGAGGGAGTTTCATGATGCCAAAGATGCTTTGTTTGATTTGGATACAAAATGGATTTGTGACATCCACTTGAAATTCAGTTTGCACGGGGGATGGGAAGACTCCAAACCAGATGAAATCCAGGGAATAGAGGAATGTGTCCACTTCCCCACGCTGTGATAATTATGGCAGGTACAGATGTTCTAGAAGCCTAAATTATGAAAGATGGTCAAGAAATTGGTCTTTTGGTTTAAGATTCTACAAAAGGACTTCCAGTAAGATGGAGGAATAGGCAGACAAGCAACACAGACCCTCTTCAACAAACAAAAGAAAAACCAATTGACAGAGATACAGAAGATAATCCTGGAGCCCTGAGCTTTGAAATACAGAAGTGGATTAGGCACCAGCTAGTGGTAAAACCTGAATGAAAACAGTGAGTATGGAGACGGAGCAGTGGACTGTCAGCTACTCTGACAGGACTAACTGCCTGAATGTTTCCAAGTGGTGTTGGGACCTGAGAATTGCCCTACAGATCAGCTGTAGTTGCCAAGGGCTACAGGGATGACTGCACTGGTGGCCTATGACTAGGAAGGGAAACAGCAAAGAGGGAGACAACCTGAGCTGCTGACTTGCCACTGTCCGGAGGGCGCAGCAATTTTGAATGTTTACAAACGGCGGCCATTTTTTGTATTTAAAGTGACCGAGGGCGCAGCCTTTTTGAATCTTTACAAGTGGCAACCATTTTGGATTTTAAAGTGATAACATTCTCATTTGGGTTCCAGGGACCTTAGAATAGGCTCTGTTTGCCAAGGTCGACAGGGACATATAAGAGGCTGACAACAGGAAAGGAGACAGGTGGTGAGTGTATAAGTGTCAACTAATGAATAGAGGAGCACAGCACAGTACCCTGCTTGCATAGATAACATAAAAACAAAACAAAAATCATGAGCAAACCACTCCAACATACAATCACCAATTAAATATAAACACAAAAACGTCACAATGTCTCAGAGACAACCGAGCATCACAGTCCACACAAAGAAGCAAGATAAAGCAGGAGAAACAAGGGACCAGGACACAGACCTAAAACATATCCCTGAGGAAGATGCAGCATTGGAACTCCCTGATAAGGAATTCAAAAGAATTATATTTAGGTGTATCTTCAATAAATTGAGAGACAGATCAAGGAAAACACAGAGAAAACCCTACAACAATTTCAGAAGACAATACGAGAACAAAATGACAAAATAAATGAAAAATTAGAGATGATACAGAATCTACACACAGAAATCCAGAAGATTAATACTAAATTTTCAGAAATAGATAAGACATTGAATGGGCAAAGGAGGAGAATTGAATCAATGGAAGACAGAATTAGTGAGATAGAAGGTATGTTTTCTTTATATTGAGATCTAATCCATACTGCAGACTATAGTCTTCAGTCTTCATCAGTGTTTCAAGTCACCCTCACTTTCAGCAAGCAAAGTTGTGTCATCAGCATATCACAGGTTGTTAATGAGTCTTCCTCCAATCCTGATGCCACATTTTTCCTCATATAGTCCATCTTCTCGGATTATTTACTCAGCATACAGATTGAATAAGTACGGTGAAAGGATAAAGCCCTGACACACTCCCTTCTTAATTTTAAACCATGTAGAGTCCCTTGTTCTGTTCGAACAGCAGCCTCCTGTTCAATTGTACAGGTTTCTCATGAGTACAATTAAGTGGTCTGGAATCCCCATTCTTCTCAATGATATCCATAATTTGTTCTAATCCACACAATTGAATGCTTTTGCATAGTCAGTAAAACACAAAGAAACATCTTTCTGGTATTCCTTGCTTTGAGCCAAAATACATCTGACATCAGCAATGATATCCCCCATTCCACATCCTCTTCTGAATCCAGCTTGCATTTCTGGAAGCTCTCTGTCAATATACTGCTGCAACCATTTTTTAATTATCTTCAGTAAGATTTTACTTGCATGCAATATTAATGATATTTTTCAATGATTTCCACATTCTGTGGGATCACCTTTCCTTGGAAACGGGTACAAATATGGATCTCTTCCAGTCAGTTGGCCAGGTAGCTGTCTTCCAAATCTCTTGGCATAGCTGAGTGAGTGCCTCCAGCAGGGCATCCATTTGTTGAAACATTTCAGTGGGTATTCCGTCACTTCCTGGAGATTTTTTTTTTTTTTGCCACTTCCCTCAGTGCAGCTTCAACTTCTTCCTTCAGTACCATTGGTTCTTGGTCATATGCTACCTCCTGAAATGGATGAACATTGACCAGCTCTTTTTGTTACAGTGACTCTATGTATTCCTTCCATCTTCTTTTGATGTTTCCTGCATCATTCAATATTTTGCCTGCCCATAGAATCCTTCAGTATTGCAACTTGAGGCTTTATTTTTTTCTTCAGTTCTTTCAGCTTGAGAAATGCCAAGCATGTTCTTCCCTTTTGGTTTTCTAACTCCAGGTCTTTGCACATTTCATTGTAATAATTGACTTTGTCTGCTCAAGCTGCTCTTTGAAATCTTCTGTTAAGCTCTTTTATCTTGTCATTTCTTCCATTTGCTTTAGCTACTCTTCACTCAAAGGCAGGTGTCAGAGTCTCTTCTGACATCTATTTTGGTCTTTCCTTCTTTTCCTGTCTTTTTAATGACCTTTTGCTTTCTTCGTGGATGATGTTCTTGATCTCATCCCACAATTCCTCTGGTTTTTGATCATTGGTATTCAATGCATCAAATCTGTTCTTTAGATGGTCTCTGAATTCAGGAGGAATATATTCAATGTCAGGAGCTCGAGTGGCATAGTGCCTGGAGCATTTGACTGCTAATCAGAAGGCTGGCGGTTCAAACCCACGAACCACTCCTCAGAAGGAAGGTTGGGCAATCTACTTCCGTAGAGATTCTGCCTCGGAAACCCAAGGGGGGGGTCGCGTTGCGTTGGATCCGACTCCACGTCATTGAGTTTGTTTTTTGTTTTTTTATTTTCAAGGTCATATTTTGGCTGTCATGGACTTGTTTTAATTGTCTTCAACTTCAACTTGAACTTGGATATGAGCAGTTGATGGTCTGTTCCATAATCAGCTCCTGGTCTTGTTTTGGCTGAAGATAATGAGCTTCTCCATCACCTCTTGCCACAGATGTAGTCATTCTGATTCCTGTGTACTCCATCTGGTGAAGTCCATGTGTATAGCTGTCGTTTGTATTATTGACAAAGCCATAGTGTCTTACAGTGCCTCTGTGGGTCTGTCTCAAACTGAGTTGGCTAGAGAAAGGTCTGTTCCAATATAAATATTTTCTTGGGTGTCTCTTAAGGAAGTCAGTTCCATTTTTACTATTATTGCCTTTGATTATTCTGGTGCCAGTATTTCTGCATAATTGTGTATTTTATTGGCATCTTGAGTTTATTTATGTGTTTGCCACATGCCATTTACATCTTCCTTAAACTACTCTTTCCCAGGTAGTTTCCAGGTGTATACTTCTTTTACAGGTTATTCTGCAAGCATTTATTGAGCCTTTAGTGTGGGCAAAGCATTGTATTGGGTAATTGGGGAGAAAAGCAGGTAATAATTCACTTATTCAGTAAATGTCTACTGAGCCCATCTATCCAGGAGCTCTGGTGGCACAGTGGTTAAAGCATTCAGCAGCTAACAAAAAGGCTGGTGGTTTAAACCCACCAGCTCCTCTGCAGGAGAAAGGTGAGGCAGTCTTTTTCCATCAAGATTGACAGCCTTGCTCAGTATGCACAAGGAGACAGCTCACAGGGCAGGAGTGCATGGGAGGGAAGGGCACAGGGAAGAGGTAACTATGGGGAGGAAGTGAGAGGGGAGCTGTTGCATTGTGGGAAATTGCAGTCAATGGCATGAGACAAAGTGTATGTGAACTGTATGGAAAGTGAGTTTGCTCTGTAAACTTGCACCTAAATTACAGTAAATATTTGTGTTGGGGGGCAAGGCTTGACAGCCTTGGAAACCCTGTGGGACAGCTCTCCTCTGTCCTGTAGGGATGCTGTGAGTCAGAATTGACTCCACGGTGGTGAGTTTGGTTTTGGTTTTGGTCTGAACATGGTCTAGTGAATCATTACCGTGCAGACTCATTGTTTTGTTTGAGGTGTATTCATTATCCCTAAGAGCGTTTTGCACCCTTCGTAACCAAAGATAATGGCAGAAAATGCATGCTGTCAAGAAGAAGTGATGCTGGGGTGACCTGCCATTGTAAATACCCAGTATTTCTGTCTACATCCCATTAATGCACATAATAAGAAAAGTGATCGGCTTTCATCTGTAATGAGCAGATTGGTTCTGCGGTGACTGTGATACCCTGTAGTTCTGTTACATTGTTAACTCTTCCTCCTCAAACAGGTATTAGGAAATTATCCCCACAATACATACTTAACTTTACATTAGATACAAAGGAGACACTCTGGATGCTAAAACTAGACCATTTCAAGGCAGACAGAGCTGTTATCCCAAGTGATTTAGTATGTTGTGTAGTTGAGAAAATCTTTTCCCAGTTTACTTTTTAGTGATTACATTTTATAGGAGACATGTTCTGTGTCTAGTGAATAAATAACTTTCATATCACACACACACACACACAGAGTGAATAGGGAAAGGGGAGTTTTCTGTTAGGAGGCATTGAGTTTATGTTAGTGGTAGTGGGATAATTCAGAAAAGGCTGGTGATAATGGCTGCACAACATGAATGTGAACACAAGTAGACATACTAATGACCTCCCTAAAGATGTCCCTGACTTAATCCCTAGAAGAGACTTTGCAAGTGTGACTAAGTAAAGGACATGAAATGGGGAGGTGATCAGGATTGTCTGGAGTGCACAGCAGTCACGAGTCTGTGTAAGAAGGATGCAGCAAGAGTCTGAGTCAGGAGGAGGAGGAATGACTGCAGAGCCCAAGCACTGGAGTGATGGACTTCGAAGGTGGGGGCAGGGAGGGCACGAGTCAAGGAGTACAGGTTTAAGGCACCATGAAGAATTGTCTTGATTCATGAGGGGTAAGAATCAGGATTAGCACAAACTGGTTCTCGTGAGGTCAGGATCAGACATACCTTCACTCTCCGGTTTCTTTACCATTTCTGGTACCAGCTGTCCCCTCCACCCCGATGGCACTGTCTACTTCTCTGATGGGTTCAATAATGTGTCACAGTAGCCACACAGAACTGACAGACCACCCTCACTGTTATGTGGTTTATTAGGGAAGTAACAAGCTACCAGTCAGGATCAACTTGGAAGTGACAGAAACAACTTGGAGTTAGGATCGGGAAGCACACGAACAGCATCTGGAAGGCTCCCTTGAAACTGAGAGCACATTCCTCCCTTGATCTCAGTGCAGGACAGCTTCCAACCTGAATAGCCCTTCAGCTGCAGCTGCCCTCAGGCTGCCCTGCCCACCTGCCTCCCTGGCACTGACTGGTCCAGCTCACAGCTAGTGTAACAGCCTCAGGAATTCCTCAGAGCCTTTCTGCCTCTGCCTCTCTCCCAGCCAGCCTATCTCTTAGTTGCATCTTTTTTAGCTAACCAGCCCAGGTCTTATCCGTCAACTTTCTTAGCTGCATCATTTTTTACTAGGCCTGGGAGGGACCTCCATGGCCCAAAGAAGTCACTCCCCTCTGATCTCCTGTCACCCATGAGGCCTCTTTGTTTCATCTTTTTGTTGATCCCAGTCCTCATCTTTCCTCCTTCACCAGACAAGAGTTCATTTAATCCTCAACTCAGGTCTTGGGCCAAAGTAACATTTTCAGCCTACATCAGTTAAGGACTTTGAACCATTTTTGCCTGGTTCATTCATGGGCAATGACATGAAACCGGAACAGACCTGAATTTGTAAAATGTGGGTATACTGGAATGATAATCAGAATGGGAACCATTACAAGTGGACACCCTGCTAAAAATGATCTTCCTCTTAGAAGCCAAGGACACCATGCGTTGCATAGCAGCCACATCTCGACCAGCAGAGTTGGAAACATCAGTGCCCCACTCACAGGTGGCAGCCAGCCCACTGCTGGCAGTGATCAGGTTCCTGTGTCAGGCTCCTGAAAGGGCTCACTTTACCTTTTCCAAATATCTTTTCTCAGTGCTTGAACCCATGATTTTTCCTGTTTGGTTTATTCTCCCACTCCACCCACATTTTACAAATCTGGTCTGCTCTGATTTTACTGTGTCAGCCATGACTGAATCGTTCAAAATGGCTTGTAGCCCTGGGTAGAAAGTACCCGGGAGGTGCCCTGAATTGCTTCTCCAAACAACTAGTGCACGCATCAAAAAAAAGAAGAAAGAGCCCAACATCTCCAACAATTAGAAAAAGAGCAGCAAAAAAAGCCTGTAGTCACCAGAAGAAAAAAAAAATAAAGATTTGAGCAGAAATAAATGAAACAGAAAATAGACAATAGAAAAAATCAACAAGACTGGAAGTTGGTTTTTTGAAAAGATTAATAAAATTGACAGACCACTGGCAAGTTTAACAAAAGAAAACAGGGAGAGAATACAAATAAATAAGAAACAAGTTGGGTGACATCACAACAGAAACAACAGAAATTAAAAGGATAGTGGCAGGATATTATGAAGAACTATACACCAACAAATCTGAAAATCTAGAAGAAATGAACAGATTTCTAGAAACATGCTACTTACCCAAACTCTGACACACACTGGGGTGGAAAATTTGAACAGACCCATAACAGAAGAAGAAATTGAACGAGTCTTAAAAAAAAATACCAAGAAAAAAAAGCACCAGCCCAGAAGGATTCACTGGCAAATTCTAACAAACTTTCAGAGAAGAACTTACACCAGTCCTACTTAAACTATTCCAGAACATAGAGAAGGATGGAATTCTCCCAAATTCATTTTATGAATCAAGCATAACCTTGATACCAAAACCAGGTAAAGACATCACTCAGAAGGAAAACTACAGACCAGTATCCCTCATGAATATAGATACATAAATCTTCAACAAAATCCTAGCCCATAGGTTCCAACAACATATCAAAAAAGTAATACATTATGACTAAGTGGGGTTCATACCAGGTATGCAAGGATGGTTTAACATTAGAAAAACAGTCAGTGTTATCCATCACACAAATAAAGGAAAAGAACTACATGGTCTTAGCAATCGATGTAGCAAAGGCATTTGATAAAATTCAACACCCAATCCTGGTTAAAAAAAAAAAAACCCTCAGCAAAATCGGAATAGAAGGGACATCCCTCAACATAATAAAGGGCATATATGCAAAACCAACAACCAACATCATTCTCAATGGAGAGAGACTGAAACAATTCCCCTTGAGAACAAGAACCAGACAAGGATGCCCTCTATCACCACTTCTATGCAGCATTGTGCTGGAAGTCCTAGCCAGGGCAATAAGGCAAGAAAGGGGAATCAAAGGCATCCAAATTGGTAAGGAGGAAGTCAGACTGTCCCTATTTGCTGATGATATAATCCTATACTAGAAAACCTAAGAGACTCAGGAAAAAAAAAAACTAGTGGAAGTAACAGAGATTTAGCATAATGGCAAGATACAAGATCAACATACAAAAATCAGTTGGATTCCTCTACACCAGCAAAGAGATTGCTGAAAAATAAATAAGGAAATCAGTACCATTTACAATAAAACCTACTGCCATCGAGTCGAATTTGACTCATAGCCACCACCTCTCCTTGGGTTTCTGAGGCAGTATCACTGTGGAAGTAGATTGCCCAACCTTCCTTCCGAGGAATGGCTGGTGGGTTTCAACCACTAGCTTTCTGGTTAGCAGTCAAATGCCTTAGGCACTATGCCACCAGATCTCCTGCCATTTACAATAAAAGTATTTTACTTTATTTTGGTAGCTATTGTGCCATTTACAGTAGCTACCAAAAAATAAAATACTTGGGAATAAATTTTACTAAGGACACAAAAGACCTGTACAAAGAAAACTACAAAGCACTACTTTAAGAAGCTGTAAGAGACCTACATAAATGGAAGAGCATCCCATGCTCATGGATAGGAAGACTGAACATTGTGAAAATGTCAGTTCTACCCAAAACAGTCTATACATGCAATGCAATCCCAGTCCAGAGCCCATCAGCATTCTTTAAGAATATGGAAAAACCAATCACTAATTTTATATGGAAAGGAAAGAGACCTCAGATAAGCAAAGCACTATTGAAGAAGAACAAAGTAGGAGGTCTCACGCTCCCGGGTCTCAAAGTACTGTCCTGGATAGTGACAGTAGTCAAAGCTGCCTGGTATTGGTACAGTGACAGACACACAGACCAGTGGAACAGAATTGAGAACCCAGAAATAGATCCATGGACCTATTGTCAGCTGATTTTTGACATAGGACTGAAATCCATTAAATGGGGAAGAGATGGTCCCTTTAACAGATGGTGTTGGCAAAACTGGAGATCCATTTGCAGAAAAATGAAACAAGGTCTGTACCTCACCCCATGCACAAAAACTAACTCCAGATGGATCAAAGACTTAAATGTGAAACCTGAGACTATAAAGTTCCTCAAGGAAAAACTAGGGGCAAATTTAGGGGCCTTAATTTATGGCATGGCAGAAGGAAGGTTAGGCAATCTACTTCTGTAGTGATACTGCCTCGGAAACCCAAGGAAGGGTCGCTATGAGTTGGGTCCAACTCCATGGCAGTGAGTTTGGTTTGGTTTAATTTATGGCATACATTGACTGTCAAGCATAACCCAAAATGGACAAATAGCAGAAGATAAACTAGATGAATGGGACCTTCTAAAATTCAATTTTTATGTGCTTCCAAAGACTTCTCCAAAAGAGAACCTATTTGGTAGTGACACATCTAACAAGGGATTTATCTCTAAAATTTATAGAAAACTCCAATACCTTAGCAATGAAAAAAATCCAATTTAAAAATGGTAGGAAAAAAAAAAAAAAACATACCAAAGCAATGGTAACCAAAAAAGAGCAGGAGTAGCAATATTAACTTCTGATGAAATAGACTTTAATGTGAAAAACAACATGAAACAAAGAAGGTCACTGTATGATGCTGAAAGAGTCAATTGAGCAACAAGACATTAGGATAATAAATATCTCTGCACCTGGTGAAAATGCTCCAAAGTACGTGAAACAAATATTAATTGAATTGAAAGGGAAAACAGACAACTCTACAATAGTAGTAGGAAACTTTAACACACTCTCGGTTGCCAGGAAATCACCGGGGCATATTGGCTCCGCTGACCACGAAGCCCTGAGGCTGGCAGCCACCAGAGCCCAGGCTCCGACTCCAGTGACTCTCCTGGCTCTGTTCTCTCTCCATTGTCAGCATCGTCCTCGGGCCAGTTTCCCCGTCTCCCAGTGGCTCCCAGGAACAGTAGGGCTGTGGACTGATGGAACTGCTCGGCCTCCACGAGGCCGGGAAGAAGCCTGTGTGTGGATTCCTTTAGGACATTCCGTGCCTGGGGTTGGGGTCCGTCTCACCCAGACTTCTGGAACCCTGTACTCACTAGGGGAGGGCTGCTGTTAGGAAGCAGAATGGACGTTAACAAGCAGCCAGACTTTGTCACATCCAGACCCACTGCTGTTGATGGAGGACCATGCATAGGGACCCCCAGGACAGAGGACTGACTGCTCCATAGGCTTCCCGAGGTAGTATCTACAAAAGCAGACTGCCTCGCTTTGTCCTGTGGAGCGGCTGGTGGGTTCAAACCACCAACCTTGTGGTTGGCAGATGAGTGCTTTAACCACTGTGCCTCCAATGCGCCTTTTGTTACAACCAGAAAAGGAGAAATTGTAGGAGTCGCCGGAAGTTACGTAATGCTTAAATAATAAAGTGGGTAGTTTTCATTTTCCTTGTGTACCATTATCAAAAGTTAGAACGTCTACTGTTTTTTGTCTTTCTCTCGGTTGCAGCTTGGAACTGGGATCATTACACAGGCCAGCGTTGGGGGACGTCCTTCGCCATCCCGTGAGGACTCCTGCTGTTCCAGTCCTGCAGTCTTCATCTGCCTCCCCTACCCCAGGTCCGGCCCCCAGGGACCTTGACTCTGGCCAAGGTAGCTTTACGTTTTGTCAGCCTTCCTCTTGTAAACATCTCTTTCTCATGATGATTAACTCTGTTGTCCGTGATTGAAGTATATGCAACCAGGAATTCAGTGACCAGAGTAAGGAGGATGGGTAGTCATGATGTTAACAGATGTCACATAGACAGTCACACTTTAGAATCTTCAACACTCACTTTGTGAAACAACTGAATGGTCTCATTTTTTTCCACAGCACCGCATGATGTTAAGGAGGGTGTTGATGGTTTGTAGGCTGAGGTGGGAATTTTCAGGGACTCACAGGTTTCCCCTCACTCGTATAGTCAGTCAGTGGTAGATTTTAACTTGTATTATTACTGGCTCGTGACTCATTCTGTAAAGAGCTATGAGAGACCAGAGAAAGCATCCTTCAGGCAGCATTAAAATACACTTTCAGGGAACACATGTACACAGTTGCTATGTAAATGTTTAAAACAGCTTTGCATCAACCCAAACCTACTGTTGTCCAACCGATTCCGACCCACAGCATCCCTAGAGGATAGTGGAACTGCCCCACAGGCTTTCCAAAGCTGTCAATCTTTACGGAAGCAGACTGCCTCATCTTTTCTTCTGCGGAGCGGCTGGGGGATTCAAAGCACTGGCCTTTCAGTTAGCAGCAAAGCGCCTTAACCACTGCACCACCAGAGCTCTTTAGCTTTCACATTTATCATCATTTGCCCTTAGCAAATAGTTTTGAGATTTAAAATACTCAGATGACCCACAGCTGGGGAACTGTAACTCCCTGGGCTTTTTGCTGATCGTTTAGAGCAGTGGCCAGACAGCAGACTCCCCCGGAGCTCTGAAAGCACCCCTGGCCTCTGGGGTTTTCCTTCCATGGCTCTGTGCTGGGGGCTGGGGGCCTGTAAGTTTTAGAGGCTCTCCCAGGTAATTCTCATGAGCAGCCAGTGAGAATCACTAAGTCAGAGGCTTTTAAATAGCACAGATCGGGCACAAGGCTGGAAGCTCGGGAAAGCAGGTGGAATTTGTAAGGCCAGGGCATGGTATCAGCTCTGTCAGGTTATTACAACCTAGTCTCCCTGGTGTGGCGGGGACGGGACTAGATCTGGTCCACAGCACTCAGGAAGGGAGGCAGTGAGTGGTGATTATATGCACGCAGGCCGCGTCGTGCTGCATGCAGAGCGGCAGCTATTCCGTCTGTGTCAGAGAAATGACATCTTAGGCTGAACAGCTGCCAGGTAGGAGAGAGCACAGTTCCCATTACGTAGAGATGCGTCAGAGCAGCGGCCCATTGGTGAACTGGCTCATTCACTCGTCCTGACTGTAACTACTCGCTGCCAAGAAAAATTCTTTCAGCCCCACCCACAGAAGACGTCACAAGCACATTGCAACCTCGCAGCCAGATTGGATCACGTTCATGTGAGAAACTGTCACTGAAAAGACAGTATGTGGGCCGGTTCACGTAGGTGGTGAGAGGCTAAGTTCTTACACAAATGTTGGCCGGTTGACACTTGAGAATAACTTCACTCAAAGACAGCCCAGGAGGGTCCACAGATTGACTTTAGAGAGTAGGAGACAGAGAAGATGATTTGGGGGATTTATGAATGTCGTGGGGGTGGGAAAGGCTTTCTGAAGCAAAATTCCAAGTCTGAAGTTACATAGGGAACCATGGAAGGTAGGACCCTGTGCTAGGTGAGGTCTTGCCTGCTAAGTTCAGACTACATTCATTTCTATCTCCTACGTTCATTGTATACTCTGTGGGCTTGGAACTAAAAATATGCTCCACCCACTGCTACTGAGTTGACTCTGACTCATAGTGGCCCTATGGGACACAGTGGAACTGCCCCATGGAGTTTCTAAGGCTCCAGTCTTTACAGAAGCAGACTGCTTCATCTTTCTCCCACAGAGTGGTTGGTGGGTTCAAACTGCTGACCTTTTGGTACGTAGTTGAGCATTTTCACCTCTGTGCCACTGGGGCTCCAGAAATAGGCTATAACATCCAAAAAGCTGTCCCATCAAGGAGATGAATGGTACAATGACAAGAGCTCATTCTTTGTTCCTCGTATTACCCAGACTGCTGCCTTCAAGTGGATCCTAACTCCTCATGACCTTGTAGGATGTTAGTGGAGCTGTTGGAAAGTGGTGATGGAGAACAGCCCCTCATATCCCGTCAAACCAAAAAAACCAAACTCACCACCATCCAGTCAG
The DNA here is from genome assembly GCF_000298275.1 of Orycteropus afer afer. NCBI lineage: Eukaryota > Metazoa > Chordata > Mammalia > Tubulidentata > Orycteropodidae > Orycteropus > Orycteropus afer. Next base: position 5,827,461 of record NW_006921715.1, on the reverse strand, counting down.
TCCCTACTCATAGCGACCCCTCTTTGGGTTTCCGAGGCAGTATCTCTACTCTACGGAAGTAGGTTGCCCAGCCTTCCTTCTGCGGAGTGGCTGGTGGGTTTGAACTGCCAGCCTTCTGGTTAGCAGTCAAGTGCCTTAGGCACCACGCACCAGAGCTCCCCATATCCTGTCAGTGGGCTAGAAATCACAGCCCTTTTTTGAAGAGTGAACTTGCAGCATCTACTGAAACTTAAAATGAATGTGTTCTTGTACTTGGCAATTGCATTTTCAGGGAGCTCTGGTGGTGCAGTGGTTTAAGTATTCAGCTGCTAAGCAAAAAGTTGGTGGTTTGAACCGACCAGTCATTCCATGGGTGAAAAATGAGGCAGTGTGCTTCTGTAAAGATGTATAGCCTTAGAAACCGTATGGGTAGTTCTGCTGTGTCCTGTAGGGTTTCTGTAAGTTGGAGTTGACTTGATGGCTATTGGTTTGGTTTTTATGGTTTGTATTATGGAGAAATAATTATGCAAAAAGAAGTATGCACTAGGATTTTACTAAAGCTTTGTTCAAAGTAGCTATAATGTAAGTAGCAAAAACTATAATGCTCTAAGCATTTGTCAATAAGTGAGTTAAATTTTTAAGGGGAAATGATAAAAAGATCCTGTTTTTCAAAATCTGTAACTTTGCTCTGAAGAATTACGAGGAATGGTTTTAGGTGGTATTTTTCCTGAAAGTCATTGGCCAGTTAGTGTATTGTACGAGTGGCAGCTGTAAGGTGTAGATACTTATAATCAAACTATAACGTGTTGTGTGTCTTTCTAGAAACCGGTCTTGTGTCTTCTTTGTGCAGAATGCAGACAAACTGTAACCCCATGGATCTAAGCAGCGTGTCAGGATTTGAAGACGACTCGGCACTCAATGGTGGCGAAGGAACTGACATGAAAGACATGCGGCTGGAAGCCGAGGCGGTCGTCAGCGACGTTCTCTTCGCTGTCAATCGCATGTTGGTCTCCACAAGCCTGCGCTGTGCCGACGACGTGGCCTACATCAACGTGGAGACGAGGGAGGGGAGCACGTACTGCCTGGAGCTCACGGAGGCGGGGCTAAGGGTAACTCACCCTTGTCGGTAGGGCAAAAGAATACAGGCGTGCTCCCTGTCCATGGCGCTTTTCAGGCTGGCAGTTTTACAAATCGAAGGTCTGACAGCCCTGCATGGAGCAAGTCTGTCACGCCATTTTTCCAACAGCACATCTGCTTTGTCCAGTCTTGGTCATTGTCACAGTATTTCAGACGTTTGGCTGATGCTGTTGCACACTTAATAGGTACAGTATAGTGTACGTGTAACTCATACACGCTGCGAGACCAAGAAGTGCATGTGACTCGCTCTATTGCAGGGTTCTGGACCCAAACCCGCAGTATCTCCAAGGGGTGCCTTGGTGCCTTTACCGCTTGATCAAAAATGCGGGGTTGAGGGGGAGGGGACGGATGTTGAATGAGCACTGTCCACTTGGTCACCTCCAAGGTTTTCTTAAAGAAAACTTTTTTCTTAAGAATTTTTAAAATTTTAAAGTCATTCAGCCAGCATAGGAAATTGAATAGGATCTAAGAATATCTGTTTCTGTCAGCTTGCAGGGAGTTACTTTGTTTCCGTCCTCACTCCCAAACTCATGTCTCTCTCATCTCAAACTCAGGTTTTCTCATCTCAAACTCAGCTTGTTCACCAAAAGTGTGCCCCACTGGGTGAGCCTCACACGCTGTGCTCCGTGGGTCTGGCTCCACCCTTGTTGCTGCCTCTTCTGTTAACACCACACATTTGCCCCCAAGAGCTCTAGCTCATAGGTGAGAAACTGGAGCAGGACGCCCACCTCGAGGTCTCTCGGCCCCCCGCCGACTGTCCACTCCCCACCTTGGGGTCTCTCGGCCGCCCACCGGCTGTCCGCTCCCCGCCTCGGTCTCTCGGCCGCCCGCTGGCTGTCCACTCCAGGTGCCTCTTTATTCTCAGTGGGTCTCCTCAGCTCGCCCTCTCCACATCCTTTAATCCAGGACCTGCGTTTAGAACAGTGAAAGCGCACTGGAGAACAACTTTGGATGAAGTGAAAGCTCACTCAGTTCCTCCTAGTGTGAAAGTCTTTGGCTCCTGAACCAACGGATGGGGTCTGAACAACTCCAAAATGGAATTTCCACTTTACTAATGGATCTGTCCTTGATTTCAGCCAAAGGGCTGCGACTTCTCTGCTTCTCTCCCTCTGTTAAAAAGAAACCCCCAGAAAGCTTCCCAGAACCTTAAGCTTGAGGGCAAGGCCGAGGCATCCAGGGCTTCTTGGAGTCCTGAGTCTGATGAGGGTGTGGGCATCTCTTTGTTTCACTGGGTCGGTTTGCTTTAGATGGGTACGAATCACATGCCCTGTATCCCCTGGTCGGGGTCACTCCCACTGAGGCCACAGGCCAGCGTCCTCACCATGCTAAAGACTGCCATGGCCACCACACAAGTGTTACCTGAATTAACTAAATTTTGTGTGCTTCTTCATAAATCCCAAAACGAGTGTGGAAAGCTTGTCGTGTTTAGAAGTAGCCTTACATGGAAGTAGGCCAATAAAGTGGAGAGAAGTGATCTCAGTAGATGACTGTCCTACATTGGCTGATTCTAAGGCAGCTTTGGGGAGGTAGCGAGGACTCTGATCAGTCATAAATGTGACTGAGTGACGCTGGGTGCGTCGTCACCCTCTTGAGTCCCTGCTTCCTCATCTGGGTCCTGGAAACTAAGATAGACGTGGGGTGATTACATGGGTAACACCCGCAGAAAGAGCCGGGCGATCGCGCACCTAGCATGTAGCAGCCACTGCGGTGTTTATCCATTTTTCAGCCTGATACAGTTAACGTTTCCTGGGCAGCTGTCCTGTGTCTGTGAGTGGAAGCCACACGGACGAGCCCTGTTCCCGTGCATCAGGAGGTTGCAGCTCGCAGAGCTGAGCACGCTGGATGGCTCTGTGCAGCGCGGGGAGCTGGCGCAGCTCGCCTTCCTTACGCGTCGGCCTCTGTGCAGTATGTCGGCAGCTGCTGTGGCGTGACTAGGTGCCACACACACTGAGGCTCAGGTAGCGAGTTGCAAGTTGTAATCAGGTCAACTAAAGCCAGATTCATTTTGCCCTCTACTGTGCTGGCAAACCTTGATGTATGAAAAAGAGGCTAGTGATCTATGTGTGGTAATCTTGTTGGAGAGAGAATTTTGAGGTTTGTTTTTTTTAAAAGACAACAGCATAGACTAACATTCCTCTCTCTCCATTGAGCATTTCTCTCTCTCAGGTAACAATGTAGCCTGTCAGATGCCTCATTGTAAAGCAGGATGGACATAAAACAATTTCTAGAAGCAAAGAGATTCCAAACCTAAGAGAAGATAAGCATATGAACTAATGGTGGCTCACCCGTTGCCATGGTGCCTCATACAGGAGCTCCTCCATACAGGTGGGATGAATGCAGGAGAGTGAAACTGGAAGGTGGTGAGGAATAGGAAAGTGAAATAGTGGTTGTGTGTTGTTGTTAGGTGCCATCATGTTGGCTCCAGCTCACAGTGACCCCATGTACAACAGAGCGAAAACACCGCCCAGGCCTGCGCCAGCCTCACAATCCCTGCTATACCTGAGCCCACCATTGCAGCCACTGTCGATCCATCTCGTTGAGGGCCTTCCCATTTTGAATAGCACTGAAACACTGATCTATGACTGGTTTTGTGTAGCTTTATAAATTCTCTCCATTTTCTTTTTTAAGGAGGAGGAGGAGGAGTAGATAGATCAAACCTTTCACATTTTGAGAACGGAATTCTGAAAGGAGCACTTTGCTGGTATTGTAGGTTGTAAATTGCTTAAATACCAAGAGGAGGCCTGAGAAATGTGTGTATTCTGACTATTGCTTGAGGAGCTGTGTCCACAGAGTCTGGCCCAGGTGTGCCCTTGGATACCTCTACCGAGGTGTCGCCTGCTGTTTAACATGTGGGTGCCTTTCTCTTGCAGGTGGTTGGTTACGCGTTTGACCAGGTAGATGACTGTTTGCAGACCCCCTACCATGAAACCGTCTACTCCTTGCTAGACACGCTCAGCCCCGCCTACCGGGAAGCCTTTGGGAATGCGCTCCTTCAGAGACTGGAGGCTCTGCAGAGGGATGGACAGTCCTGACAAGGCTTGCCTTTCAGGGAGGCAGCTGCGGGTGCAGAAAGTACGTGGGAAGCCTGCAAACCCTGCGTATTCACAGAAGATGCATCTTTGGTTTTGTGTTTGTCACTCTCGCTTCCAGTTTAGGCTTTTAACTCGGATCAGTACAGAGGAGTGAATCATCTCGGGTAACGTCAGATTCATGAAGGAAATTCTGAGCAGTTGCTCTGCAACTATCACCAAGACATTAGCGCCGCCTCACCTAGCTTCTCTGCATCTCATGACCTAGCGGTATTGCGTTCTTTCCTTCCAGGGCTTTGATGCACCAGCACTGTCATTTACATAGGAGATTTGAGATTTGCACCGTCATTTAGGAATTATAATCACCTAACTTCAAACTCTGATTCTGCTTGTTAAATCAGGGTCTCACTACTAGCTCAGATGGACTCTGTCATCATGATTTTGCTACTGGCCTTTATTGGAAACATTGCCAACTAGTTTCCCCTGCACAAATTTTGTAATTCCCTGCTCCACTTCAACTCTCCTGTTGCTAACACGGGTTCATAGAAGGGAATCATTTTCATGTCACTGAGCTAGTATGAAGTGAAATGCAGGTAGCAGAACGGTCTGTCGTCCCCATTCGCAGCCATAGACCAGCAGCCAAGCAGAGGGCAGACCGTTAGCCAGTGAATGTAATAGCTGTAATAATTCCTTGTTTCCAGGCTCTGTAAGCACATCAGGAAGTAGAGCGGCAGATGCCATTCTTTCTCTGAACAAATCTTCAACGTGTGGGCTTTAGAAGACAAGATTCTGGTCTCCCAGAAGATAATAATTTGGCCCATGTTGATCCTTACTCTGAATGTTGTTTACATAATGTACAGTGTGTGGCAGAAAGTATTTTTGCTTCACTGGTGGCTTCCTTTGTACGATGGAGCCACTCCCCGACACCTGGCCTTCCCCCGCAGATGTGCAGTGTTGTCTCAGCACCGTCTGCCACGTCCTGACCTGAGAGCACATTGCGTAGGTTTGAAACCAAAGGATGAAGACTTACTATTTGAAAAATGAAACTCTGTATCTTATATTTTATTACCAGTGCTAACGTTTGTAAACATGGTGAACGGCACCATGCTGCTGTGTGTTTTTGAGTATGTGCTGAGTACCAGTGACTAGGGTTGCTTTTCCAACAATCAGCTAACGCAGCAGCTGGGAAAATGCTGAGATGAAGTTCTGCACCTGGATGCACCTTTGTAAGTGTCTCACTCACAGACTTCCTTGTTGTTAAGAACTGGGTCCTGTCAAGCTCTGAAGGTCACGGGGACCTGAGCAAATTAAAGTTCAGTTTGCAGCACTCTTCACTGTCAGCTGTCATTGCACACTCTGTGAGACCACGAGTGCATTCCTGGGCCGCTCTAAATATGAGAATACGTGTGCCTTCTTGGGATGCTCTGAGGACAAGTGTGCCTTCATTGGAAGCTTTGAGAACACGTGCATTCATGGAGCTCTGTGAGAATACGTGAACATGGGATGCTCTGAGGACACGTGCATTCATTGGATGTTCTGTGAGAACGTGTGTGTGTTCATGCTGTGCTGAGAATGTATGTGCTTTCATTGGCTGATCTGTAAGAACACATGTACGTTCATGGGCTACTCTGAGAACGTGTGCATTCTTTGGATGCTCTGAGGATGCGTGTGTATTCATGGGGTGCTCTGTGAGAACATGCTATGCATTCATTGGATGTTCTGTGAGCACACATATGCATTCGTCAGATGCTCTGAGAACATGCATGTGCATTCATTGGATGTTCTGTGAGCACACACATGCATTCGTCGGATGCTCTGAGAACACGCATGTGCGTACATTGGATGCCCTGTGAGAACACGCGTGTGCATTCATCAGATGCTCTGACTGAGAACAAGTGTGTTCGCAGCTTTATTGTCAGGCTTCACTGGGAAATGAAATCTAACTTCAGGTTGAACTTTCTCATGCTGAATCTCAGGCTCAGTGTAAAGGATCTTGGTACCAAGTTTAAATAAAATCCGTTGATCATTTTGAGTTAAGTATGACGAAAAGTGATTGGCTGTTTAAAAATGGAAGCTGTTGATTTTGTGATAACTGACATGATTCCAAGGCTTCAGTTTCCAGTTTTGAACTCCACATCACTGCACTTGGACATGAAGCCAGAGAAAGGGTTACTGCTTCTGTCACGAAGGCAGACGAATGAGGACATTGTAAAATAACAGATATCAACTCTGAAAGAACCCAGGAGTAACCATGTGCCCCGAGGCCATTACAGATTCTAATCAGATAAATTCAACCTAGATTTCACTTCCAAATTGAAGGGGGGGTGGAAACTCAGCTCTAAATACAGAACTCTCATGAGTCAGTGTTTTTTAAAAAGAATAATGGACAGGATCAGACAACTTAGTGAAAATGAAAAGTATAGATGTCTGTAACCACTGGAAAGTTGTTCAGCTCAACCAGTAACTAAAGAATAATTAAAAAATAGTCATTTCCCATTGTAATTCAGTAATTTCTGTGTTCTGAGTAAAAATGTGAGGAGCCATGGTGGTGCAGTGGTTAAACACTTGGTTCGAACCCACCAGTGGCTCCATGGGAGAAAAGACCTGGTTTTCTGCTCTCACAGAGTACAGCCTTGGCATTCCTAGGGGGCGTTCTGCTCTGTCCTGTAGGGTCTCTGTGCATTGGCGTTACTTGACGTTGCCCAACGTCAAGACGTAAGAATTTAGTAAGAATGCACTCTGCTCCTCTACTGGAGGAAATACTGGTGAAACCATTCTGGAAAACATTTGGTTATGGAGCCTTGAGAGAGCTTCTTACAAAACTTCAGCTGCTAATCCCACACCTACCATAGGGAGGTGACTGCAAAAGATACACTGCAGTGAAGTTCATTGTCTAGTGAAAAATAGGAAAGTCTCTGAAGAGTGGTTCAGTGGGGGGAACGTCCATTTAGTGCCGTGATGTGCAGCCATTAAAAATCAACGTGAGAGAGATGACCCTGGGGAAATAATACACTACACTAATACAAGAAAAAACCCACATGCTATAATCTATTTTGGGAAATAACCTGATATGTTATAGAAGGAAAAAATGAAGTAAAATATTCTGTGATGTTAATAGTTATCACTACATGGTAAGCTATGTGATTTTTCATTTTCTTAATTTTCACATTTTCTCCCTGAGCTTGGGTGTACTAATGAGTGGGTGAAATGGATACATGTGGGGTGTAAGCTAGCTGGAAATAACCTCTGCACCAAGCCTTGCCCTCAGGGCTTGGGTCTGCTGCCATCTTTGAAGCGGTGTTATGGTTGTGAAAACAGTGCATGGCTCATTTCCAATACCAACACTTCCTCACCTGTCTTCTGTGCCAAAAGCAATCATTGCACTTCCCACACTGCAAGCCAGCAGGTGGGCAGTTCTCTGTGCAGTATTCAAAAACGGAAAGTGTGCAGTTGAGCTGTGAGGGATGAGCAGATGTGGAAAGTTTCTAGTAGGCGCCACAATGACTTCAGAACTCTCCCTTCAACTCTGTTTTATGAATGAGGTCGCTGAGACAGGGCCACACATTAGTGAGCTGGAAAGTTGGGTCAGAAGGCGGCTCTGCTAACTCACGGCTGTCTCCATACAGCAGATTGTCGCCTCCACGGGATGCACGTTGGGGTTATTTGAAAGGAAAAAGGAGAGAGACAGTAAACAAAAGCTGCGTGTAATAGACGCTACATTACAACTATATACCATAATAAGGAGCTCTGGTAGCATGGTGATTAAGGCACTTGACTGTTAACCAGAAGGCTGCCGGTTCAAACCCACCAGCCACTCCACGGAAGGAAGATTAGGGGTAATCTACTTACGTAGAGATGTTGTTACGTACAGTAGAGTCACATGTGACTCATAGTGACCCCTCCTTGGGTTTCTGAGGCAGTATCACTACGGAAGTAGATTGCCCCATCTTCCTTCCCAGGAGTGGCTGGTGGGTTTGAACTGCCAGCCTTCTGGTTAGCAGTCAAGTGCCTTAGCCACTATGCCACCAGAGCTCCCTAACCTCAGAAACCCAAGGAGGGGTCGCTATGAGTCGGGCCCACTCGAGAGCACGTAAGAACAAAATTACCATAATAGAATTAATAGCCTCTCATTTATTAGCAACCAATATGAGAGATGTAACATTCGCTGGAAATTACGCGCTTGTAATTCTGGAGCTAGCTCATTTACCTAATACCCGTCGTGTAAATAAGGATGGAAGAAAGGGGAGGTATGTTTGATGGCAGCATGGCCCGCTGAACAACTTCCAAAGTATTCATTCACCTGATTAGATCCATAGCAATAGGGGATGTGGAGATAAACGAGGAATCAAGCGAGTTCTACAAATCGGAACCAACGAGTCATCTGAAGGAACACTGAGGCTGTTTACTCCCGGAGTAGGCGACATTCGCTTGTTATACACGGGGTCGCGATGAGTCAACGCCGACTCGGCGCCCAACAGAACTGTTTTAAGATTAAAGAGATGAAAAGGAACACAGAATGGTCCCTTGTGGCAGGCGCCTGAGGAACCTGCGGACCAGGACATAACACAGTCCGAGAGCACAGCTTGTAGCAAGAACCAGACTGCGGTGGGGCCGGTAGCGGCGGCGAGCACTCAGGTCCACACGAGCTGGCTTCCCAGACCAGGAAGTGCAGACGGAGCGCAGGAAGTCAGGCTCCACCGCGGGAACGCCCAGCCCGACGCCCTAGCCACGCCTCTTGAACGCCCACTCAGCGCCCAGAGAGCTGCCGGCTCGAACGCCTTAGGCCTCTCCCAGGAAAGCCCCGCCCAGCGCCCTATAGCCCTGTCCGGAAACGACCCGGCCAGGCCTCGCCCCTTCCGGGGAACGCCCACCCAGCGCCCTGGCCCCGCCCTCATAGGGCGGGCTGGCCTTTTCCTCCCACGGCCCCGCCTCCACCTCCCTGGCAACCAAGGGGACGCTTTCACCTTAGCAACCAGACCGACTCCCAACATGGCTGAAGAAGAAGCTCCCACCCCGGCGGAGAAAGTTATCCGGATCCAAAGAGTGTTTATTAACCTGCTGGACACATACAGCAGCGGAAACATTGGGAAGGTGAGCGGCAGCGGCTCCGAGCCGGACCCTGGACCTTAAGCCAAGGCTTGCAGCCCCCTCGCCCAGTGCCCAGCCCGGCGTCCGGGCCAAGCCAATGCCCCCGCACCACACCGCACACCCAGGAGAGGCCGGCGCTCCCAGCTGTGAGTCCCAGAGCTTAGATATCGCCAGGTCCAACCTCGTCCCCCTTTACTGAAGGGAAACAGAGACGGAGGGACCTGTCAAGATCGTGTAGCAGGTCTGGGACAGGACCTGGACATAAAGTCCAGTCTCCAGCCTGCTAACTAGGTTCTCTTTCCCCTTGGCCACTGCTTCCGATTCAGGCAACCAACGAAAAAATTAGTCATTCTTATCATCCATGAAGAGTTTTCCATTCACCAACTGCTTCAACAATGGTCTGGGAACGCGCTGCTGCAAAAGACCTCTTCAGAGCGTCTAAGAGGAGAAATAACACTTTGAGGACCAAGTAAGGTGTCCACCGTCTGTACACAAAGTCTCACATGCTCACTTCTAAGGAGAATTCTGGCTCTACTTTTCCCAAGACAGGTCTGTTCTTCTGGCAATCCATGGAATGAATATTCAGTATTCCTTGCCAACACAGAAGATTAAAATGTGTCCGTTCTTCAGTCTTCCTTATTCGCTGCTGGGCCTTTGCAGGCATGTGAGGCGACTGAAAGTACCATGACCTTGATCAGGTGCAGCGTGGTCTTCAAAGTGACGCGTTTGCTTTCGAACACTTTACAGAGGTCTTCTGCAGCAGCTGTGCCCAGCACCATGTGCCACTTACTTCCTGGACTGCTGCTGCCATGGGCATTGCTTATGGATCCAAGTAAAAGGAAATCCCTGACAACTTCAATGCTTTCTTTTATCATGATGTTGATTATTGGTCCAGTTGTAAGGATTTCTGTTTTCTTCGTGTTGAGGTGTAGTCCACACTGCCAACTGTAGTCTTTGATCTTCATCAGTAAATGCTTCAAGTCTCTTTCACTCAGCAAGCAAGGTCGTGTCATCTGCGTATTGCAGGTTCTTAACGAGCGTTGCTCCAATCCTGGTGCCACGTTCCTCTTCACATAGTCCAGCTTCTCAGATTATTTGCTCAGCACACAGATTGAGTAAGTGTGGTGAAAGGATACAACCCTGACACACACCTTTCCTGATTTTAAACCAGGTAGGAACCTTTTGTTCTGTTCGAATGACTCTCTCCTGATCCATGTTCAGGTTCTGCGTGAGGGTAATCACGTGTTCTGGAATTCTCATTCTTCACAGTGTTACCCATAATTTATTATTATCCACACAGTCAAATGTTTTTGCACAGTCAATAAAACTCAGGTAAATGACTTCCTGGTATTCTGTACTTTCAGTCAACATTGATCTGACATCAGCAGGATAGCCCTCATTCCACATCTTCTGAATTCAGTTTGAATTTCTGGAAGTTACCTGTCAATATACAACTGCAGCCATTTTTTAATTATCTTCAGCAAAATTTTACTTGTCTGTGATATTAATGATATTGTTCGATAGTTTCCCTATTATTTTGAGTTCTCTATTTATTTTATCTTTTTATTCTTGTAATTTTTTGCTCAATTGTTCTAAGGTATTTTCTAAGGCGTTGTCCATGTTTTCCTTGATTTTGTTTGTAGTGTTTTTGTAATGTTTTTTTCAGAGCTTAAATACATATGTGTGTGTGTGTGTGTGTGTGTGTGTGTTTTAATTCCTTATCAGGAAGTGTTATTACTTGTTCTTCCTTGGTGAAGTTTCTTAGTTGTGTGTTTTGGTCACTTGGTTGCACTGTCTTGGCCTATTTTTGTTTGAATTAAGTAATCTGTTGTTCCTGAGACATTCTGGAGTTGTTTTTATTTGTTGTGTTGGTTTCTTTCATCTTAATTTTCTGTTTTGCTTTGGTTTGGTATATCTGGGCAGGTAGGACAGATGTCCTTATTTGGTCGCAAGTTGGGCAGCACTAGGGTGCTCACACCCTAGTGTCTCCTAGGTCTCCTAGGTCTCCAGCTGGGTGGAGTAGCTGGTGGGAATGTGGTCACAGGCCTCAGTTGGTGGTGAAGAGGAACAGTGGGTAGGATGAGCAATTGTTGTCCACCATCTGTTGCTGATCCAGTGGTCCAGGAGTGGATGGTGGTGCTCACCCATTGGGTAAGGTGATAGGTGGTAGATACAGTAGATATGACTGACTAGTGGGGAATTAATGCCCACCTCCATTTGGATGGGGCAGGAAAAAAGAAAAAAAAAACTGGAAGGGGATGGATGAGAAGAGAGATGTGTAAAAATAACAGAAAAAGATGAGGAAGAGAGAGAAATAAAAAGGAAGAAAAAGTTGAGGGGGTAGGAAAAGAAAGGGGGGGGTCTGGGTACACACAGCTGATTACCTACTTCCTGCCTAGACTTAATCAAGTGGGGATCCACCTGGAGTCCAGCATCTCTGATTACTACTCCACAGGCCTTCCCCTTGCCGTGGACCCTGAGGCCAAGTAACTAGTGCTTGCTAGTAGTGAGACTAGTGCTTGTTAGTAGTGAAACTAGTGCTTGCTAGTAGTGAGACTAGTGCTTGCTAGTAGTGAGACTAGTGCTTGCTAGTAGTGAGTTGCTTCCTTCCCCTTCACAGCTCCCGCCTTGCACTGAGGTCGCCTGTGCCAGTGAGAATCTCACCCACTTCCCTGAACTTTCCTATCCCAGATCCAACTTGTACTCTGCTCACCTTGATTCACTCCAGATCTGTCCACATTGTGCCTCGGTCCCAGTATAGATTGCATGAAATTGGTTTCTCCTCACCTGCCTATGATACCTTCTGTGTCTCAAAATGGGTACTCTTAGCCAGGCTCTGGCTCCTTCTCACTTCCCAGTCCCTAACTACCCTCTCTCCACCTCCCTCCCGTCGGTGCTCGATCTAATTCTTTGTCCTCTCATTTGACATAGAGTTCCAGGATCATCATCAGTATGTGTCTCACTGTGTTTCCGGACGGACTGGGTGCCTCTGTGTCACCAGGACACCAGCTTGTCTTTGCTCCGCCTGTGTTTTTAAAATAATTTATTTTTGTTGTTGACAATATACACAGCAGAAAATATTTCAATTGAACGATTTCTACAGGTACAATTTAGTGGCGTTGATTACATTCTTCAAGTTCTGCAGCCATTCTCACCCTCTTTTTCCAAGTTGTTTGTCCCTCATTAACATAAACTCACTGCCCCCTAACTGCCCTACCTCATCTTTCCAGTTGCTATTGTCAATGATCTTATATAGATAGATTTGAAAAGAGCACATTATTCAATGCACACATTCCTTACTAGTTAAGCTAAACTATTGTTTGGTTTTAAGAAGACTTCAGGGAACATTTTTGGTTTAAGGTTTAAAGATTATCCCC
>NW_006921715.1:5779536-5790381 GCF_000298275.1 Orycteropus afer afer | reverse complement strand
CACCAATGGAAGCAGCAGTCAGGACATCAGAAGGCGTATTGCATTGGGCAAATCACTGCAAAAGACCTCTTTAAAGTGCTGAAGAGCAAAGATATCTCCTTGAAGACTAAGGTGCACCTAACACAAGCCATGGTATTTTCTATAGCCTCGTATGCATGTGAGAGCTGGACAGTGAACAAGGAAGACTGAAGAAGAGTTGATACTTTTTAATTTGGTGTTGGCAAAGAATAATGTGAATACCATGGACTGCTGAAAGGTCTAACATATTTTTCCTGGAAGAAGTGCAGCCAGAATGCTCCTTGGAAACAAGAATGGTCAGGCTTCGTGTCATCTACTTTGGTCATGTTGTCAGAAGGAACCGTTCCCTGGAGAAGGATGTCATGCTTGTAAAGTGGAGCATCAATGAAAAAGGGGAAGGACATCAATGAGATGGATTGACATAGTGGCTGCAACAATGGGCTCAGGTATCGCAAGGATCTTGAGGCTGGCACAAGACCAGCAGTGTTTCATTCTCTTTTCCATGGGGTCGCTATGAGTCGGAGATGACTTGACAGCACCTAACAACAACAACAACAACGTCAATTAGTTCCAGCAGGTTGTTTTTAGTTTCTTTAAACTGTGGGTGCTAGAAAGTTTTCGGTGACATCATTGTTCCACATTACATGTCTAAGCTTGTGTTGGACAAGACAGACATTTGACTATGTCCCCACTCTGCCTGTGGCCGGGAGGGGGTCATGTCTTTAAACAAGTTACTGAAGTGCTTTGAGTCTGAGAGCCCATCTGTAAAATGGGGTCACAATAGTCCCCACCTCATTGTATGACTGTGGAAGAAATTGAATCCGTTTAGATGAGACAGTATCCTGCAGAGCATGGAGCACGTACTTACTGGATGGTGCAGAGCAAGCCATTGGGAAGGCGGTTTCCTGGAACAGCCATTCACTGAGTGCTGTCCCAGTCCCCGTGCTACTGGGACAGAAAGATGCCGAGTAACTTTAACAACAGAAATTTCTACTCTCACAGTTGAGGAGACTAGAAGTCCAAATTCTAGGCATGGGCCGCGGGGAAGCCTCTCTGTTGGCTCTGGCAGAAGGCCCTGGCCTGCTGTGTCCCTAGGTTCTGTTCCTAGGTTGCTTTGTGATCATCTTTGGTATGTCCCCCTCCATGTGTGTTCGCTGACTTGCTTCATCTGCTCTTTTATATCTCAAAGGAGATTGACCTAACCGTCACCCTCCAGTGACCCTGGCTCAGAAACACAACCAAGAAGAGCTGTTCCCAGATGGGGTGACAGCCACAGGGTTAGCGGTTAGGATTTACACCACTTACTGTGGGGGACACAGCTTAGTCCCTAGCAGCGGCTCTTACTCTCCTTGGTTCGTAGTAACTGGGACTTTGCATTCTCTTGCAGTTTCTGGCTAACTGTGTGGTGGGGGCTTCCCTGGAAGAAATTACAGAAGAGGAGGAAGAGGAAGATGAAAATAAGACTGCTGGCCTGGAAGCCTCACCCGCCAGACTCAAGGAGGGCACTTTCCAGATCGTGGGCACGCTTGCCACGCCCCAGAGCGTCCAGCCGGAGTTTGCAGTGGAGACCTACTCTGTGAGTTGCTTGGCTTTGCTAGGAGTATGGAGAGGGAGGAATCCCTGGGCACAGTCAGCTGCTAACCAAAAGGTTCGTGGTTCAAAGCCACCTAGAGTCACTGTGGAAGAAAGGTGTTGTCATCTGCTTAAAAACAATTGGCCACCGGGAGCCTGTGAGCCCAGTTCTGTCCTGATCCATCGGGCACCCGAGTCAGAATCAACTCCACAGCAACGGTTACTGGGAAATGGCACCACCTCCACCTGACACGTTGTCCACAGTTCTCACCGTGGAACATTTAAGTAGCTCTCAGAAGGGGCGCTCCTCTTCCTCTCCAAAGCCTGCTCCTCCTGACCCCCTGCCCACTGTTCTCAGAACCCTCCCATAAGGCTTTGCACCACAGTTCATGGCACAGCCATTCCCTTTTCCTCACTCAACTAGCCCTATTTGCCTTTCACTACTTAATGCAGACGTCACCTCCTCCAGGAAGCTGGCCAGGGTTCCGACTTCTCTGCTGCCAGTCTGGATTCTGGGTCCTTTCTTTGTGCTCCTACAGCATCCTTTACCTGCCTAGGTCATTACACTTTTCCCACTCTGTTGTCATTATCTGCCTGTGTGGTCCCACTGACTACAGCTGGCAGCTCCTTGAGGCTAAAGCCTGTGTCCCGTTTCTCTCATTTGTGCACACATCTTTGCATCTGGCAGGCCTCAGTAAACGTTTGTAAAGTGAGTACATGAGTCCCCCGCCACCACCTTTGGAAGCATTCTTCACCGCCTCGTCCCTTTCTCGCTCTCGCAGGTCTTCACTTGTCCCCAGCCTGGAGCCTGTCAGTGCACTGTTGCAGAGGAACCTTCTTGGGAAGGTTGGGGTCTGTTGGTGGTTTCAGGGCTCAGGCACGGCCCCCAGGGGGAGTAGGAGCTTGCCAGGCACATAAAGGGCCAAGGAAGTGCCACACAGGGGAGCATGTGGAAATCGCGGGCTGCTCACTTAGGAACAGAAAGCTCCAGTCCAACCAGAGCACGGGCCGCGGGAGGCCGCAAGAAGGGAGCACGGCCGCAGGACGGTGAGGGAACGCTAAGGATGGAAGAAGTCAGGCTGGTCCACGTTGTGAAAGGCGCCCCTCCCTGGCTGAGCACCACCTGCGTATCCCAGGCTTAGCCGTGAGCCTGTATTCACCGTGCCAACAGCTCACACGCTGACTCCCACGAGGCGGAGTCATGTCGTCTTCCTACTCCACCACACTTCGTGTGCCTCTCCGATGGCTCTGTTCACACTGGGAGCGGCACACTGCACAAGTGTGTGCAGCCAAGGGTCTGATGGGGGCCAGGAAGCAGCCTGGCCTGCTGGCTCTCTGTCTGAGCTCGGGGCCTCCTCCTTACCATCATCCCACAGGGCAGGCTGCTTCCTCTAATCTGAACAGAAGCTTCATGGGCAGTGGGGGGTCCTGGTCTGCACTAGACACCAATGGTCTCCTCAGAGTCTTCCAACCACACCCACGCCCAGGATGCTCCTCAGTGTCAGTATCCCCAGGGTCCAGAAGAGAGCCCACCCATGTCTGCTGGCTGCACAGTCTGTCAGCATGTGGTCAGGGCCGCTTCTCTTACAATACGCCAGTTTCATTCTGAATAAGTCCAGCAAGCATTTGACAAGCGTGCATGCCTGCCTGTGGGGGCCACCCCCACGTGCTTTTACAGGCTTGCACTCCAGACGCTTCGTCGTCTTCTTGGACCACACCTCCACGACTCCTCCCATCCTCCAGCGTCCTTTCTCCCTTTGTGTCGCGTGTCCCAGAGGGTTGGTGGCCTTTCACGTTGCCGTGCTGTTGACAAAGTAGGTGCTCACATGTGCGTTGTAAGGGAGTCTTCCCTCTTGCACATTGAGCTCAGAAAAGACATTGAATGCCTGAGAGCAAAAGGACTCAGAGAACCAAGCTGGAGAAATCAGTGGAAAGTGTGTTTGAATCTACCAAGGGGGCTTAATGTCACCAAGGCCGTCCTGCAAGTCAGCGGGGACAACATGGCCAAGGCCGTCCTGTGGGACATTGGGAACATGGTTGACTTTGCTTGTGTTCTCCATGCAGATGGGGTGGTAGGAGAACAAGTCTGATCCAAGATGTCTTGCTTCATGCACTTGGTCAGGGAACTGGGGGTGCGGGGATCCTTGGGCCGTGAGGAGAACAGAAAATGCATTTCCGACTTTGGAGATGCAGTGTCCTTCTATGGGTTTCTTCATGTCCACCCACAGTTTCTCACTCTTGGGAAATGTGCTGATTTGCACCGCAAAGAAACCCTAATTAAAAACACTTATTATGGCAGTGGCTTGTGTCTAATGGGAGAGCTTTTCATTTTCAGCCATGAAAATTTCTGTGTTTTTAAAATGTTCCCAACTGTCAACTGCCATGAGACCTCTTCCATCCAGGAAGAGACGAGATGGGTTCCATCCTGAGGGGTCGGAAGCAGGACACAGTGATCCCCCAACAGCACCCAGTGATTCATAGTCTGAAATTGCTCAGATGATCTCGTGTAGCATTTGAGTTGGGTAAATGCCTCGCGCACTTCCTTCTGGTGTTTTCTGATTCTGCTCTTCTGAGTTGGAGCTTAAAGAGCAGCCAGAAATAGTACCTAAGCCATGCTGCAGTGTTGGGTCATCTGGTCAGGCCGTGTCCAGAAACTTCTGCATGCAGAAGAGAGCTCCTGCCAGTGTTCCTCATGGGACCCTTCCACGTGGCCCATCTCTGATGTGGTCGTCCCGTCTACATATTCAGGTTACTCGTTAGCTTCATGCAACAAAGAGCTGCCCATCCATTTTCTCTTTCAGAATGTCTCTCGAGAAGACCTTCTCCTGCACCTGTTGGAGTGTGACGTTATAATCTACAACATCACCGAGTACCCCCAGCAAGTGGAAGAGGCCATCTGGGCAGTGTCTGGTCAGTGATGCTTCCCTCTCTCATCCACAGGGACAGGGTTTCTGGGCAGCTCACTCTGCTCTCGGGAACTCGGGACATTGTTGCATTAGTTGTTGAGGCGGCTCCGACCCACGGTGACCTCATGTTGCCTGTCCTGCGCCGTCCCCATGGTTGTTGGTATGTGTGGTCCATTGCTGTGGCCTCTGGCTCCACCCACCTCACTGAGGGTGTCCTTCATTGTCCTTGACCCTCTGCTTTACCGACAGGACAGCCTCTCCTGGTGACTGGTCTCTCCTGATAACACGTCAAGAGAAGCAAGTGGAGTCTCACCATCCTTGCTTCTAAGGAGCTTTCTGGTTTTGTTTCTTCTAAGGTGGATTTGTTCACTGTTTTGGCTATAGGTCCACGAAAGCCAGGGAAAGCCTCTCTGATTAGGGTATGGAAAACTGCTCTGAGACTAACTGAAAACGTGAAAGCCATGTGAATGGTATGTCTGTGGACAGATACTTCTGTAGAATTTAATATTTTTAATCACCCAAAGAAATGAACCCTCGGGGGACGCTGAGCTTCCGTTAGGGGTCATGGAAAAATCTGGAAGTGGATAGTGGTGGTTGAACATGGTGAACATAATTAATGTCACCAGACTGGTCAGGTGAAGATGGTTGGGAGGACAGATGTTTGTTACACGTACACTTACTGCAATAAATTGAAACAAATGGAAGAAGCACTAATGTTGAAGAGCCAACTGCATCCACTCCACAAGCTGTGTAAGGAGGTGCCGTTGACTGTTCTGGGGGCACAGAAACAAGGCAAGGTTTCTGCCCTCAAGACACCTGCAGGGACTCACAGAAACTTTAAAGCCTCGTAGAAGGCAGCGGGTTCACCAGAAGGGCGCATACAAGAGCGATGCGGCTTAGAGAGGAGGGGCTTTTTCTCACGAGGGATTTGATCCAAGTCAGCGAAGATTCCTCAGTTCCAAGGGCCAGGGAAGGCTGTGGAGGAAGCTGTGGAGAGAATGATCCCATTTGAAAATGCTTTGAACAATGTAATTAATAAACTCTAAGACCTCAGGTCTAATCGAACAAGGCGGTGTGGGCAGGTGCCGTGATGATTAATGTCGTTAAGCCTGGAGCAAAATAGCTTATGTGAGTCATCATTCCAGACGAGAAGAACACTCAAAAAGGAAGCAGAATGCTTAACATTTTTTAAAAATAATATTTCATTGTGTTTTAGGTGAAAGTTTACACAGCAAATCAAGTTCCCCTTTAACACTTTTTACAAAACTCGTTCTGCGCCGTTGGTTACAGTTTTCACAACGTGTCAGCGTTTTCATTGTTTCCGTTCTGTTTGTTCGATGTCTGTTGATCTAGCTGCCCTTCCCCTCCTTGACTTCTCATCTCTGCTTTTGGGTAAATGTTGACTGGTCTCATGTCATTAATTGTTTAAGGGACCACATTACTCACAGGCAATACTGTTTATTTTATAAGCCAGTCTATTATTTGGCTGAAAGGAGACCTACAGAAAGATCTCAAATCCAAGTTCAAAGGTTATGTTAGGGCAATAGTCTTGAGGGTTCGTCTAGTCTCTATTCGTCCAGTTAAGTCTGGCCTTTTTAGGACAGAATCCCTTCCATTTGAATGCAAGCTGCGGTCTTCCCAGCCACAGTATGTGCATGCAGGAGTTGGATGATGACAGAGGACAGGACAAGATTTGATGCATCCACACTGTGGTGCTGGCGGAGGGTACTGAGTGTACCGAGAGAACCAGCAAATCAGTCCTGGAAGTACGACCAGCATGCTTCTTAGAAACCGAGATGGTGAGACTGACTTGTTCACTTTGGACACGTCATCAGGAAAGACCAAGTGCTAGAAGAGGGCGGTGTGGTGGTTCAGTCTGTGTGTCAGCTTGGCTGGGCCTGGTTGAGCAGCTGGGCAGCCGGATGTAGGATTCCCCATGATGAGACTGGTCATCAACTCCATGGTGGAATCTACTGTGAGCAGCTGAGTAGCTGCCTTAGGGACGTGGTCTGCTTCCTGTATGTAAGGAGAAGCCTTAGGGAACGGTCTCTAGCTCATGGCACACTTGGACCCTGCATGTAGCCGTGTCGTTGGTTACAGTTTTCAGCAGCCTGCCATGCTCTGCTGACCTTGGGACTTACAATGGACTTGAATCAATGGCCTGTCGTGTGGTTTGGTAACATCGGAACTGTGCCATTTTATTTGTTGACCTTGGGCTTGTTAACCTTAGCAGCCAGTAGCTGCCTGAGTGAAGAGATGCCTCCAGCTTCAGTGGGCCGGGAGCAAGAGGCAGAGCTGAGACCCAAGGTCGAGTGGCTTTCACCCAGCCCCGAGAGCCTGGCACTTTGAACTCGGACTCCTAGCCTCCCCAACTGTAAGAGAATAAGCTCCTGTTTGCCAAGTCATCCCATTTGTGGTATATTCCTGTCAGAGCAGCACTAGGGAACTAGAACAGACATCATTAAGTAGAGGCCAAAAAAAAGAGCCAAGCCCTCCAGGGCGCAGTAACCACAACAGTCGACACAACATTCCAACCACGTTGAAGGTGGTGCAGGGCCGGATAGCACTTCACTCTGCTCCACACAAGGTCCTCATGAATTGGAGCCAACTGGACGGCAGCTAACAACAACAACACACATTGTTTTAGGTGAATTAGACCAGAGTAGGAAGACTTTCTATAGAGGGACAGGCAGTAAATGTGTGTTGGCCCTGGCAGCAAGAAAGTGTTGTTGTTATGTGCCGTTGAGTCGGACCCAAGTCATAGCGACCCCTCCTTGGGTTTCCGAGGCAGTATCACTACGGCAGTAGATTGCCCCATCTTCCTCCTGAGGAGTGGCTGGTGGGTTTGAACCTCCAGCCTTCTGGTTAGCAGTCAAGTGCCTCAGGCACTATGCTACCAGAGCTCTCCTAGAAAGAAAGTAGCTGTAGACAAAATGAAAATGAATGGACTGCATTCCAATAAAACTTTATTTACAAAAACAGATGGTAGCTTGCCCTTTGCTCAGAAGCAAAGGTATATTTCCACTTCAATTCAAAGAAATGGAACGGATTCTCGGAAATTATTCAGGGAAATAATGATGGAAATACTTGCTGTGAGCATGCTGCATTCCTCGGAAGCTTGGGGTGTTTGATTTCTCCTTTGTAGGTTGGTGCCTAAATCGCACTCAGTAAGACACAAATCAGAACATGAACGTACTGTCATCTTTTGACACAGAGCTTGTTTAAAGCCTGCTTTCTGCAGTTTGTGCCTTTGCAAATATTTACAGATGTGTCATTGCACACTCACCTAACCGTCTACCAAAATGATACGGAGCTAATGTTTGTTGAGTTCTTTTGTGCCAGACTTTGAAAACTGAATTTTTTCATGTCATATACACTTGGAATTTTCTTCAGACTTTCCATGTGCTTTGTACAAGGAAACCTGAGCCTGCTTTAGAAACAGGAAAGCCCAGCAGAGCTTATGGTAGTCAGCGTTTCTTTCCGCCCCATTCCTGTTCCCCAAACGCAAGCTCATTCAACTCAGTTGTGGTTTCCAATACTTAAAACTGCCGCCATCAGTGTCTGACTGTGAGTTTTTCCCATCAACCCTTGTACTCAGGGTATTGGGACAGAGGAGCATCCGTGGAGCCATACTACCTCCTCACCACCCCTCAAGGGAGTTTTCCTTCTTCAGACTTTGACATGGCATCTCCTTCCATGAGCCTGATGGTATACAGTGTGTTTTACTCCTTCCTGCTTCGTTCCAGGGTTGTTGGGTGCCCCTGAGTTGATCCTGACTTATGGTGACCCCACGTGACAAAGTAGAACTGCCCCACAGGGTTTTCTTGGCTGTAATCTTTACAGAAGCAGCCCTGGTGGCCCGGTGGTTAAGCTCTCAGCTGCTAACCGAAAAGTCAGCAGTGTGAACCCACCAGCCACTCCCCAGGAGACAGATGGGTCAGTCTGCTTCTATAAAGGTTCACAGCTGCGCAAACCCTATGGGCAGTTCCACTCTGTGCTCTGAGGTCACTATGACTCAGAATTGACTCGACAGCAGTGGGTCTTGATTGGAATCTTTACGGTGGCAGATCACCAGCTCTTTCTCCTGTGGAGCCACTAGTGGACTTGAACCGTCCACCTTGTGGTTAGTAGCCAAGTGCTGAACCATTGCACCTCCAGGGCTCCTTTCACTCTCATACAGACCTGCAAATAATTGAGAAAACTCCACCTCTCTCCTGGGAGGAAGCAGTTTGTGAGGTGTGCAGGGCGAGCATGCTGTAGTTTTATCTGATGCACATTTTCAAATTTTGTTTTTCTTACACTGGTTATGTATTATTTTAATCATGTTTTATTGGATTTTTAAAGGATTTTTCTGCCTTGCCTTTCTCAGATACTAGAAAGGGAAGGTAAAATTTACATACAAAAATGAATGAATTATTAGAAATGACAAATGTATATGTGGATACAGTGCATGTTCAGAAATGTTTGAACTGCAGGTCATTTTAGGTCCGTGATAAATATCATACATACAAAAGTATAGCTCAGTTAGAGGACCTCGAAGGGTGCCAACTATTCACAAAATCAGCCACTCTGAAGCAGAGCTGAGCAAAAAGGTTAAAACAGTAAAATTCAGTCCCTAAAATACTGGAGCTCTGGTGGCGTAGTGCCTGAGGCATTTGACTGCTAACCACAAGGCTGGTAGTTCAAACCCACCAGCCACTCCTTGGAAGGAGGGTTGGGCAATCTACTTCTGTGTGATACTGCCTCAGAATCCCAAGGAGGGGTTGCTATGAGTAGGATCAACTCGACGGCAGTGAAAAACTCAGTGGAAGAGGCAATTTTCATCATTAGCATAAGAATAGAAACTAAAGCCTTCTGGTGGACAGACTGATTAGTATAGGACAGCTCACCGGCCGAGACTGAGCTCTGGCGGAGCAGTGCCTACGGCAGGTGGGTGGTTCAGACCCACCAGCTGCTCTGTGGAAGGAAGATGGGGCGATCTACTTCCGTAAAGATTTACTGCCTTGGAAACCCAGTGGGGACACTGAGTTGGAGTTGCCTCAATGGCAGCGGGTTTGGTTTTTTTGGGGGGCTTTCTCTCCCGTGACTGGCAGTGCCCCCAGGTGGACAGGTTGATTAGTGCATGACATCTCGCCTGAGTGGCAGTGCTTGCTAGCAGACTGACCACATTGTGTTCTCTGGACGGTCTGGGAAACAATGGAAAGTAGAAAACCAAGATCTGGAACTTTCAAATCCTTATTAAACAAGGAGGGAGAAGAGCTATCACAGACAGGGAGCGGAATCGAAACACAAAAGCTGAAGGCTGTACCTGCCTAAGACTTTTTTGCAGAAAAACACCACATCCTAGAAGAACTGACACAGTTAACATCCTTGGAAAATCCAGCACCCTCCCCCCGAAAAAAGCACAGGACACACAAAGAAATAAGAAACAATGGCCCATCCAGATGATCATGATGGAAAAACATCTGTGGGAGACCAACAATGAAAAGAATGGAGGAATAGAATACAGCATCATTCAACCTAATTAAAGGCTAAGGGAAAGCATAGCAAAGATCTCCAAGAAAGAAGGAAAACAATACCTGGACAAAATCAGGATTTACAAAGAGAAAGTTAGTGAAAGGGACACTAACTGCGATGAGAGGCACAATGGAAGAATTTAACAACAGATCTAACAGGCAGAAGTAAGAATCAGCAAAGTCGGGGTAAGTTACAAATGGCAGAGGCTGAAGTGGGGCAAGAATGGAGGCTCAGGAAGGCTGAGCTCAGTGTGAGAGAAGCACAAGACACCAAGAGACCTACTAGGTGCATCACAGGGAGTCCGGAAGGAGATGAGCGAGAGAAGGGGACAGAAAAATATTAGAAGAAATGATCAGAAAGCCTCAAATCTGACAAAGGACATGAACTCACAAATCCAACAAGCTCAAAGAACTCCAAGCAGGATAAACCCAAAGAGATCTACACCAAGATAGAGCATAGTCAGGCCCTCCAACAGCAAGGGCAAAGACAGCATCCTTAAGGGAGCACGAGAAAAGCAGACGGTCCCGTACCGAGGACCCCAACTAATACCAGTGCTGATTTCTCCTCAGAAACACTGAAGGCAATGAGTGATCTACTTAAAGTGCTGAGAGAAAAAAATGTCAGCCAGGAATTCGTATATCCACCAAGCCTGTCCTGAAGCAGGGGAGTGAAATAAAACATTTTTTAAAAACGTTTAGAAACTAAAATTAACCTTCGAATTTGGGGTTGCTAGGAGCTCTGGTGGGAGCTCTGGTAGCATAGTGGCTAAGGCACTTGACTGCTAACCAGAAGGCTGGCGGTTCAAACCCACCAGCCACTCCTCGGAAGGAAG
>NW_006921715.1:5776488-5779101 GCF_000298275.1 Orycteropus afer afer | reverse complement strand
CCCCCCAGCAGTTTCACACTATTAGATTTGTTCTGGAAAATTATCTGTTGTGAAGAAATACCGCAATGGAGCCATGTTCTGTGCGCACTGACAGGGAATCAAAGCTTCAGTCGCTGTCGAGCCTCCGGCAGAGTGGCAAATCCTCCCCTTCCGTCCTCCGCCCTGATCGCCCGTCCCCACAGGTGGTCTGTCGTCCAGCCGCCCTGCCTTGCCGGTCAGGGCAGTGTGGTTCAGTGGTGGAAGGTTCACCTTCCACGTGGGCTTTGTTCTGTCTCCAGGAGCTGGGTGCTGGCTGGATGTCAGCTAACAGTAACCCTTCCTGGTGTCCCCTACATGTCACCCTCAGCCTCACAGCCCAGGCCGCTGTCCCTGAAGCCGGGGGAGGTGGTCAGAGAAACAGCCTGCTCTGTGCGATCTTAACAGGAGCAACTATGCTGTGGCCTTGCCTCCTGATTGGGGCACCCGACAGTGCCCCCCGCATTTTGAAGTGGCCTCCTGCCTACTCCCAGTGCAGCCAGGCTGCCCGGGTTGGACTCTGCCCTGCCACTTCCCTCAGTGGTTTTGGGCAAATTGTGCTGCGGGTCCCACTTCTGAAAGGAGACATTCAATAAAGTCCATATGTTCCTGTTCATGCCAGCTGTTATTATTCATTATTAATTATCTAGTCTACCTACGGATTTCATGTAATGTACAGTTTAAGTGTATTATATAATTATTGATAAAGCCATGTTACTGGACTGCTGTTGCTGCTATTAGGTGCCGTCCACTTGTCTCCGACTCCTAGGGCCCCGGTGACAGATGGGAACTGTCTCCATATGGTTTTCTTGGCTGTTATCTTTATGGAAGGAGTCCTGGTGGTGCAACGGTTAAGTGCTCAGCTGCTAACCAAAAGGTTAGCTATAATCTTCTGTAAAGATTATAGCTTAGAAAATCCTGGGGGTGGTTCTCCTCGGATACGCTGGCCCTGTTCTGACTCAGCTTGAAGGCCCGTACCGCCAGCAATCTTTATGGAAGATCATCAGGTCTCTCTCCCTTGGAGCTGCTGGGTGGGTTCAAACCACCAACCTTGCCATTTAGCAGCTCAGTGCACCACCAGGGCTCGTTACTGTACGGACAGTGCCACTGTTATAAATGCTACCCCAGCCCTCCAAGTAGGAACAGTGTAGGCCCGAGTCACAAATTGACAGGAAGCCGGAGGGGGCTAACTTGTGAGCTGTGCTGAGATGGGGTCAGGAGGCTGGAGGGACCCTTGGAAGAGCAAGGAGGGAA
The DNA here is from genome assembly GCF_000298275.1 of Orycteropus afer afer. Taxonomy (NCBI): domain Eukaryota; kingdom Metazoa; phylum Chordata; class Mammalia; order Tubulidentata; family Orycteropodidae; genus Orycteropus; species Orycteropus afer. The sequence goes on along the minus strand of NW_006921715.1, from coordinate 5,777,832 downwards.
ACGAGACAAGCAAAGCCACGGAGGTCATGCCACCCTGGGGTCAGTTGCCAGCTGGCAGTGCAGACTTTCAATACCATGCGTGCACGTGCCCAGATAACCTCTCTGCTTTGTGCTCCTCCAGCCCTGAATGAAGAGGTCATCCATTTCGCCAAACGGAAGGTGTTCATTCTGCTGTCCACGGTGATGACGTGGGCACGGTCCAAACCCCTGGATCCGGTGAGTAGTGTGTCCACTGGTTCTCTGCGGAGCACTTCGCCCTCGGTGCCTTGAAGCCTGTGGGCAGAAGGACTTTTCTGCAGTGAGTGGTGTGGTCTCACGTCCCCGAGCTTTGGCCTGGAATGAGTGCTCAGCAGAGCTCCTGGCCTCTCAAGGGCCGCCCGTTGGAAGGGACACTGCTGTTTCAGGTGCCACCAAGAAAGAAACGCCTCCTACTCAGTGTGACCAGAGCGTTCTCCTTAATTAGACTTACTACTTTTAATACACCGGAAGGGTTCCAGCCTGATTGAGTGGGTATTTTATTATATGCATTCTTGTGCATACGTTAAATGGGAATATGAGCAAAACAGTGATTACAGTGTCCCCGGCGCCTTCCTGTGCAGAGCCCAGCTCCCCTGGGTCCCACCTCTGTTCTTTTCCACGCGTAGCTCAGCGTGGGCCCGAGTCGTCACACGCCTTTGCAGCTGCTTCCCCGTGAACCACGTGGCCGTTGTGCAAGAGCACCAGGACCCAGGGTCCCCCTTCCAGTGCACGGACGTCTGCTGATACCTGACCTACACTTGCCACGTGCCTCAGGCCTTTGCGCTGATGCAACACCTCTCTTCACGAGTTTGTTACGTTTGCAAAGCTTTGAGTCTTACTCATATCTAATCCTCAGTCCTACAGACCCAAATCCCACTCCCATCGAGTCAATTCTGACTCACTGTGACCCTGCAGGGCAGGCCAGACCTGCTGGGTAGGGTTTGCAAGGCTTTAAATCTTTACAGAAGCTGACTGCCTTGTCTCTCTCCAGCACAGCAGCTGGTAGATTTGAACCACTGACCTTTCAGTTAGCAGGCAAATGCCTTACCTACTGCACCATGAGAGCGCCTTCATGCTTAGTGCTAAGGAAATGATTTCCTGCAGACGTGAATCATCTGCCTTCAACTCTGACACCGACTCGCAGTGGCACCGTGCATGTCCGAGCAGGGCTGTGCTCTGCACTTAGCATTGCAGGGTTTTCTGTTTTTACAGTTTTCTTAGTTTGGTTGTTGTTGTTGTTGACAGTACACAGCAGAATGTACCCCAACTCCACAGTCCCTACGTGTGCAGGTCAGTGATGCTGATGACAGTCGTGGAGTTGTATGA